>NW_028145460.1:1962500-2057500 GCF_977016875.1 Pavona decussata
GTGGTGCTTTGTCGGTGGGGAGTAGAAACGAATGATTGGTTTATCAACAGAGTTGGTAACTAAAGGTACATGTAAATTGGCCACAGTAGAAGAGTTTTCAAGAGTTTTGAGTGAGGAAAAAAACCTATTTTCTTTTGAATGTAATGATAGTTTATTTGTTTCTGAAAGTCTGGAAGAGTTTTGACATAACAGTAGTTTGGTAACGAATGTTTGTAGCTGACTCCTTTGTAGTGTTAATACCTTCAAATGGCTAATAATCATCACTTTTTTTTTTGTAGTTCCCGTGGAGAATTTGACCGTGCGGAGCCTCTTCTTCTTGACGCATATAAAATGTACAAACACGAGAAATGGATTCTTCTGGCAACGCAATGTTTGGTGAAACTGGCGCTGTGTCAGAAGCAGTTGAAACACATGGACAAGTATCTTTTCTAATACTGGCCAATGAGAATGGTCATCACGTTTTGTAATGAGGGGGCTGTTTTGTTTTTGGCACTTTTTTTCTTTCTCTTTTTCTCAGGCTTTCTTTTTGCAACTGCTCAAGTTGTGAGAATAATGTATTATTCAGTAATGACACAGGCAAACTCGGAAAAAGAAATTCCGAGTGCTCCTATCAGGAGTCGAACCGAAGACCTCAAGTCGTGTACAAGACTGTGATGGTCTTCAATGTATTCAAACCACTATTAAAAAGTTTGCTCACAGAATTAACGTCGTTAAGATAACTGGAAACCCTGGGCCTCTCTCTGTCCTTTACCATGGCCAACCTGTTTTGGTTTTCGGGGGTCGTTCGTGTCGTATAACCTGAATGGTGGAAATACGGTCATGTTGTTCTTGTTGCTTCATATTACAGGAGTTCACCCCCTGATGTGGGGCTGTCTCGCGATCATCTTGAGTTTACTTTTTTCAGTGTTCCAGATAACAGAGGAGTCCAGGTCAAAATCTCATTTGTGTCCTTAGTACTAGGGGCACAACATTCACTTGTACCCTTCACATTCACATTGCCGCAATTACCACCATAATTACCCATGACTTGCTCCCGTCTGCCGGGCCTCGTAGTTCAGTCGATGATCAAATCCAGAGATCGTGGGTTCGATTCCCGCCGAGGTCAAAGATTTTGCCTCGCGCGATCTCCCATTTCCTTACTAGGGCTAACGCTCACTGGTAAATTCATGGGTTCACTTAATTTAATTCTCTGATCCATCACCAAAATCTGATAAGGCTGGCCAACTGACCAGACAAAATAAATTAGAAGAGAACGACATCTATTGACCTGTCAAGATTCGTCCTTGACTCCCTTCCTTAAAAATTGTCTGAAGCACAACCTTTTTACTTAAAAGCAGGCACTTTTGATGTGGTCCGAAGGTTGTCTTCTTGTAAGACGTACACCTATTTACTGACCTTAACTTACACAAGGTATGCTACATCGTGCTCAGTGCTGGCCTGCGAGCAGCATCTACCTGCTGAGAAAAGATCTTTCTACACGCAAGAGTTACTGCAAGTTATGCGAGAGACAATGGACTCAGGTAACAAAATGCTGCATAACTTGAAGATGGTAAAGTAAATCAACTGACGTTTTGTAGTTATAGGAAGTTGGAGTGAGTTTCATAACTTATTTCCAGCCTTAAATACTGGAGTTAAACGTTAAGTTGGTTGGTTGAACGTCTGATGGTAGAAGTTTCGTCCGGCTATAAGTTTGTTGGGCACTTGAGCACAGAACGGTTTGCCTTTCTGAGACGATAATTCCCGACTTTTGTAATCTTGCAGATTGTGCAAATTTCGCAGTTTTCAACTCAGTAAAGCCTTCTAAGATACCATTGGTCATTCTTTTAACATCTCCTTGTTTTTTTTTTTTTTTTCGAATATTTCTAAACAGGACTGTTGACTTGACTTTACTTGAGCTGTTACATTTGCGAAATTTTGTCAGTTTTCGTTATTATTCCAATTGTCTTGAAATTGCTCACATTATCTTCTGGGGATTAATTTCACCGTCAATGATACGAACGAAAATAAAACCGACGCAATCATAAAAACAAGTATTCGAGTAGGATATGGAGAGTACAGCTGAGAGAGAATTTGAACTGTGTTCACGACCCTTAGTACTTCATGTCTCTCTAAGTCTTCGTATTACAAGTTTCAGAGAAAACTGGAAAATGCGTACAACCTAAAAAAGGATGGCTTTACTCTTTTTTCAGCTCAAGCTATAATTGTACGCGCTGAACCGCTTCTGCGAGTGGAAGACGTACGCATCGATCTAATGAAGGGTATCGGTAGTGTGGGAGAGTGCATCAATGTTAAACTCAAGCTGTTTAGTGCTTTGGAGGAGGTGAGTACGTATCTGCCAGCTTTGAACATATGAGGCTGCATACTGGAGCAAGGTTGACTATGTGTAACTCCTTGTTTTTTGGGGGGGATAGTTAGATCGCCTTCCATTTCTCAGAACTGGCTGTCCTGACCGGTGAGTTCGTAAATGGAGTGTACCAAATATCCATTCAACTTTGTCGTCTTCTTGCGCCATTACGTAAGTTATTTGATTTACCGATGAGATTGCAAGTTTGGAACGAATGGAGAAAAGCCTTTCCATTTGACACAAATACAATACAATACAATACAATACAATACAATACGGTACGATACGATACAATACGATACGATACGATGCGATACGATACAATACGATAGGATACGATACGATGCGATACGATACGATACGATACGATACGGTACAGTGCAGTGCAGTGCAGTGCAACCTTTATTTGCCATTACAAGTAAATATCAGTTACCATAATTACAGTCAACTCTCTCATGGCGACCACTTCTCGTAAGCGACCACCTCCCGTAAGCGATCACTTCGTAAACAACCGTTTTGTTTCTCAGTTAAATACTGTTACAAGAGCTTTCTCGTAAGCGACCACCACTCAAATTTCTAAGGGACCGCGACCACTTTTCAGGCCAGATATTTGACATATTCTTTTGTTTTCTGTTTCTGGTAAGCGACCACCCAACATATTCGCGTATGATCTGAGTAAATAATTACTCAGAAGCAACAAAAGTTCAATTTTTAATGACGCTGCCCCGGACAACTGACAGTTTACAGACAGAGAAGATTACTGTAATTAGATCTGTAGGTAAATGGGAATTGTTACAGTGATCTGTTCCAAAATGTTACACAAAGTTTCGTCAGAAGAATGAATAGATGTGAAAAAATCAAATAAATTAGTTTCTATTTGCCTAATTTTAGTTGCTAGGATAATATTTTAAGGTAATTAATTTATCAGTTTAGCATTAGGCTTATTTTATTGATCTTTCCCGTAAGCGACCACCTCCCGTAAGCGACCACTTTGTCGTGCACCAAGGGTGGTCGCTTACGAGAGAGTTGACTGTAATTATATAATAATTAGAAGATAAATAAATGGCGAGGAAACGTAATAAAAACCATCAAGACTTGTAAACTTAGGTTCCTTCACAAAAAAAGACAGGATGAAAGTTTCCGGAGTTCTCAACCGAAAATTTTGGCTGAGTGGAAAGCGTCCTAGTATTGGCCGCAATACTTCAATTCCTTCCTTAAACCCGCTTGCAGGCAGTGTGAGATCTCTTCAGTTGAAACTGCGCAAGGTGTTTAACACCCAAAATTTGCCTCTTTATAGATGGACAATTGTCCAGATCAGATAGGCATTTGGATGTCGTGCCGTAGTGCTAACTCTTTTAAATTTCACTTTACAGGAGGTCACTTGCGGACGGATTAGTTTCAGTGTCCAAACAAATGAGCTAAAGCGTGTGGGCAGCATTCGCTCGAGTAAAAGAACCCGCGCTGCATCTCCCGCGCCTGCTGTTGTTGTGGACAGTGGACTCTCATCAGCTGCACTGTCTGAAGAGGACCTGTCAGATAAACCAGAGGGCCAAACAACAGGTAGGGCTTGCTTTGTTTGTTAGTAGAGGCTGCCTTCTACCAATAGGCCATTTCCGAGTTGCTTTCAGCCTCGTTACGAAATCGACGCTCGGTGCAAAGCTTTTCATGATCATGGCGCACTCTGAGAGTTCACTTTAGGAACGCATGTGAGTTTATAAGAGCGCTTGTGAGTTGGAGGCAAAGCAGTGGCGAAGTTTTGACTACCATGCATTGGTTGTGATAAAAATTGGAGGAGAGGAAACTTCTTCGAGAGCGCATCTGTCATGGAGTCCACAAGAGCGCATGAGAGTTTCAGGCCGAACAAGAACGCGAGTGTGAACTATTATCAACATGTCCTATCTTCTTTTCGTCAGGCGCCTACGAGCGCGGATATGAGACGACGGATAGCCAACTCTGTGGTTCGCGGATCGTTGGCAGTAATCATCACATATCCAACAAGCGCGAGTGGAATAATTGTTTTATTGAAAACCGACGACCAACAAATATTGCTACAGTTTGCTGATTTCATCTTACAAGAAATACCAGATGACCGATATTTCTCGGGCATGGTATAATGGCTGATATCCCATAGCCGCTAAGCCAATAAAAACTCTGGAATTGCTTTATCTAATTTTTCAGTTTTCAGTAAGGTTACAATAATTATACGTTTGCATGATGAATGTCTTTGTGGTGACATTTTTTTCAGAGGGGGAGGGTGCTAATAACGGTGACAGAGTGGAAATGCCCCATCGTCTCCTCCCTAAACCGGAATCACGACCAGTGGTGAGGAGTGTGGAGGAATTGAACGTGCTGCCTGATGACGATGATTCAGACTGTTGTCTCGAATGCTTTAATGTCCCACTCAGACATGGCATCAATGAGTACAATCTCACCGCGCAGGTTTGTATACACTACGAACGATCTCTCCTTACTTAGTGTTAAGGCGCTGTTACACTAGGCAATTTTTCTTGCAACTTGTTAAGTTGCGTGAATCCTTGCCTTGTGTAGCATGCTCTGAAACGAACATGTCTCGCAATTTTTTGTTGCCGCAATCGTTTCTCCATTTTAATTGTCTATGTGTGTTGTTTAATTGTCTATTTTGTAATTTGTAGATTATCTTACCTTGAGGGAGTTAGGTCACAATTGGGACGAAATTTTTTTTTCTTTCTCCCACCCCCCATTTCAGTTTCATTTTGTTATTTAAGAGATTTAGCGTCGCGTTTACGGTTAACGCCAAACGGGAAACGTTAAGCCGCTATTTGTTCTAAAATGCATAAACTTGTGTTTCTCGTACTCACTTCTCTCTTTTTCGTGTTTGCTCGATAGCTGTCGCCGACTTGGTGGAGATAAGCTTAAACCAAAAGAGCTTCATTGTTTTTCATCAAAGAGAAAATTTCAGCCTGGCGTTTGCCGTTTGCTGTAAACGCGATGCTAAATCTCTCTATTATCTCTTAATATCGCTGTAATTGTTGTGGCGAATGCATTCAACTAAACTAAACTAACTCGGTTCTACTTCGTGCAACGGCGACTGTAACAAAAACGTTGCGATGCATGTTCATTTCAGGGCATGTTACACTAGGCAACGATCCGTGCAAGTTAAACAGCGCCTTTCAGTAAAGCCAATTAATCGGGAATTGCAATAACAATGCCTAAAGACAAAACGCTCCTAATGAGAAATCTTTAAGGCAAATCATTTCCAAGATAGTACACAGTCATGTGACTCTCTACTAAGTCGGATCGTATTTTTTTTTCATAGCCCCATGATTGTGACAAAGTGTGTTTGTGACACAGGCATACTTCGAAAAACGAAATCCGAGTTCTCCGAACAGGAGTCGAATCCATAACCTATAACCGATTACTTGTTCGGATGCTCTACTACTGAGCTACAAGAGACTCGTGGGAGCTAAGATCATTAAACTAGGTTCATGGGACAAACATCCTGCATACTGCTGGGATTGGAATGTTAATGTGTGGCATATGCGCGATGAAATAATAGCCTGGTGAATGAATGAGAGTGATGTATTGTTCATTGATTGACACAGGCATACTCGGATTTTAGACTGATTTTTATACTTGATTTGACGTTGTTGGCATGAGGCTTTCATTGCAGTTATAAAACCGATCAAAATCACACCATCCGAGTAACCCTGTTTCTGTTCTCTCTTTAGTTGGCGGAAGTAGGACACTACCATCTCAAGCAGCTGTGTGTAGAGATCGGTCGTCTGGATTTTGTGTGGCCGCAGCTGTCCTTATCAAGACAGTCCAGTGGATTTGCGATTGTTGCTGATCCACCAAGAATAAACTGGAGTCCTTCTCAAGGTAAGCGTCCTGTCCATCCCAGCCTGTTTGTTTTTGTGAACGCGCGGTGGTGTTTAGCGCGTTGTAGGTTTGATGTTAGGACCCGGTGTGTTGAACGTGGTTTCTCTGCGTTGTTTCCTTAACGTGAACATGACCATTGTTGTGAAAAAATGTGATGTTTACATAACTTTAAAACTCATGAATAATTCATAAGCCCATTGACCTATCAAATGGTCGATAATACATCACTGACGTGCAGTGACTTTATATCGAGAAACCTCCTCCTTATTAGTATCCGGTGTTTTATCAGCTGATAAAACACTCCTCATTAGTATGCGGTGTTTTTCTCGTATGCTAATTTACAACGTTCACGAAAGCATAATTTTTATGAACTCTATTGAGCTATCGGCTGCACCTCGTGGTTTTAAACCCGATAAAACACGTGCTGCGAGTTTTTTGAACGGCTTCAAAAACATTCCTGGAAAAGCGTCTGCACCTCGGCTGCACCTCGTGGTTTTAAACCAAATGAAACACTCCTGCTCGCTTTTTAAACATTACATAACATCACATTTCTTTCAGAAATACCACTCATCGACATTCCAATTCAAGTTAAGAGCAGTTGTGCACAGGCTAACCCAGTGAATTCAACTGACAATCATTAACTCGTGAATGCGCGTAGCGCAATGAACGAGTTATAGCGATAGCTGGCTTTTGACTTGGTCGATCAGTCGGTCGGTCGGTTTTGTCGTTAACTTTCGGGCGTGCGCAGTGAGTGAGTTTCAAATTCAATTAGTGGGAAAAACACGCGAACATTTATTGTTCACGGCGCATCAGGAGATTCTTATTCAATATGTAGAGAAGGATTTGACGATCATTTAGTGCAAGAATGGAGATTTTTCGTTCAATCTGAGCAAAGTTACAAGTTTTTTCAGTTTTTCAGAAAGTCCGGGGTCGTAAACTCAATTAGTGAAAAAAAAAACCTGAAAATTTTTTTTCACGACGCGTCAGAATTCTCTCATTCATTCTGTAGAGAATAATTTGACAATCATTTCAGTGTAAGAATGGAGATTTTTCGTTGAATCTGAGCAAAGTTATAGGTTTTTTTCGTTTTTTTCTACAAAGTGCGGTTTCTTTCAAGAATTAAAAATAATTTAATTTAGAAATAATTTAATTGAAAAATAATTTAATTTGTCAGTTTTCACGCGAAAGCGGAACGTGCCATGTCACGCATCATTGACGTCGTAAACAAAATTATGCAAATTTCTGGTGAAATGAACACTTTAAGATCTTGTCAGCTTTCATAGAGGTTTCACAGGGAAAAAATGTTTCATTTTCGAAATTTACAACTGGAAATTTATGGGAAAGCAAAAGGACGCGGTCGATAAATAATTCTTATTTAGCAAGAGCTTGTCATAGTTCATTATTTTTACTTGAGGATTGCGTGGACTGAACTCCAAAAGAAAAATTTCACGCATTTATGTCGGGCATGAAATGTAATGCGATACTTTGTTGAACATATTTCCCTTTGTGAGATCGGCTTGCCCTACAGTAATTTTGTAATTTTAATTCCCAAAAAAACTTCACTTGCCCATCGGGCAAGTGATGGTTAGAATCCACTAGCCCGATCGCGAAATCCAGTAGCCCCGGACTATCGGGGACACGAATTTGCATGACGTAGCTGCACATGGCGTGCTCCTATGAACTTTGAATAAAACTAGTATACCGGAACGGCAGTGAATGCTGCCTTGGGGAGGCAGGTGACTGCTGTTATGATGAGAATAAGAAGGGGAAGTTGAAAGAGTTGAAAATGACCCATGGTGCTCATTTGAAACCGGAAAACACAGTGATGACAAGAAACGTGTAAAACAACGGAAATGTGTATTTAATGACATGTTGAAAGTACAAAGGAAACAGAACTTACAATTGTATTTGTTTGAAACTGTTAAATATACAATAACTTGTAGTGTGATTTTACTTAACGCTGGAACAGACTTCTGAGTTATACTTACTGTTACTAAGTAGTGAGCGTTTTAGAGTGATTACATAAAACCTGTGAAAGAGCTACATACAAGGCTAAAAATATCGGACATTTGAAATGTTGTTTCCGGTTGCACTTGTTTATTTGGTAAGATAATGAATCTAACTTTTGTTTTACGGGGCGTATAAACATACACCAAGAGATCAAGTTTGGAACGAGCAGTATTAACATGCACCAAGTGATCAAGTTTAGAACGAAGTGTGAAAATTCACACCAAACGAAGCAATGGAAAACTAAAGTTTACTGACCTTGCAGTGAATACAATGATTCGCTTAAATAAAAATCTGATAGGAAATAAAATGTTGTTTACATGTCAAGCATGTCATTGAAAACGACTAACATCCAGTAAAACATTTGAAATGCGTGTGTTATTCACATATTCATGACTTAAGCTGAGCCAAAATGCAGTTTTGCCCTGCTGAAAAAAAAATAATCAGAAGATTGCACGATTGGAATTAAATACGCTGTCTCAGCGATTTCGGCGCGGCCGGCTTCGAGAGTTCTGAAACATGGCTAAACATGAATGATTCTTCTACAAATACAGTCCTTGTATGCATTATTTGCTTTTCGCATGCGGTAGTGTTCAAATTATAGTGTAAGTATGTAGCTTGAGCGCCTACGTTTCGTATTTAAAAGTGAACAAAGTTGGAAATAATCAACGCAGATAAGCTTACGTAATCAACAACACAACTTTCAAGAATTTGCCTTCACTTTTACCTCGAGGGTTCTCGAGGATATACCTGACACTGAAATTGCAAATCTATTGCGTTCTGAAATTAAAAGAGATTCAGTTTAGAAAAATATAAACGAAGTAGAAACATTCCGCAAAATCAGGGGCATTCAAAACGACGAAAAGTACTCACCTTGATTTCTCTCCCTTGCTCTGTCCGAAACTGGAAAAAGCAAAGAAGCGCGTTGCATTGTGGTGCCCACAAAATTAACCACAATTCCTTTTTCCTTTGATCTTTGCGCGACCACAATCCTTTGCATTTTGCAAGGAAGCTCTCGCAAGCCCCATAAGTATATTTCTGTGCCGATTAGAGTTGCTGCCTTGCTCGGTCGCTTCAGGCTCCCTCGCTGCGGCAGCAAAAAACACGTGATTTTTTGTAATCGGCGCATCAGAATAATCGGCTTATTCAATCTGTACAGAATAATTTGATAATCATTTTAATAGTACAAGAATGGTCATTTTTCGTTACATAATCGGGCAAAGATATAATTTCTTTTAGCTTTTGAGGAAGTTTCCGTAGCCGTCTAAATTTAAATTACTATGTGTCATCTGCATTCACGAGTTGGCTCACAGGAGCCTTTGATTTTTTTTATGTTACTGTGTTCTACAGACCTCCATCTCTTGGCTGGTCTCGCCCAGGACGTTACTCTCAGCATCACTGTTGAACCAGGATCCATCGCTAAAGGCTCAGTGTTGGAAATCACCCCCCAGAAGGCAGGAGTCACATTTGAACCCATCCACTCTGGCGAGGCAGTCATTCAGTCCTCAATGGACAAACAAGACGTAAAGACGGCACCTTACAGCGTTCAGGCGCTTGCAGTACACGGGGATGGTGACGTAGCGGATATTTCAGTTGCTATGGTTACGCTCCCAGCGGTGGGTCCGTACGCTAGGATCGATTTCAAACTGACTGTCCACGCGCCTCTCGAGAAGCAGAGTGTCCAAGAGGAAGTGACCGAATATAAGGTGCAATTAGCGACCCACTGATCGTAGATTATTAATTGTGAGAGATAGTAGATTAATTGTGAACTTCTTCTCACACTCCATGTCCGCCATTCATTTTTTCATTTTTAATTCGTTTTTGTTGTTCTCTATCTTCCAGCTCACGTTCAGTTGTAAATGGTTGTCTCCCGTGGTTACCGCTGACCTGTCATGTTCGTTTCACCGTCCCTTCACCGTTCGTCACGTGCTTCACTCTTCAGAAACCAAGTGAGTCTAGCTTACGTAGTAAGGGTTTCAGTGGGGCTTTGTGCCTTTTTCGCTTTTTACCGCTCTGATATTGGGACGAGCGAAAACGTAGAGGAGTGGGGAGGGGAGAGGAGAGAGAGGAAACTCCTCTCCCCTCGCCCCTTCCCCCCTTTTTTATTTATTTACTTTTCTCTCCCTCTTGTCCCAATTTCCGCGCGTTAAAAAAGACTGCTTGCTTGTTTGTTTATCGGACAGCAGTTTGCGAGGTTTGCCGGTCTTGGCCTGCAAGAAACAGTGTGAAAGTTAATTCCGAATATATTCGTGAGGAGCCCATGACGGTGCCTCTATCTCTGTTACTAAACTTTAGAGTCAACCCTTTCCAGAGTACAGTTATTTTTAGAACTGCTTGGGAAAGGCTTGACTCAAGGAATTAATACAGGTAGAGACTCCTATTCATGGGCTCCTGTGTTTATTTAATGAAGGGAATTTTCCACTTCAAACTGAATTGATTGGGATTGAGCTTAAGACAGCGTGAAAGACTACGCTAACAGCCTGAAACAAGAAACCTTGACAGTCCATGGGCTTTTAATCGGACGGCTTATTACAGCAAGTTGTTTGCGTCTGAGATTTGGGGGCATGTTTTAGGAAGGGGCTTATGGTCTGAAATTATACGGTTCATTATTTCCTTACCTTTGTCGATCCCTTCAAGTGAAGTTATTATCCGCGGTCATGAGTATAGCTTCACGCTCTCCTCTTTGATTAATAACAGTGTATTTTGTCCCACTTATATGTTTTGCTATCACTTTTCAATAGCAAACGAGGGATAAGTTTCATTTTAAGGGAGAAGATGAAGCGTTTTCTCGCTCTTTGGGACAACAATTTGATTCTTGAGACGGCGGTTTGTACGCGAGATCGCGATTAAAGTTTTTAGGATTCCAGAGACTCAGAAAATAAAGAACAAAAACAGCACACAAAAATAAAACACCAGCACAGAAAAACACACACAAAAGACAGCGAGACGCATCAGAGAAAAATAGAACAAGAACATTAACCACAAAAGCAAAAAAGAAAACTCACTTACCATTTTACAGCGGGTCTTGTGTTGGCGAATTCTTTGTACGGCCCAATCTTTCCACAAGCCACGAATTATTGAACGCCCATTGATCCAACAATGGAGCCCCAGTCTGAACAAACAGGTTCATTCTTACGTAGCGAAACTGTTCCTATCGGGAATCACTTAAAGCATATAAAATATTGCAGCGGACGGTCTTTTACCCTGAAGATGACTTAATAAGTCGAAAACGTTCGGTTTCGTTTTGTTTTTAAACTTTTTTCGCCTGTATAATAGTATTTTGAATTTAAGCCAATGTTATGGACAAAACAAACAAATAAACAATAGCAAAAACAACACCAACAAAAATATTTATCTAAGAGTTTGTGACTGAGGGAAACCAAGACGCTTGAGAAGGAACAAGAATGTTACTAGCGACGCAACGCGATGACACCGCTCTGAATAATCCAATTTGTTTGTTTGATTTGTAGCCGTTTTGTTCAAGTGATTGTGAGTGGTATAAATCCAATGGACTTGGTGATTCCTTCTCCTGAACTGATTATCACAAACTGCTCTTCAGTCAAACTCACACCCATGCACGGCAATGCCGAATATGTGAGTATCAATGCCACTTCGATACATTATTGATTAACAAGCGTTATTGTCCAACCTCATTTCGTATTTTACAAATATCACACGAATACCAATACCCCGCGATATTCGCGAGTGTTAACGATGCCCGTTTGAGACTGTACTTCTGCAGTGAAACCTGTTTGTTGCGGTGCATGCTTACAAACTTCCACATCTTCTCTTATTGTACACTTTCGTATTAGGTAGAATAGATGAGTACAGGAACATCGTTTGGTTTGTGTGGCTCTCTGAAGGATCAATCGTGGGGAAGTAAAGTAGTGCGGTTTCCAGCTGAGTGTCGTAAAACCAAAACCAAAGTAATTACTCTGGCCAATCCCAACAGATGTAAACAACACAACGAGCCAATCAGAAATCGAAGCAAAAACATGTAATCGGCGCCAAGCGCGGGAAAACGCGTGCGGCGAAAACACGATTGGTTTTGGTTTGGATTCCCATTGGTTGAGAAAGTGGCGCGAGTTTTGTTAACCAATCATAGAGCGTAGTAATGCAAAACCAAAGCAAACGCGAAATTACTTTCGACACTCAATTGAAAACCGCTCAACGCTTGACTGACGTTCAAAAGTATGTCTAGAGATACATTCAGGGAGGCGGCGGTTGACATTGGACTTGTAATCTCGATTTCCCGCCGAGGTCAAATATTTCTTTCAGTGTCTTGTGTGGTCTCCCATTTCCTTACTACTAACTTACACTGTAGAGTTAATTCAGTGATCCATCATTTGTGTCATTAGTGCTAGCGGCACTGTCGCACACAAAAAAAAATTTATCCGCTTATATTACGCATTTTCCATGACCAAATGATCAAATGCGCATTACAATAATTACAAAAGCACAATATGTATATATGTTGTGGTTCAATTTTATCCTTGGTTTAATTTTTATTTCCCATTGTTTTAAACTCATTATCATACATTACCATACCCCAAAACAAAGGGAAATAAAATTTAAGCCAAGGATAAAATTGAACCACAACATATATATTACGTGTGACAGCGGTATTGAAATGACGAATCCTCTATATATTCTATATCTACCTATCTACTATATTTACGATATAAGTCATTTTATGTCTATATGTTTAACAATAGGAGTATTACTTCGATTATAATAAGTTGGGACTAAAAGTAAAAATATATAATATAAAATGTAAAATGTAAAAAAAAATATGTATATAAAACTACTTAAAAAATAAAAATAAAAAATCAATCAGGAGCGAATGCCATAGTAAAAAGGCGTGTCTTAAGTAGCGCCTTAAATTGGGTGATGTTGCCGCAGTCTCGTAAATGTTCTGGTAAATCGTTCCACAGGCTAGGTGCGGCCATTGCAAAAGAACGATCCCCTAATGTCTTATATGATTTAAAACTTGGATGGCGTAACAATAAACTGTCATTGGATCTTAAGCCATACTTAGATGGTGTCCTCACAATACAATACAATACAATAAACCCGCTGGCCAACCATCATATTCAATAATCTCGCTGATTTTGATTTGCAGGTAATTATTGACCAACAAGACACGTCGTTCCTTTGGAAAATTGAGAGCGGAGAAGGTAACGCTTTTCCTTTTGTACAGTAGAGTCGTTTTACAGGCACTGTTAAACTGTCGCATTCTTGAAGTGTACAGAACGCGTCAACTCTAAAGCGCAATTTGGTTTGTTCTAAGTCTTTATACCGCGCTTTTTATTGAAAAACAAATTAAAGGTGATTTATCTTTAACTGTTGCGTTTTTGCTAATTTCCTTTGTTGATTTTGCAGGTTCGCCTTCTGAACTGGATTGTGAGTTTCGGGCGTCGTTTTCCCCGAAACAAACCGCGGTAAGTCAATCAGTGTTGTTTTACCTTTGTGTTTTGTTTTCATGTTTTACAGTTTAAGTGGCTATTTCATGCACCCAGTTTTGGACGGTTTTGGAATACTTTAGAATTGCGTACAAAAGAAAACGTTCATAATGACTGTAAAACCAGAAGCTAATTTATTGATTTGTCTCTTTTTTTCTTTTTTCTTTTTTTAATGTAGGGTCAGTCAGCCGTCTCGTCCGATAAGAGTACCTACCTGTATGACTTTAGCGTGGTTAATACTCAGGTAATTATCCAGTGCATGATTATGATTGGCTTATTGTCAATTGAATATCTACAGAACAACCTTCATTTGGCGGGAAATATTCACGGATATTTTTCGGCGGACATTATTTGTCAAAGTTTTCTGAAAGCAAAGCTTGAGGAAAAACTTTGTACCTTGAGGAACAGAAGATGCCCACAGACAGGGTTGTTCTGTTTTGTTTCCTTGAAATACATAGTCTTACTGCAAATGTTTCGCGGTACCGCTTTCAACACTTTCAACTCACCCCAGGACGTACCACAGTTGAACTGTGGTACGTCCTAGGGTGAGTTGCATAAAATTTAACGTCGAGCGTAACTGCTAACGCCAGACCTTCATCCCAGTCACATTCAGTATTTTAACGTCTGACAATAGCATTTACGTCCGCCGCCCGTTAAGTTTTATGCAACTCGTCCCTGGTCTGTTGTCCTTCATCTTGAAAATGTTAAATGTCTTTCATGGCATTGCAGTGACTTTCGTACCGAGGAAACCTGGGGGATGTTAGAGAGAGTTGGAATTACGTTTACGGCAAACGGCAGAAATGATCACGTGACCATGTTTATCCTACATTTGCCGCTCGCTGTTTTCAGTTTCTTAGAAAAATTGAGTCGTTTTGCGTTGCCATCAAAAGCCAGCCAGAATTATTTTGCACTAAACGCGATTTTAAATCTCTCCATTATTTGGCGCATTTCTTCGTTTTTTTTCCCCAGTTTTCGTTGGGGAATATTGCGTCACATGGTATAATTTGACTAATCACAGCCAAGCAAAAATTTTTCATGGGTTATATATTACTGCTCAGTAGTGAGCTTGGCTGCGCCTCATTTATTAGGGAGCTTAAGCAGCGACGACGGTAACACCAACGAAAACGTCACTTGAACTCGTCCAACTTCTACAGAAACGGCGAACTACTCACGCGCTAAATTGGTAGGAGTGGCGTTCAAATTAGAGAGAGAATTCAAAGTTCACCGTTGTGTGTTCACGTTCTCCACAAAACCGTGAGTTTGGTCATTTCACGTTGTTGTTTTGCAGAGGAGGGCAAAGAAATGTGCCAATTTTTTTTAAAAAAACCCACGTACAGAGCGATTGTTTTTGCTCATTAACCTATTGTTTTGCGGCGTTGTCGTTGGCGTCGCCGTTGTCGTTGTCGTGTTAAGTTCCGTATTATTCGAATATAGAAACCTTAATGTCATAATCTGATTGTTATGTATGAATGTATTCATTTATCTGTTAATTTGGTTTGTGTTTGCTTCATTTCAGACATTATACACCATAAGCTCGAGAATGGAACCTTTAGAAGAATCCGGAACTCTGCTCGCCGGCTCAACCTGCAAGTGGCACGTAACATTCACTTGTTTAACAGAAGCAACCGACAATTCACGATTACTCTACGATGTAGACTCGGACACGAACACTTGGGCCGTCAACGGACGCAAACGTGGTGTCGTGACTATACCGCGTGTTGCTATGGCAACTACTGACGTTGTTCTAAATGTGATACCGCAGACGGGCGGACATCTTGCGATGCCTGCGATAAAGTTAATGAAATACATTGAAAAAGACGAGAAATCACCGCAGCCGGAAACAAAAGATGAGGCAAACGGTGAAGTGACTGCGTCTGAGGCGCAGTCAAGTCGCGGGTGTCCTCTGGTTTTACCGTTTTCGTGCGGACAGGTTTATAACAAGACCCTAGCAGTGAGAGTTCGCGTTTTACCGAACAGTAACAGTGGTCATCTTTTGATCTAATGTGGCATCGTTTTGACAGTTGGCTCGCAACTTGCTCCGGCATTTCAGTTAACTCGCAGAATGAGTTAAACATCGTTCATCCCTCCACCAACAGGCCACAAGGATCTGGCGTTATTAAGGGAAGGACTGGATCCTTACAATGTTACTACTTGATAACACTTGATTTTGGAATGAAGTTTGCCAGGATTGACTGTTTAGTAAAATCGATATTACCCTCACGAGTCACGACGATAAATATTATGGGATAGATTTTCAAGAATACCGCAAATGGAAACAGGGTGTTAAAACAAGCAAAATGGCCAATTGTTTCTTTAGAACAGAGAAATGCTTGTCGGCTAAATCAGCCTTCGATAGACCGTGTTGCTCAAGGTGCCTCCCGATTGCAGAATATTTGTGTTCATTAATGCGCTGGTGTAAATGACGAGTGGTGTACCCGACATAATCTGCGTTGCACAGATCACATTCAAATTTGTAGACCACGCATTGATTGTTGACAATATGAGTTTGAGAAATATTACATCGAAGATAAAATACCAAAATCTCCTTACAACTACCATAAAAATATGTGCTGAACAGTGAGGAGAATATACATGTTGGGTAAAAAGGATTTATACGAGAGGAAATTTCGTCAGACCAAGATAAAATGACCGAAATCACGAGGTGATCATAAAGGCGGCGTTGTATTCCATTGTATTCTCAAAGCATTGAGTTGGTTTAGAATCAAGATAAAATAAGGAAGAGTCCCTTATTTTTTCTTGTTTAAAATCTTGGGCACGCAGGAGGATGACTGACTGACTGACTTTATTTTAGTGTCGGGTTATTAGCTACATAAACTAATTGGGGACACTATAGATAAAGTACTACTATTTAGAAAATGACAAAATTATATACACGTCATGTCCTAATATAATAACATAAATTTAAAATACTTTAAAATACTTTTAAAAAAATGATAAAATTAGCAAGCTACTACGAACTCTCACTAGATAAAATATAGATCAAGGTTTAAAGATGTAAAATAACAGTTTCTTTAGCCACAACTTTTTGTCCGCTTGGCTCATATCTTGTGGTGTATTGTAGTGAAACAAAAGAAGAGGAAGGTGCTAGTGAAGTCTGGCTGATTTAGAAATATTCAAATTTAGCACCAGCATTCGTGTAAGGGTCACATTTGTTCCATTTATGGAGATGACACGAATACTAGACTGCGAACAGAATCTTTCTTCGACTAATCTTCAGCTCGCGTGTTCTGAGGAAAAAAGTACGACTGCTCGCAATCTAGACGAATGCAAATAATAAATGAGTATACTGTATTGAGATAAGCCGAAAGTGAACATAAATGTATATAAACAGTTGTTCAAACCTATATTCAATCATCGAAGAGTGAATTTTGTGTGTGAGCGTGAAGAATTATGGTTCAATGCTCGTAACAGTTTTGTCGGGTCATTTTCAATCACTAGAACAGGAGCCGCTTTCTGCAACCCTGGGCAAAAATGGTTGAAACATTTCTAAAAACGCATTCTTTCATCTCTCTGAATTCCCCTCACCCAGTGATATTTGGGAGGACTGAAGATTTACTAGGCTGCGAGAGGAGGCGAATTCAGTTGTCGTGAGAATTTAACCCTTTATCAAGAGTGACTCAACGGTGGCCGAGTCGTTCTTGGAGTAACAGGGACAGTTAGTTGAGACCAGAACGAGCAATGGTAATGGTTGTTGTAAACTTTTGCTCGTCCCGTTTTAACCCGTGGAACTTTTGTCCCGTCCGTAATATCTATAGCCTGTGTGACACGTGGCTAAATAGGATGGAAAGAGGAATTTGCAAGCTTGGCGAATCTAAATCCGTTATTCGGCGAATCCAAGTCTATTATTTGGGCGTTTCAACGCATTTTTATTAGTCACCATACCGAAATCTTAAACTGGCCTATAAGCAGTCTCCTTTTAGGTGGATCAACGTGAAATGTGCAACAGTCATTGGTTTTGGAATGAACTTTGCCAGGATTGACTGTTTAGTAAAATCGATATCGCCCTCACGACGATAAATATTATGGGATAAATTTTCAAGAATACCCCAAATGGAAACAGGGTGTTAAAACAAGCAAAATGGCCAATTGTGAGGCATCTGACTTGTCTGACGGTTGAGAGTTGGTTTTCACGAAAGTATGAATTTGAAGGGAGAAAGTTTGCTCAGAAGAAACTTCTTCCACAAATAGTTTTAAAATTTTGAAATAGTCCAACCGTCTTAAAAATTCACTCTTTAACTTCAGCAGCCTCAAACGTGATCATTTGTTTTTTTTCGAGCTGCCCTTCCCTTTTGTTTACTTAAAATTAGGTCTCATGGTGCCGGAGCTGGAAAGGGCTAATTTCAGCGAGGCAGGGTTTTTTTTTTCGGATTTAGAGACAAGACTGGACTGACATTCCACATTTTTACGTGGTTGTCCGACCCACTTGAATTAAGCTCGTCTACCCATGGAATGTGTCGCGATAAAGGCAGCTCCTTCCCTTTCAGACCCTCTGTTTTGGTCAGACCTGGAGTAGAATAACCTTGTCCGGAGGATCTTCGTGATATTCAAAATGGCAGACCGTTGCGAAGATCCTTGGAACACGCTACACAATACTCTACGATTTTATCACGTGACAAATTTAATTTTCGTCTTTCGTGATCAAATTTGGCTGCCGGATGGATACTATATTTGGTGCCAGGAGAACCAAAATCAAGTGTGTCACGTGACAAAATACTCCACGATTTATGGAGTATATAAATGAGGTATTTTGCAGTGTATCCCTTGGATCTTCGCCGCCGTCCGCCTTCAATGCTTTAATAGGGATACTCCTAAAACAGTGTACACTATACTGGAAGAGATATCACGGAGACTCGAGGGACGAGGTTGGGAGTGGCACTCCAGAAGGTGGGACGTTTCTCCAAAGAGAAATGAGGCATCAAAGATCGTCAAGTTCAAGACTTAAATTTAATGTGCCCTTTAACCTGACATTACAAAACTACAACTTTGAAAGCGAGCGTTTTTGACAGCGAGATGTTTCAAACTACACTAAAGACTAGGGTCTGGAACATTTTATGCGTGAATCCCCCTTAACTTACTTTCGTGGTAAATTAAACGTGCTGTGGATCAGGTTATGACCATCGCATATCACTGCTCGAAAAAACCTGTTTGGATTAAGAGAACAAAAGAGTGTTGGTTGAGTTTCTGTTGGAACAACACGGGATGTTCCAAGGTGCAACAGGGTCTGTAAGAGTCGCAGTGAGATATGGTACGACTCTGTTATGTGCAACATGTTAACGACAAGCGAACGATATCCATTTTCAGAACTGGTTTCTAGAATCCAACTCTCAATTGGTCATTGATGTGCCCAGTACGTATTGTTTCGTGTACATTTAACTACAATTTGTCGCGCACGACACGTAAAATGTCGTAGGATTTGAAAACATGTTTTTAAATCCTACGACAGTCGTAGGGTCGGGAAATAATTAACGAAGGGAGTCGTATGCAAAATGATGACGTCAGTCTTGCGCATTTCTCTGGGGGAGATGGCTAGTTAAGTCGCAAACAACCGTTGAAAACAAAAATCGTACCGTCCCGTGAATGCATACTCAAAGTTTCATTTATTTCTTAACCGGTGGAGCCGGCATTCGCTAATTGAAGTTATTGCACGGAGTAACGTCTTGACCTTTTGAGCGTAAAGTACTCTTTACCCCCGCACTACGCTCCCCTAACCCCCCCCCTCCCCCCCAAAAATGGTCCGTCTTGAAGCCTTCAGTAGTTATAGCTGGTCTCCGTGGGTGGGGGGTCGTTAATCTTAGATAAACGTTGTTTGTAACCCATTATAAAACCGTAAAAAAGAAAAAATGTCCTCGCGTTCCTAACTCGATTTTTCCGCCAAATTAGAACAGATAAGTATTTGGCAGGGCAGTTTCTTCGCAGATTTTTTGTACCGCCTTGGTAGAAAGAAAGGGGAGTCGTTTAAGATCGTTATTTCTGTTACATGTGTTTTCCGAGATGCGTTACTTACAGAAGACCACTGCTTTAAGTGGAAGGAGTGGGGCAGCGTTACTTTGGTATGAAGTAATAAATTCTTACCAAAACGGCGGGATAATTGACAGGCTCTGTCATTACACATTCTGGTCTCCTTTACAGGACCCTCACAGTCTGCTCCGTACGGCCCTTGGGGAGGGGGGTTAGTACAGGTTCTGGTTCGTTCCTGCACTCCCCCTCCACAAATCTTACTGCATTCAGTCCAGAAACTCCAGGGAGTAAACCTGCCGTCAACACCTGGAAAAAATGGGATCGGAAAATGGAACGAAAGCGAGTACGGATTGAATAAAGAATCTTAGGCCCGGTTCAAACGTTCGACTGTCGCTCGACAGTTAATTAAAGCGTCGGACTTGATTCAGTCGTGCTAGAAAAACTACTACATTATAACTGCATACATTGTGAAAATGATGCATTATCCCAATGTATGTATTTGGTTCGGCACAAGTTAAGCACGATGTCATGTACTGCATCTAAGCAGAGCCTAATAAATCTATTGTCTTCTTCTTCTGAAGCAGGGCTTGTCCGAAACATGTTACTGCCTTGCTAAGCTGGGACGAGTTGCATAAAACTTAATGGCGGGCGTAAATGCTATCGTCAGACGTTAAAATACTGAATGTGACTGGGCTGGAGGTCTGGTGTTAACAGTTACGCCCGACGTTAAATTTTATGCAACTCACCCCTGGTTTCTTGACTTGAGCGTCACACGGAATTTAATCAAGTCCGTACTTGGCCGAATTTAATAGATGTATCAGTGGTTGTAAGAATGAATCCACTGTTTCATACCAAGTGGTGCTCCGGCAGGTGGCACGACTTGATCTGCCTGTATCGTCCCCAGTTTCCAACGAATTTCGTGGAAAGAGCGGGAAAACCGGGGCGCAAGGCTTGACGCGAAATAGTCCCACAACACCACGCGCACCACGTAGGACAAGAGAGAGACCCTGGTGACGAAGCAAGTCTCCAACGTCACACCAAAAGTCGTCTAAACACTGTCTAAATGGGACCAAGTTTACAAGGATTTATTTTAATTGCTCTTATTCTCCCTATTGTTATCCCGGACGAGCTTGACCATTAAAACAATACTCACTACACGTTTCTGCCAGAATTTCACTGAACAGATCCGACAACTCGTCAAAGTTGCTGGCATTGTGAACGTTTTTCCCTCCAATTTCCTCAAGCTCTCCTTGAAAATCTTCATACTGGCCAATTCCAACTGCGACAATGTGAACATTTTTTGCCTGTGGGCAAAATTTTTAAAATGAATACAAACAATTTGTGTAGAAGTGTGAGACCGGGATTTTGAAGCAGCAGTGGGATTATTTGAAAGAAAAAAAAATGAAAGTTAGAGGTAAGCACGCATTTTTGAGAGATAACAAAGCAGCTATAATTCTAAGCGGCTTTATATACGTAACAGTAATTTTTTTTTACCGATTTTGAAGCTTTATTACCTCTGAAAAATGTGTGGTTACTAATACAGAAGTATTTTTGGGCTATTGGAATCCAAAAAGAAAATTGGGGGTAGCCACGCATTTTTCAGAGATAATTAAGCAACAATATTTCTAAAAGGCGCCAAAATATAAAGAAATGTATGGCAGTTTTTCCTGACCTGAAGCTTAATGATCTCTGAAAAATGCATGGCTACCACCAATTTTCTTTTGAGATATCAAGAGCACTTGCTAAGTTCTGCTTTCTCGGCATAGCTTTAAACCGCGCAAAAATATCCCTGTATTAGTGAGTACTACCCATAGGAAACCCGAGTATCTCGAGATGCGCAGAACGTATGCGCAGTAGCGATAGTAGGCACCATCCTTAAATGTTGTCTCCTGTGTTCCCAGATCATTTTGTGTCCTATTAAAGACATATTTGTGTAATCTAATATAGTTTGATCTGTTCGGATACTAAAGCTGAAAATCTAAGTTGAGAAAGTTTTACGGAACGAAAGTTTATTCCCCGAACTTACGAGCTGTTCTTGGATTGACGAAATGCTAACTGACCTTTTTTTTTATCGTATGTTACCTTGTGCGCGCTTTTGCTTACCACACGTATAAACCTCCCAGCTTGCGCTTTTGCTAAGCTTACGCTTGTGTTCCTCTATGTGTCGTACGTGCGAGCAGACGTTTTAAACCGCTAACCTTGAGTGATTCAGTTATCGTAGAGAAGGGTTTCGACTTCTCGTTTGTCCTCCCATCCGTCAGAACAATCAGAACGTTTGGAAACGTCGGCCTGTCTCCTCCAGCCTCGGTGAAGAGTTGTCTGTCCGCGGCTATCATTGCCTTGTCAGTGAATGTTGGACTGCTAAGAACAATGGGTATTCTGGAAATAGCCGCGTCTACGGCCTCGTTGGTGTACAACATCTCGTCTGCAAACGTATGGACTACCCTTGGCTTGTTGGCAAACATCACTAGTCCTACATGGGTGGCATCTGGGCCAATTTTTAATGCGGCAGCGAGCTCAAGAAGGAAACCTTTGAGGAGAAGAAAGTTTGCTGCTCCCAAACTTTTGGTTTTGTCCACCAAAAATGCCACATCTATTCCCTTGGAGTTCTCACAGGGATTGGGCGCTAAAGAAATGAAAGTAACATTGCATTAGTCCGGTGCCTTGAACGCAATGCAGTGTAACAAAAAAACAAACAAACAAATAAACAAAATCAAAACCAAAACGCTTACGGCAGATCAATTTTGTTATGTCACTTGTTGCATCCTCAAGGCTGGCATAATCATTGACGAAGAACAAATTTTTTCCACCAATGAACTCTAACACTCTTCGATTCTTTAGTATTTTTGCATCTGGGCCAATTCCTACAACGACGAGGCGGACACCTTTCGTCTGAAGAGAAATTAAAGTGATAAAATAATTATAATTTATTGGCGAAAATTTATGAAAATCTTATGTTTGCATTTATTGATTCAAGCTCCTTTGAGCCTAATTTCACATAATACATTATATAATACATTATATTGTCTGTAAACATATCTAACACCTAACTTAAGTTAATTGCTTTTTTCTCTTGTTCTGTAAATATTACGTGTAACCATTGCTCGCCTCGATAAGCTCTTACTAACTACGGGCAGTGCACATTTGTGTTAAAAAAAATTTATGTCAAAATATATAAACTGAAACTGAAATAAATCATTTCCGCGACGCTGGTGACGATACAGGAAACGTAGTTGTTTAAATTTTGTCTTATTAACCCTTAAAACCCTTATTCGGAAAACTGGCACAGTGTTCAAACCTGACCATGTTTAAGATATGGACGGCCCTTGTATTTTATGTCCTTTTAATCTTACTTTAATTGCTATAACGTCCATGTAAAAGTCCTCCGTTTCTGGGTGTGATCTACCGTCTGTGTACAAGACCAAAGCTTTTTGAACGCCGGGCCTTGGGCCACTTCCATCGCCAAACATCTCTTCGTTAGTAGTCTTCAAGGCCACGTCAAGGCGAGTCGGTTTGCTAAGCGACATAGGTCTGGATATCAAACTTAGAATGGCGTCTTTGCTGTGATACGCTGGGTCATTAAACGTGGTGTGGAGCGTGGTTTCCTTGGCAAACGTTTGAAAGGAGACGTGAGTTCCGTCTTGTGAGATGTCAAACCGTTCCACCAGATGTTTGAGCGCCGCCTGCAGTTTGGGAATGTTCTCTTCTTTGATGCTTTTTGTTGTGTCAACCACCAAACCAAGTTCAAGTTTACATTTGGAAACGTCTGAAAATGTAAAATTAATGAAAACGTAACACAGGATGAGTCAGTTTATCAAAGTAAACTTCAAATTGCATTTTCATGTCTTCAGTTTTGGATCATGATGTAGTCGTTATTACTAATGGTGCCAAATTAACGAAGGACAAAAGGGCCAACATTTGGTCCTTGTCCATACAGTTGACAAATTAAATTGAGTCGGGTTTCCCTCAAAATTCTTACATTTAAAACTTCTTCCTTAGTCAAAGAGTCAACAACTGCTCAATTGGGTGAAAGCAAACCTTTTCAAACAGCTTAGGTCTTCTAGAACTCATTTTCAAAAAACTCGGTGAGGTTTCCTACAGAGAGAGCATGTCTTGTGTTCTTTTAATAACACGAATAAGTTTAGTTGATTTAACATTTCAAGGACAAGTCGGGAAGCGGAGAGAGAGAGAAAGAGGGGGGGGGGGGGTTGGGGACCCTTAGCCCAACCCCCTTCATCCGCCACTTAAGTAACTAGAAACTCAGTTGTAAAAAATCAGGGAATTTCTCTTACCCGCTGCAGTTAATGAACAAGTCCATAGTGAAAAAAGCAAGAAGCCAAACGTTTTCATCTTTGCTCACCTGAAACAAAACAAAAGGGACGTAAACAGTTTCAGTTTTGAGACACGGCATAATTTCTTTCCTGTTGACAGTAGCATGAAAACATATCTTCTTTAGGTGAGGTGCACTTACAACCCAGTACAGTGCTATTGTATCGCATTGATCTGAGAATCCATTACTTGTAAGTTAGATGCAATCAGTCATAATTTTCAAAAGGTGACTGTAATAGTTAGAGGTGGTTTTTAGTTAACGCACAAAAACCTATTAGTCGAAAACCAATCAGTGAGGGCCATTAATGAATCAGGTCATTAACTATATAATATTAGTATTAATCTACTAGCGTTCTATCACGAATGCCGTTCTCTAATTGGCTACGCTATCTGCTATCCATTCTGTGATAGATAATCATATTTCGCATAATTATGCCATTCCGCACGCCATGCCACATGCCATTCCGCAAACTCATTCCGTCTTTTACCCTCACCGCAAACAGAGGCCGACATAAACACTACATGGGAAGATCTTAAGATGCCGACATCATTCATTAAAACGCAGGTTTTCTTGTTTGCCTTAATTGTTTTTAAAGTGTTTGTGAAGAACTGTCCATTGCTATAGTGAAAATGACTATTCTATGAACATGGCTCGCCCGCACTGTCGTAAATTTCAAAACTTCTCGTCTACGAAGAAACGCAATCTTTGGACCTGAAAGCGTGTATGAAGTCTT
The DNA here is from genome assembly GCF_977016875.1 of Pavona decussata. NCBI lineage: Eukaryota > Metazoa > Cnidaria > Anthozoa > Scleractinia > Agariciidae > Pavona > Pavona decussata. Next base: position 1,987,214 of record NW_028145460.1, read on the forward strand.
AAGAACATGCTGAAAGATCAACTTTAATAGCCGGTGGTTTATAGTTTGGCATGTCCGATTCAATGTATCTGTAGGTGGTTTCAGTTCGACGTTGTTTTTATTATCAATCGTTTCTGTAAATAAGGAGAAACTTTATCTTAGTCGTACTCAGTGAACATGTCACGAGCACTGGACAAAGGAGAAAGCAATCCCAATCCTGACAGGAACCGAAATTCAGTCAAGAAGAAAGAGCCGACTGCCATTGCAATAGTGTTCCATCTATCAAGTCTTACTTCCACAGTTTACGTTTATGATGATTTACACATTTCACTTTCATCCATTCATCTTGCACAAGTAAATAATCAACTCATAAAATGACCAGCTCCTAGTTGGCTTGATGGCTCAGTTGATAAAGCATGGTGTCAGTATAGCAGAGGTGCTGTGTTCGAATCCGTTCACGACAAATAATGAAGAGTGACGGACAATTTAAAGTTTGCAGATTCGGATCGATAAAATGCTTAAATGCTTAGATAAAATGTAGGAAATAAGACCGAATCTTATGGAAGTTGAAGAAGTTGAAGGGATGGCGCAGTGGTGAGAGCACTCGCCTCCCACCAATGTGGCCCGGGTTCGATTCCCGGTCGCGGCGTCATATGTGGGTTGAGTTTGTTGTTGGTTCTCGTCCCTGCTCCGAGGATTTTTCACCGGGTACTCCTGTTTTCCTTTCTCCACAAAAACCAACATTTCCAAATTCTAATTCGTCTTGAAAACAGTGGAGAGAAGAGCCACTCCGTGGATTCCACTGAAATTCCCATTGATTTTATTTTTATTTACCATTTTATATTTATTTAGAAAGACTGAGTGTGTAATGACGACTGCACGTGTACTATCTTTTTCAAAACTATCAATCCTACTTTTATTCTTGTTTTCTTCTTCATTCACTGCCGTATCAATCTTGTCGTTTGAAATTTAAATTTTCAATCGATTAGTGAGGAAATTTTTTACAGCTTACTAAACGCATTTAGCTGGTGAAATTTGGCCAAATTTGAAATTTTACGGTGTCATTCATACTAACCAACTCATGAATCAGCGCTAAACCCCTCTTTACATTCATATAAAAGACATAAGCCAAACATACCAGCTGCTAACGGTTCCATTTTTACCGAGAACCACAAAAAGCTGGTCTAAATGAGTTCACCTCCACGGGCCCGGCAAGCAATTGAAATTTAAACCTTCACCGTCAAAATGAAATGTTCGTTCAAGTAGTCAAACGATACCCCAATTACGAACTTCGAACAAGCAAAACCTATAAAGGGACAATTCTCAAATTGCTGCCATGTCACTGTTTTGGTATAGCAGTTTGAAGACACAAATACAGCTCTTACCCTGTTCCAGTCAATATCGTCAAGTGAAAATGTGTTCGGGTTCGTGAGGCAGACACCGGTGTTTCCTTCTGAAGCTTGCAGTTTAATTAAATATATTTAAACATACAATAAGTAGATGATGCTGCGTTGTTTAATTTTCCACCATGCAATAACGTCGATATTGTTAAATTGTTTTACCCCATGCAGTAACGTCGATATTATTACATTTTCTGTATGACCCATGCTAACTAACTATTGATTTCTGAAGTGCTTGTGAAAATAACCACTGTTGTCAACGTTACAAACTCAGATGAGCCTTCTATCTGTAATATATGTTTTGTGTTAGAGATGGTCCACAACATTTTAGCCAATGACTACTCTAAATTAAGCGCTACGGTACACCAGCACTCTTCATAAAACACTCTTTGCATCTCCTCTACATAAGACTTGGGGAATATCCGACAACATTGGAGACATTCTGAAGGATCACCTTTAAGACCTTGAACGGCATGCAAAGGCAAAAATGGCCACGTGACCATGATTATCATTCGTTTGCCTCTCGCTCTTTTCTTTTCTAAGTACTAGAAATACGTGACTCGCAAAACCTCGCGAAGCTGGGGCTGGGTGGAAAACCCTCCTTACTCGTACTGTAGCATCAAATGAGGAGATTACGTAAAAGGGGCATAGGAATTTTTTTATGAGCATGGTCTTTTCGTAGTTTTGCGGTTGAAAATCTATTTCTGACGCGACGTAATGTACAACGGGCGTGCAGCGCTGTCGTGTTCGATGAATTTATTTTCCACGGAAAATTATTTTACCGCGTCCACAAACGTGTATTTTCTTCAATGCAATCTTTCACAAAAAAGATTTCTAAAAGAAAGGGAAAATATTGTGGAGAGATAGTTCTGTATCCAGTGAATATTGATGAACATTGCAGTTGAAATTTGATCATGCACGCATATTTTTTTCGATGTATGCAAATTGTGCTCCACACGACGGCAGACAGTCTGACGTCATTCTGGGGTTGAAAATCTATTTCTGACGCGACGTAATGTACAACGGGCGTGCAGCGCTGTCGTGTTCGATGAATTTATTTCCCACGGAAAATTATTTTACCGCGGCCAAAAAACGTGTAATTTCTTCAATTCAATCTTTCACAAAAAAGATTTTTAAAAGAAAGGGAAAAGATTCTGGAGAGATAGTTCTCTATCCAGTGAATATTGATGAACATTGCAGCTGAAATTTGATCACTCCGTAAAAACTAAAATCTTACTTTAAGACGTTTTTTACACTTAATTCTGGTGCTGTGGTAAGACAGCGCGTAAATCTCATTTGAAGACGATTTATCTTAGGATAAGACGACTTTCTTCTTATTTATACGATGATGGCGTCTTAGATTAAGATGATTTTTTCTTAGATTCAAAGTGCTGTGGTAAGTCATATTTTCATCTTATCTCAAGATTTGAACAATCTTATTCTAGATGCTTTAGAATCTCAATTTAAGTTTCGAAGCAAGGAAGAAATCTTCAATCTAACTGCAACGGTCACTATTAAGCCTACATTCAAAAACAGGGAGCGTTTACTACTGTTAAGCTTGTAGATGATACATGCAGCAATGAAAACACAACAAATTTCAATCCATTACTTTATTAAAACCAAATCTGAAATGACACAACTTATTCAAATCCGCTTACCGTAAATTCGCAGGAAAACAGAGGTCGGGCCGCGGCATTTTAAATACTGTTTTGTTGGTCTTAAAAGTCCCGTAAATTATAAACTTTGCATTCCAGATTGTCTGAATTGTCACTACACTCATTCCTTTGATCGGTGACGCAGCAGAATTGCAGGACTCATCTTGGTTTTCAAAAAACAGGCGGTTTAGAAAGCGACAGTAATTTCTTCATTCCATTTTCGTTCCGCTGAGTGTGCAGTGCATGCTGTTAAGTTCGTGTATAGTTACAACGTTTAGCCGAGGCTTTAGACCGTATTTGATGTCCAGATGTCTTCTCATTTGAATATTGAAGTTGTTGTCTCGAAATTCTTGTAAATTCTCCACTCTCCGCTGCTTGAAAAATATTAACGGCTTGTTTTAAGTCTGAACAAGGTGAGAGTTTGCGATGGATCAAAGCTCCAGACTCCAGCCCTCCAGAGTTTGGATCAAAATCAACCAATCAGAAGAGAAGTCCTGTTCCCTATGAGGTCTGCATTTTTTTAATGAAGCAATCAGGAAGGCTTTCCAAAATTTGGATCCTTTTGTGTTGGAATTTTCTATTCTTTCAAGTTAGCCTTTATTTATTTATTTTTTTTTTTTTACCAAGAACTAAAATGGTGAGAGTAGAGATCGGCGTATTAAATCGCCGATATCTGGCATGTCAGATATCGGCGATTAAATTTGCCAAATGTGCCCGTTCCCGCGATTTTTTTAAGCTCATCGCTGCGAATTGCCAGTAAAGTCAAACAGTCAGGTTGGGCGGGTTTATCACATGTACAACGCCGTGATCGGCGAAAAAAAACGCGGGGTGTGTCCGCATCAATCGGTGGCGAAAATCACTGGCGATTTTCGCTGACGATCAAATTCGCTGCGATCGTCGTATAAAATGCCAGGTGTGTCGCCAGCTTAAGGCGTATTGCATCTTACGTAGGATGGCAGAATCTTATAGCCTGCTTAGGCGTCTTAAAATTTCCACAAGACGAAAAAACGTCTTAAAATAAGGACCCCATCGACTCAGATTAATATAATTAAGACTGGTCTTTCTTAAAGTAAGATGCCTCAATGTTGATTAAGATAAGCGCTTCTCAAATGAAGACGATTTAAAGACAATATTTAAGACGATCTTTTATCTTATATACTAACTGAGACTCCGATAGTCTTCATTTGAGATCTCATGTGTTAGAATAAGATGATCACCGTCTCAATTTAATGTGGTGGTGGTCTTGCATAAGACGGGAAACGTAAGGTAAAATCTTAGTTTAAGATTTTAGTTTTTACGGAGCATGTACGCATATTTTTTCCGATGTATGCAAATTTTTTTCAGACGACGCCAGACAGTCTGACGTCATTCATACTTTGTTTGCGCACTGTTGCCAGGCAACAGCACGGACACCTTCACGGAAATATATAAACATACATACATATATATAAATATATGTTCGGCTCGAATTCGCACGGCTTAGCTCCCGAGCGCAGCCTTCGGCCCGACAAATTTATTAACCTCGCTACGCTCGGGCCTTCGGCCCTCGCTTCGCGAGGAACTAAAAGTTGAATGGTTTCGCGTTGATCGAAGGCCAGAATTATTTTCATCTATTCTTATCTATTTTCTAATTCTTTTTAGGAAACGTAAACGCGAATCTGAGGTTCCAGAGAAAACTTTTTTCTTTTACATTTTCTTTCTTTTTTTTTTTTGGCTTTTAAAAAAGCCAACCATTCCAAAGGCTCCAAACAATTTTCAAAATTAAAACTTTCTTAAAAAATACAAAACTACTCAAGGAGCTCATTCTTGCTGAGGGCAACGGCTAAAAGTCTACTTGAAGTGGCTTACGATGTGAAATAAAATGTCAGTGAGGCCCGGCTTATTAATGAAAACACAAATGTAAACAATGTTTTATACCTTGCCACTATTTACTTCTGCATTCACGAGTTGGCTCACAGGAGCTTTTGTTTTGTTCTAGGGCTTTTCCACTTTTAACTCTTAACTTAGTCTGGGACGTCTGGCACTGAAAGACCTTAAAGATATGTTGAGTCCCATAACGCGTAACTGAACTGACATATTTTTTAAAATTATTGAATAGCAAGCTAGCTCAACAGCTCAACAGTGACTTGCGTACGTACCTGGACGGAGGTGTAAGGTGAGAAAAAGTAGCCATTTTTCCCATGAGTTAATTACAAATTGTTTATTCGTTAAATGATGTAACCATATGTTCACATAGTCCAATAAAGTGACCGAGTTTAAATTTAAAATTTCTCACATAATAGTTTGGGCATTGGAAATGTTTTTTCTCCAGTGTCCCTCCAGTCTGCTATTATTTTTTGTCATGACTACTTGCTAAAGCTACACTATAGATTCTCCCACTCACCATTTTTTAACGTGACTGGTTCAAAACCAGTGAGTACACAAAACCGGTCATTATAAAATGCAGACTGCAGACTGGAGACTGGGTATATAATGCAGACTAGGTATGAAATGCAGATTACAGACTGCAGACTGGGTATATAATGCAGACTAGGCATAAAATGCAGATTACAGACTGCAGACTGGGTATATAATGCAGACTAGGTATAAAATGCAGATTACAGACTGCAGGCTGGGTATATAATGCAGACTAGGTATAAAATGCAGATTACAGACTGCAGGCTGGGTATAAAAAATGCAGATTGAGAGCAAACCCGTCTCGTCGTCAAATAGGTGGTTTGCAACCAATCCCTGGAGATCTAAAAAGACAACCGTATGACGGCCATGTTGGATGACAAAACAAAAGGTTCTGTCATCCAACATGGCTGCCACACCATTGTCGTTTGGATCTCTAGGGATTGGTTGCAAACCACCTATAGACGATTTTAGGGAGCTTAAGCAACGACGACGGCAACGGCAACGAAAACGTCACCTCAACATATATCTTTATTTCATTTGTGCTACTTCGCTCAACCTTTTACAAAAATGGCAAACTATCCAGGAACCAAATTGGTAGGAGTTAAGAAAGAAAATGAAAAATTCACCGTCGTGCGTTCACGTTCTCCAAAAAACCTTAAATGTGGTCATTTCAAGTTGTTGTTTTGCAGAGGACGGCAAAGAAATGTACCAAAGTGAAAAACACGCGTGCAGAGCGATTGTTTTTGCTCATTAAACCTATTGTTTTGCGGCGTTGTCGGTGCCGTCGCCGTCGTAGTTGCTTAAGCTCCCTTTTCAATTTTCAACTTATGCTAATGTCACGCAATCGCCTTTCCGAGAACTTCTCCCGGGAAATTGATATTATTTTTGACCCATTTCTTAACAGTTTGTTTTTTTTTTGGAGCAATTTGGTATCTTTCATTTCCTGAGGCCCTTTCTTAACAAAAAAGAGTCGAGCTTATAAATCGCATGATACCTGAGGGGGCCGGCAGATTTTAACTAGTTGCTTTGAATATTAATTACGTTTTTCAAAGAGATTGCATACCTTCAGTTACATGTCAGTATTCTAGCAATGAAGCTCTTGAATACCTGTACAGGTTGATTTGACACTTCCAATTTTCCAATGTTTGTGGCCTTTCCAGACCGTACGCCGATAATTTGCTCGAGCTTGGCGCTGCTAATTGTTAATTATACCATGAATAATAATAATAATAATAATAATAATAATAATAATAATAATAATAATAATAATAATAATAATAATAATAATAATAATAATAACATAATTCATCTTGCGGGGGAATAAATTAACTGAAGAGCGCGTTCTAGCCCGTTTTCGCGCTAATTTGATATCAGCAAACTCTAACCGAATATTAAACGACAACAACAACAACAACAACCACAACAACAACAACTAAACAACAGATCGAGGACTAGAAGATGCAAACCTGGGAAATAACATAACATGTCTAATCGCTGGTTAGGAAAAAGTGAGGGTAAAGAAATCGATGAATACCGGTGTATAGAAGTGTAGAGTTTCCCATTCAAGGAACTGTGAGTTGATCCGTAGTAAATTAAATTCCATGTTCACTTTTCTCTTGCCACCTGTAGATATGTGGCGGTGTGTAGTCTTTCAGAACAAAACAGTTGATCCTTTACCGAGGGCAAACAATAAACATTCATCTTCTTTTATCTTCTTTTAAATCCTCGATAAAGGATCAATTCTCTTACCCTGTATACTCGATGGTTCATTATCACGGCGGGAAAATTGACGCTGCATGACTAATATTGAGATGTGAAGGGTCTGAACAAGAATTTGACCAAAATGCATTTGTGATAAGAATAGTTTTGCAAGCTTTCACACAAGCTGTCGATAATTAGACACCATACTTGTCATATGCTTTGTTGTTATAGGACTTTTTTGCTTTTTAAGCTGAAGTAAGTCTGGGAGGTCTGGCACTGAAAGACCTTAAAGACGGATATGTTTAGTTCGATAACGCGTAACTGAACTGACATATTTAACAATTATTCGCCGAAGGCAAAGTAAATATTGGTGAATATTCCCCGAGACGAAGTCGAGGGGAATATTCACCAATATTTACTGAGCCTGAGGCGAATAATTGTTTTAGTATAATTACTCAGGTGATTATCAGAGAAAAACAAGTACCGTCCGAAAAAATCTCGATTTTCTTTGTTTGTTTCAAATCGTCACGCGTCATTGAACAGAGACGCGCAGTCTGCCGATCACATGCTCAATCGAAATCACATGCGCAATCGATAAACTGCACACGGCCTCAAGCAGAATGTCAATATTCTTTAACTGCCGCTTCATTGAGACGAAGCACTGACTTCTGTGAATGAATGTTTGGTTTCTCCGACCCGTTTACCAAAATAGATGGAGATGAACCAGGCTGTTTGGTGTAAAACTCGAGCCGGGATCACAAGTGTTAGCGATAGCATTTTATTGCACAATTTCTTGTTGACATGATGGCTTCGCCGGTTAACGGACGTTTATAAATTGCCCTCGGAGATAAGCTGCTTCAGGTAGGAATTAAGTCATTTATTGGCTTCACTAAACAAGTACACGGTTGTCACAGATGAAAATATTTTGTTGTGAGGCGGTGACTTTAGATGGTGGTCGAGAGCCGCTCGAACCGACAACAAACTAGTTTTCAGATTATAAAAACTGTTTTCTTTTCTCGACACTGAAACGTAAAACTTACAGAGACATTTATTCATCGTGTTACTTCCATACTTTCAAATTCTGTCTTAAACTCGTTTTGTTTGTGAAATCATTCTGTTAATAAAGAAAATCTTGCTCGAATTTAACTTAATTTTTTGTCTTCATTTCAAGTCATCGAGATCGACAACATGCAATTTACAAGGGTTTTTTATTACAATTAGCAAACTTTTCATCTCTTTCCTTCGAAAAGTATCACCTCGGACTTAGCTGCATCTTTAGCGCCTTTCGGAATTGCATTTTCTTTCATCCTATTTACTTCTTTTTCAGAAATGTCAACAAATAGCTAAGCGGCCATTTTGAAAGTTAGTGCTCCCCCTATAATCACCTCGCGCGAGGTGATTATAGCAGGATATGACGCAATCCTCGACCAATCAGATCAACAGAATCTCTATAATCACCTGAGTAATTATACTAACATGTATTAATCGCCGTATTGAATAGCTAGCTAGCTCAGCGGCTCAAAAGTGACTTGCGTATGTAGCTCGACGAAAATGTAAGGTGCGAAAAAATAGAACTTTTATTTTTCATCTATCTTCTCTTAAACCGTCGGTAAAGGATCAATTTTCATACCGGCTGTATTCATTTATCATGAGCGGGAAAATTGGCACTGAGATATGGAGATCGTAAAGGGTCTGAAAAACAATTTGACCAAAATGCATTAGTAATAAGAATGGTTTTAAATAAACTGCCCATAATTAGACACCATACTTGTCATGTCTATTTCTCGTTTTTTGTTCTAGGGCTTTTCCGCTTTTAAATCTTAACTTAGAGCGCGTTTTTTTATTCACAATTCTGGAATGAGAATGGACAGAATGTAAAATGCGCGCGTTTTTCTATTCCGCATTCTTATTCCGGAATGGACAGAATGCCATTCCATCCATTCTGCTACCAGGGGCAGAATGAACAGAATGTTGCGAATGAAAATCCAAGATGGCGGACGGCGACATGAGCGCTGCGGATTCAAATACGTCTCTACAAAGGAAAAAATCAGGTTATACTTTTGGACAAAATGAAACTGCTTCTAATTTCATTGTACCAAAAGTACAAGGAAAATTGCTGCGATAACGGCTGCAATGGCAGCCTCTTCGTCTTCTTATACCTTACTTGGCCAGGCCCGACAGGCGTTTTTTTATCTAGACAATCCGAATTATTCCTAGCATTCCGTATCAACCATTCTCATTCCAGAATTGTGGATAAAAAAATGCGCCCTTAGTCTGGAAGGTCTGGCACTGAAAGACCTTAAAGATATGTTTAGTTCCATAACGCGTAACTGAACTGAATATTAATAAAGTTTTTGAAAGACTTTGCATACCTTCAGTATTCTAGCAACAAAGTTCTTGAATACAAGTTGATTTGACGCTTCCAATTTACCAGTGTTTGTGCCCTTTCCAGACCGTACGAATAATTGGCATTATTTCGTGAATGTAAACATATTTCTTCCGGCGCAGGCGTAACGAAAACAAAAGCAGAGATTGACTAGCATTGTTCTGGAATGAGCACATATTTTATTATAAAAAAAGAAGATTGGTCCTTTACCGAGTTCAAACAATAAACATTTATCTCCTTTTATCTTCTTTTAAACCCTCGATAAAGGACCAATTCTCTTACCCTGTATACTCGATGATTCATTTACTAGAAAAACGTCACAGACTCGCAAAACCTTGCGAAGTTAGGGCTGGGTGGACAGTTGATTCGAAGTGATGTTGTCTCTTGTCTTTGCTCTGTGGTTTCCTGATGTCTCCTTCTTCTTCGCTGTTCGCACTGCGGAGTTTCGTTGTTTATCTTCCTCGGCGAATCTGTCTTGTACCTTGTGCGTCCTCCTTTTGTTGATTTGCATCACAATTTGGTCGTGTTTCACCAATTGTAATAAGAATAGTTTCAAATAAACTGCCGATAATTAGACACCATACTTGTCTTGTCTATTGTTCTAGGGCTTTTCCGCATTTAAATCTTAACTTAGTCTGAAGGGTCTGTCACGGAAAGACCTTAAAGATATGTTTAGTTCCATAACGCGTAACTGAATTTAATATTAAGAAAGTTTTTGAAAGACTTTGCATACCTTCAGTATTCTAGCAATAAAGTTCTTGAATGCAGGTTGAAGTTGACGCTTCCAATTTTCCAGTGTTTGTGCCCTTTCCAGACCGTACAAATAATTGGCATTATTTCGTGAATGTAAACATATTTCTTTCTGCGCATGCGTAACAAAAACTAAAGCAGGGATTAAAGGGATTGAGCAGCATTTTTCTGGGATGAACACATATTTTACTTAAAAACTAAGGAAAGGCCCGGGTCGCATTAAAGACCAATTTTAAATTTGGCTGACTTCAAAACGCCTGAAAAATCAAATTGCAAGACCGGAAAGGAAATTGATAAATAAAATTTACGGTCGCATTTCAGTTTAGGTAAAATGCAAACTTCAATCACACAGAGAAGAGGGCGCCCTGTTTTCGCGCCAGTTTCATAAGAGCAGCAGTTTAATAATTAATTATGCCATTCCGCGCGGCATGCCACACGCAATTCCTCAAACTCATTCCTCCTTTTACCCTCACCGAGGCTGAAGGTGTACGAGTCTTCAGTAATTGCAAGGTTGACGCTTTTCGAAAAGAATAATGTCAATTTCCCAGGAGATGATCTCGGAAAGGGGATTGCATGACAGATATCATGACAGTCAACTCCCTTTATTGCGGACACCCTTGGGACCGAGAGTTAATGTCCTTAATAGCGACAGTCCGTAATAGCGGGAATTTTTTTCAGTCAAACGTCTCCAATTTATTTTTGCCGGGAATTTAGCTGCTGTCCGTACAGTATCGGTGCATCCGTAACAACGAGGTGTCCGCAAGGCGAGAGTTGACTTTATATCGTGTATTCCGGGTGTATTTGACGAAGAGACGGTTTTGGTCTCAGTCTGCATTTTATATACTAACAGGTAACAAAACCAATAGTAAGACGGTTTCCGCCAATCATACAAGAGTGGCCATTAATACCAGGGAAAAATTATTTTAAAAGTCTCTGAACAGTCTCTTGGCCGAGACGAAACGCCGCGTCAGACTAGCCACGAACATTTCACAAGTATTTGACAATTTTTCAATTCTTTATTCTAAAAATTATATTGCTTAATTAATCCTATTTCTTTTTGCTTGGTGTGCCATTCACATAAAAAAACGCCAACCGAAATATCACGCCTTTTGATACGAAGACATCTGGTGTAAATTCAGGAACAGGATAAGGCAGACGCGTTTTAAAAAACGTCAGAAGAATTCGTATTTACTTTTTTTATTATTTTATTTTATTTACAGAAATCACTTGCACTACTTACACGCTACCGATTACAACATTGAGGTAACAAACTAAGAATATGAATTAATTGCATTAATTGCATCTTTCTCATCTTTTTCAGTATTTTCATTTATCATTTTCATTACTTTTTCTTTTTATTATTATTATTACTATTTTATTTTGTGACTATTCCTGTAAAGTAGCTGGTTAGCTAAGTGTTTAGTCACGTTAATAAACTAACTTACTTACTTACTTACTTACTTACTCACTGACGTATATTATGCTTACAATAAAATACCATTACACATACAAACATATTTTAAGATGAAAAAAAAAATTCAATTACAGAAGAAATGCCCAAGTTCGCTGAAATTTTTGTGAACACTTTCTTGGGATTGCAATCTCTCTAAGTACTTGAAATTTGTCTTGAAGTCGCACAAGAAAGCTTTGAAAACCTATTTCAACCTGACGACCGTTTGTGCAGAAGATGTCAGTGGTATTTTGCTTATAAAATCGAGTAGTTTAGTAGTGTTGTCACGTCAAAGATGCTGTACAGTATTTTAATTTGGTTAACGGTGAAGTTTTTCAAGTGTTTTTTTCAAACCACCAGGCTTGAAAATTAGCCCTAAAGAAGTTGTTTTGATACAGCTGACTAACAAGTGATTTATTTATTTACCGTCAAGAAATAGGTAGGTAATGTGTTGTGTACGATTTTATACTGAAACATTATAAGTTTAACTTCCTTTGTAATCAAAAGAGGTAGTTGGTAAACTTTATGAACATTGTTTTCGGTAAAGCCATGACGGAGGATCTTGCTTTGCGAGGTTGGCGGTACGAAAGAGGCTAAAGAGGTAGAGTAAATAGACCTTAGCTTGTAGCCGCAATTGCGTTGCAAGTACGCTTGACATTACTGACTAGGTCGTGTCGTTTTATCTTATATTTCCACGCACCCAGAATGACGTCAATGATACCGTAAAAGGCAGTAAAAGGCACATCCAGCTTATATATTGCTTTGAATTCGGAGTTGTTGTGTAAGCTCACATGAAGTGTATTCGTAGACTCTACACCCGCAAGAGTTCTTGAACTATTAAACATGGCGTTGAACAAGAAACACGCGTAGATCTCTGAAACGTATGTTTTAGCCCAATAACTCAACAGGAGTATTTGTAAAAATCGCCTTGCTCGTTTAGTATATGCTTCAAGTAAACAATGTCATGAGAAAACCTGTCGATTAAAATATTGCGGTTGTTCCATAAAATGTCATATTTGATATCTATTTCGAAATATATTACGCCGTATTTATATTAGAAGACATCTACAGGATAAGGCAGACGCATTTTAAAAACGTCAGAAGCATTTGTATTTGCACCAAGATAAGAGGACATCGCAGCGATGCTAGAACTGCGACTGCTGAGCGCGATCGCAAGGAGAACTGGGTAAACGGAGGAGCAACTGAACACTGATATAATCCAGAAGCGCAAACGAACGAACAAACGGAAGCCCGAGTGAGCGAACATCCGAGCGAGCGAACCGATAGCCGAATGACCGAATTACTGAGCAAACGATTAACCGAGCGCGCACCGGTGAAAACATGCAAATGAAAGAAAACCGAGTGAATGAATCCGCAAAGCCAGATGAACAGCTGAACGACCTAGTGGACAGTTCTTAGGCAGCCATAAGCCATAAGCCATTCTTCGTCTGCTATCGGCTCGTCCGCGTACGGTTCGAGTGTGTTATCATATTCACACGTAAGACTTATTACTTGTTTCGTGGACGCCATCTATCGCCTCGACTTCGACGCTTTCAAATTCGTCCTGGCTGCTTTCTTCAGCGGTTTGCTTACTTTCCGTGTCAGATAAGTTTTCTGCCATGGAATATACTTATTTGGAGCTATTTTTTTCCTTCCTCCCGGTAATCTGACGATTTTCTTTCGGCCGCGAACGGACTTTACTGAAGGTCAAGTGAGTGCATAGACACGAGAGTTCCTGAGTCTACGTCAAAGACTATGTCACGTGGCCCTATTATGAGCCCGTCGGCATTCTTATCAGCGGGACGGATTGACCGCAATAAAATAGGATTTCAAAGAATGTAAAATTCATAAAAAAATTCGCATTTTATGCAAATCGAAAAATTTTTTCGCGGAAGTTCTTCGGGTGATGTTTAGATTCAGATAAGAAAATGAAAAAAAAAAAAAAATCGGTTATGGGCACTTTAAAAGGATAGATTTTCTGATATTTTAATTTAATGTAAGTTCAGTACTGAAACTTAAAAGCTATATCCTTTCGGAATGTATAAAAAATTTTTAGCTCAAGTTCTTATTTTTTGTAGAGAAGAGAAAGGAGACATCAGTTTTCCATTACCTTGCAGTCATAATTATTACATAACTGAGGTTGAGTGGTGACTATCACGATCTCTATTAGGGACCTTAAGCAGAGACGACGACGACGCCGACGAAAACTAAACTTAAAAATTACCTTCGCGTCTTCTGAATTAATTCCGGATGATTTATACTCTCTCAGTTTGTGCAATGTAGCCGAACTATCGTTGAGCTAACGTCGTAGGGGCGCCTTTAAAGTTCAGAAAGAGAAAGAAAAATTAATCATCATGCGTTTACGTTCTCCATAAAACCTTAAATTTGGTCATCTCACGTTGTTGTTTTGTAGAGGACGGCAAAGAAATGTACCAAAGTGTGTAACGCACGTGCAGAGCCAGTGTTTTGCTAATTAAAACTATTGTTGTCTGACGTTCTCGTTGACGTCGTCGTCGTCGCTGCTTAAGGTCCCTCTTAACTCTTATATTAATGTGGGGATTTTGACCTTTTATTGTTAAAATGGTGCGACAACACCTTCACTTAGTTAGAAAATAATTCTAAAACACCAAGAAAAAGAAAGTTGTTCAAAGCCCGATTAAGCTAATCCTGGATTAACCTGAACTTTGATTCGAGTTTAATTACTAACCGATAAATATTTTTCGAAAAGATTTTTGTCCTTCAGTCTTGACTTAGACTTTTCTTTACCTTTAGCCTAAAATTTGCTATCTAAGACATTTTTAACGAGCGAAATGAAAACCTCGGTTATGGGGATTAGCGTTAATCGGCTTTCGAACAACCGGGCCCTGGGCCCTGCGTTCTTAAAAGGAACAACTCATGACCTGTTCTCGTGCATTTTGGGAACGAAAACGGGAGAACTTGAAAACAGTTGGCCTAGCTTGTTCCAAGCTGCGATCTATTTTATCCTGGTCCATCTGTGGCCAGAGACACTCAACAAATTTGAGCAATAGTTTTAGGTTTCTGTTCCTAAAAATCATTTTGGAGTTTCTGATATACAACACCAAATTCTCAAGACACTTTCCCTTTAATGAGCTTGCAGGAACACGTGGTGAGTGAGTGACCTAGGACACGACATACCCGACATTACTACGAGCTCCTCTTTTCTAATTACAATCAGTCCCCCGAGGGAGGGGGTGGGCGGTTACTACTACCCTATATAAGCTATATAGGTATGTGCAGCCAGTTTTTGAGCTGTTTTGGTTTGAAAATGGGTATATATTTTACAGACAAGGGTATGGATTATAGAGACCAGGGGCCCGTTTCTCGAACGACCCGGTAACTTACCGGGCCCGGTAAGTGTTTTTGGTGATAAAAGTTATTTAACAGAAGTCAATTTTTGTTAGCTTTGAACACTAAATTTTTAAATTTTATAACTCTATGAAAACATTGGCCAAGTGCCATGCCTGTAAACACTGTGTAATCGGCGAAAAAAACATTTGAAAATATACTTATCGGGCCCGGTAAGTTACCGGGACTTTCGAAAAACGGGCCCCAGGTCTGAAAATGGGTATTAATTTTACAGAAAAAGGTATGGATTCTAAAGACCAGGCCCCAGTTGTTCAAATAGCGGGTAATTTTATGCACGGGATAGGTCGCTATCCGGCAGATAAACTGTGTGCAAGATTTTCCCGATAGTCCCTATAATTTGTGAATAGTGTAGAAGCATATGTAAAATTTAAGTATGGAATTGTGTGAAAAACTTGCCAAATGCGTCGGTTGGAATACATTTGTACCGCTGGATAGTGATTTATCCAGTGGATAAAGTTATCCGCTCTTTGAACAACGGGGGCCAGGTCTGGAAACGGGTATGAATTTTAGAAGCTATGTAGTTAAAAAGGGTACAGGAAAATTACATAGTTTGGTCTGAAATAGGGTCGAGCGGTATCCCCCCACCCACATCCCCCGGGCTTCATTCACGCAGTTTGGGAAAACTATGTGCCAATTCATTGAAGCCATCAGTATTTAAAACAAACTTGTACAAGAAACAGCATTTTGATATCTATAAAAAACGGGATTATAGCTACGACTCGTTCCTACTTCTATGCAGCGAATAGCAGATTTTGGATTTCCACCATATCTACCGACTGTAGCACCCAGGGAATACAATTATGCATGGAGAAGTTGATCGGTATAGCTTCCATAAAGGTACATTAATTTTACATCCTGTTTCTTTTCAACTTCCTTTTTCATTTAAATTAAATCATTGCCTTTGTAACTCAACTTTTATTTCGGCCATGCGGTGGCCGAGCCAATAGCAATTTATTTAAATAGCAATCAGTCTCTTACTCATTTTTATCGATTTTTTGATTCTTTTCATTCTCCCAATTTTAAACATTTTTCCATTATCTCTTATTTACTTCTTTTTATTATTATTAATAGGTTTGTAAATAGTTGATGGTGCTGAATTTTTAAATATTCTTATTATTATATAAATAATTATACAATTCAGCCTTTTGGCTTCCATATGATAATCCATAATAAACTATCTAAAAAAATTAATAAATAAATAAAAATAAGTGTATATCTTAACTGGTGTGTTTTGAGGAACCAGTTCCTATAAATTAGTCTCTTTAACGAAAAACTTTAGTACAAAAATTAAAACTAATGTTGTGCGTCTCTTCAATTATACTACCTTGATCATTATCAAAGCGAACTGGTTGTTTCTTCGTGGTTTGAATATAAATGAGTGAAAAACAAAACAATAGACAAGCTATAGACATTTTGTTTCTTTTGTGATTATGTAAATAACTTAGCGCGGATGTAGTCAGTTTGAACGTTCAAAGTTGGTTTAAAGTCTTGGATGATCAACATTTCGTGAATTAAGCGGTCGAATTTGTTGCGGCGTTTTTTCACTACTGAAAAGTTGTTAGTTAAATTCGGTTTTGACATCCCTTGGATAATCGTGCATGTGCTTGCCAATTCAGGCATCCTACGAACTGTGATGGCAGTATCATCGAAACATCAGACAGCGTTAGATGAAATTTTTAACCTCTTTAAATATTTTTTTGTTGATTGCAAAAAAGCTGGATAGAAAAGCTTCGTTTTTCCCATATCTTCTATTCTCGTCATGTAAAAAATCTATTTAAAATATTCAATATTCTTAAAAAATTTATTTGCATGATTTTACCAACCTGATAAATAAGAACGACATGAAAACAGGAAGATGGATTTAAAAAGATGTTCGAGTCAGAGATTTTAGACAATTTCGCCACCTCTTGGTTCCCTGCCTAGCTGTTATACCATTCAAAGGGCCCTTTCTTGGTGTTGCAGCGGTAATTGATTGTGATTTTGGAAGTAACTTAGCTGAAGTTAAAATTATACAGCAGGCAAAATTCCACAATAAAACGAGGGACTATTTTTATTCACTGTTCTTTTTTTTGGCGAAAACTGTAAATATCTCGCCAGATTTTTATTGATCTGAATCGTTATCACTCGTGAAAAGGAAACTGTTTACTTGGATTATCTTTCAAATTTAATTTATTTTTCCTCAAACTATCAACTGGTCCTGGAGTTTAAGAGCATAGCAGCATCTCGCTTCCTTATCATCGCATTTTTAAATGACCCACACAGTCGATATAGTAACCATATTTTTTTTTCAATAACTTGATCATAACTAGGACTGTGGCACGCAAACGTTTATTCCCTCTCCATTAACTTACTACAGTATTAAACATCAAAACTTCTTATAAAAAAACGGGAAACTTCGACAATGTGTGTGCCTCAAAGATTTTACAAAAGTTGCTTTTTTCCCTCCTGTCCTTCTCACGGTAGAGCGATCATTGCCAGGGAGAAGCGGTTTACGAACCGTAAGACAACATTGACTTCGGTGAGGGGGAGTTCCAAATATTGCTCCTTGCTGGATTACGAGTAGAAACCGTTGGAAGCGCAACGGTTCAGTTTTTTCCAAGATTGTAGCTTCTCAGTGCTGTTGTTGATTTAAATGAAAAGGAGGTCGAGCTGATAAGGGAAGTAAAATTCTGATAAGCAAGAAAGTAACCATAACAGCGACCCACACCAACTGATTGTACTCCCAATGCCGCGTGCTGCAGCTGTTTACCAAGAAACATGACGCGAAAAAAACAGCTTTAATACTATACTTTTTACATATCCTCTTAAAGATTTATGTAAATGTTCCAAATAGAAAAAAATAAATGACTTTAAAATTTGACAATTTTTAAATTTAAAAATGTCCCCATGGTTAACAAAAATTCAAACAGGTGACAATTTGAAAAGGTTTAATTAAGGAATCAAGGAAGACGAAATTATGCAGTAAGCAAATGTTAATGTTTAAGAAGGATGTTATAGTCGGCATTTCCTTTCTTCCTTGTCCACACAAGGAATTCAGAATTATAACAAAATGTAAGTTTATCAGTAAAACCTTTAACTCAAAAAAGTTTAAATCAGTAAATGAGAGACCATCCTAATTACGTACGCAACTTAAGCAGCTACGAAAAGATAGCCTGAAAAAAAAATCAGGCTTGGACGGGATCCGATACTTTCGATCTATTAAATAGAGGAAAGACCCTCGCAGTAATTTACGCAACTTAAGTAGTTGTCAAAAGAAAACTTGAAAAAAATTCAGGCATGAACAGGATTCGAACCCATGACTTCTGCGATGCCGGTGCAGCGCATTCGATTTTAATACAACAGCAAGAATTTGATATTACAACAACTTTTACCAACATCATGTAAGTTCTCATTTCCTCATACCAATAAGGACTGACAAGAAATCGAAAAATCAATCCATACGATCTGTTATATACCATTAAAGATTTCAAATAAATATTCCAAATTGGTTTAAAGCCAATTTACAGTAGTTTACTTTAACATGGTGATGATTAAATCATAAAATATCAAGCGCCACTGTTTTGAGAAGTATTGATTTAGATAACGAGTAACACTCAGCACATCTGGAAGAAGGCTTGTTAGTGTTTTATTTTCTTTACTAATTTCAATCCTTTTGCCTAATCAGTTAAGCTGTTGTGATCTTCCTGTCCACATGTCAGTTATTATTTTTCTTTTCCCCTGTGCCTGTAGGCGAAGCAAACGTCAAATGATATAAAATAAAAGAGACCGCTTAAAAAAAGCGAAAGTTTCTTATTCAGGTTTCTTTGACAGTAGCCTCAAGAATGTAATTTAGCGAAATTTCAAAGGCTCCGACTGTTGTATACAGAAAGCAAACGTCAGCGAGAAAGGATTAAAGAGGCAGCTCTCACGTTTTGTTTCCATTCTGAGGTAACCTAAAGGACGACAGCACTCAGAACAGGACAGTACTCAAACATCAAGGTAACACAGTTATTTTTCCAAAACATTTTAACGCCCCTGTATATGGATTCGTTACCCTGTCCAAACAATAGTGATACGAATCGGCAAACCGTAAGGTAATACAAGTCTTTAACTTGTAAACCTGCATTGTCATGTTACCATTCGTCTCGAAACGTTTGCTTGTTTGATCAAAATATTAATTTCACTTCAAAAGTTTCAGTGCGTTTCGGATCGATAACAAGATTTCCCTCGAAAAGTTTGTTTTCTCGGTTAAGATATGTGTTCCACTACAAGAGTTTTACAGCATTTTCGTCTAAAAGATTTGATTCAAAAGTTTACTTTTTCGATTAAAAGTTTACACACGATTTCGATTGAAAGAATTCACTCCAAAGTTTTCTTTTTCGCTTAAAAGATTTCGTTCCAAACGTTTGCGCTTTCCATGCGCTGATACGTATGAACGGAACATGAAAATTCAAAGAGGTGTTTCTGTTGCCAAACGGAAATACATTCATCTCGGCATGGGGCATATGTTTCTGTTCAGTCTATGCTGTAGCTGTAATGATTCGTCAGAACCAATTGTAGCTTTTTTTGTTGGAATCCCTTCTCTTTGGGGGTCACACCAGGATCTGACTCATAACATTGGGTTCTGTAGATGAAACCCTAAACTGTTAATAGCTACTGAGCAGTGCTTTCCTGTGGTACTATAATCAGCTGTTCATAACTGATGCCGTTTAGTGTGTTTCATACTGTTGATCTTGTGGATAAAATATTCATGCAAGTGTTACCGTTCAAATGAAAGCTCCTTATCAGTTCTTCGTAGCGGTGTTGTTTGCTCGCCATAAAAGTTGGGCCGGAACAGGCAGGCTGAATTACTTAATCAATTAATTTTTGAAAGTGGTTGCTTGAAATGATTAGAGATTAGAGATTAAAATTTCCATTTTAGGTAAGCTTTTGGAAAGCAGGTCAAGTTTTCTTTAGGTTTTAGTATTATTGTTTAGGATTAGAATTGTTAAATATTTATACATTTTGATATTGATAGTTTATCTTACAGTTTTATATTCTATCGAACTGATGAATTTTTTAACCGTGTGTAAATAAAGATTGACTGACTGAAACATGATATGGGCTAATGATATTCTTTTTCTGTTCTGTTTTTTCCTCAGCATTTCATTTGAAATATTTTTGAGTCAAGATGAAAACCGTTGGTTTCGTGGTTTTTGCGATCGGAATATTAGCGATGACTTCTGCAGGTAATTAAGCAAAATTTAAAAGGCTAAGAAAAATTATAAAAATGTTCTTAAAAGGGGAAACACCTAACATTTTTGAAAAATATAACCCTGAAGATGACTGAAGAGTCGAAAACGTAAGTTATTTTTAAAGAACATTTTAGATGGTTTTTAGCTTTGTGCAAGCAAAAATTGTGTTAATAAAATTGTTTACAATATAATTGACATTTTTGCCATAATTTGAGTTCATAAATGAAAACGTCATGTTTTGTCACTTTTTCGCTTTTCTTTACAAACAGAAAATTCCAAATGTAAACTTGATCTCGGTTTGGTGGTTGATACAACACAGAGTATCAAAGAAGAAAACATCCCCATATTGACAGCAGCACTCAAGCATCTTGTGCAACAATTTGACATCTCAGAGGACGGAACCCATGTCTCGTTTCAAACGTTTGCCAAGAAAAGCAAGCAACACAATACATTCAACGACGCTATGTATTACAACGTGAACGCCATTTTGGGTTTGATATCCAACAATATCGAGCTTAGCAAACCAACTCGGATTGACTTAGCACTGAAAACAGCCGCTGAAAAAATGTTTACCGACGAAGCTGGACTAAGACCCGGCGTGACCAAAGCTATGGTACTGTACACCGATGGTAGATCTCACCCAAAGACAAATGACTTTTATCTGGATGTTGTGGCCCTGAAGGTAAGGCCATTAACAATAGATTGTATGGGTAAAGTAAGTTGCAATGATTTTTGTTGTTGAACCTTATTGGCTACCATCTAGAGAAGCATCCAGACCCTGTCTAGATACTTATCGTAGGGAATCCAAAGAGACCTGTTCATAACAAGGTTGTTCGAAGAAGACCCACCTTGTCTTGGGAAGGGGGTTATCGAAGACACCACCTATTTCATGAACATTACCGACAAAATTTTATTGGCTTTAAATTTGAGTTGACACAGAAACATTCAGCTGGCAAGGGTAAGCATTGCTAGATAAACAGCATGTCACGGTCATTTTTTTACTGCTGGAAAGAGAGGTGGCTATGTAATAGACACCATCCTTTGAGGTGAGGAAGGGGGATACAGGCGGAGACCACCATCTATTCGGAGGTTTGAGTATAGTGGTTTTGACCACTTCCCTAATAAAAGCATATATTCTATAAAATATTCGAGTTGTTTTCAATTCATCCGAAACCTTGGCTTTGAATCTTTTTTAAAAAATTTCAATCTTTTTTTAAAAAGCTGTTACTATATAGGGTTGGGGAATCACAATGCATTTGAAACATTTGCTTATAAACTATACAATTATACCTTGATCAATCAGAAAATGGTATAATTGGCAGCAATTTCATTATTTTTAGACTTAAGAAAATGCTTAAGCTATTAACTTAAATAATCGCGGCTACCTTCTGGATACTTTTTGTGGACTGAAACGCTTAAAAAGCAATTATTGTGGAGAAAATATTCATGGATTATTTCAGTCAGTGACACAGGCGACACACTCGATTCGTTAAAAGTAAACCCGAGTTCTCCTAAGAGCCGAGAGCTCGGATTTTCTTTCTCCAAATATCAAATCATTCATTCACCTGGCTTAAAACATAACATTCCATTTCTTTGACAATCGTCGTTCCGAAATGTGACCATGGATTTGGAAACAGTTTTTATAAACTGTACATTTATACTCCAACTGATCAGAAAATAGGATAATCATGGTAAGAGCAATTTGATTATTTTAAGGCGAGAGGTGTCCGTCTCGTTGTTGTTGGCGTTGGCCCAGACGCCAAAAAACCAAAGTACCACAGGGTCTTGGATTTGATTGGAGGAGAAAACGTGTTCTTTGTTGACGACTACGCCAACCTTAATGATCACACCAGCGATATACTCAAACTGATTTGCCGTAAGTACCAGATCTGTAATTAAAAACACAGCACCTAGCTTTTATTTCTGTTATGAAAATACCAAGCGTATTAAAAGCTACATTGAGTCTTTAAGGGGTAACAGACTTTTTTTGACGTGGACACTAACTGACTAAATTTAAGTTGCATAATTCGGGACAAATGACTGTCCAGTTATTGTCATTACAAACAACTTGCGTTGCAGAACAGAATTATCTATAGTGAGGTTCTGGTAAAGTCATGATATGCTGAGATGTTAGTAGTATAACAGGGACATCACAGAAGACGGACTGAAAACGGTCAGCGCTTTAGCAGGATTCTGAAGTCGCCGTCTCAATGACGTTTTTATTTCAATAACATATTTTTTACTGGGATAGAAGGAAAGTTCTCTGTTGCACTTGGAGAACGACCTTCGTTGACAGCGTGTTATTGTTTTCTAGCACCAAATCCGTGTGAGAACTCCAAAGGAATGGATGTAGCATTTTTAGTGGACAGGACTAGGAGTTTGACCGAGGGCGACTTTATGCTCCTCAAGGGATTCCTTGCTCAAATCGCCGGTGGGTTAAATATCGGCAGAGACGCTACACGTCTTGGTATGATCCTGTTCGACAGTCATCCAAAAGTGATCAGCACGTTTACGAACGAGGCGTTGTTCACTAAAGATGCCGTTAATCAGTTCATTGAGAAAATACCCACCAATCGTTTCTCGCCTACCCGCACCGACAAAGCCCTGCTGGCTGCCAATAATCAGCTATTTACTCCAGAGGGAGGAGACAGAGAAAAGTTTCCAAACGTTCTTATCGTTTTCACAGATGGAAAAACCCATCGTACATCCAAACCC
This sequence comes from Pavona decussata, assembly GCF_977016875.1. Lineage (NCBI taxonomy): Eukaryota > Metazoa > Cnidaria > Anthozoa > Scleractinia > Agariciidae > Pavona > Pavona decussata. The sequence goes on from NW_028145460.1 coordinate 2,010,247, forward strand.
TTTGCTGAGATAACTCCTCTACTTAAGGTGAGTCGTTCGCAAACCTTTTGCTCTGTTGCGCATCGTTCAATTGTTTTGATCGACTGCTTGCTGGAAAACGTTTTATTTCGCAATTATTTACCGAAAAGCATAGGATTTGTGCAGGCCAGAGGTTCCTAAAAGTCCGAAAATAACCTTCATAAACCACGCAACCACCGAGCTTCACTCCAAAATCCGATCTAGTGAGATAAGATACCACAAATCCCAAAGATGACCTACACTCGCAGGGGAGATTATATTGGCAGGTTTAGGTTTTTTTTCATGATGTCAACGAGTCACTGGCAGTTCACTACACACCAAAACAAACACAAAACAACGAACCACACAAAAAAACAAACAAACAAACGAAACAACAAAAATTAAATAAACATACTTAACTTGCCCCGATCTCCGGTCTATGCTAATTCATCGAATTGTCATAACATAATTCGCTCCAAAAGCTGTTAGAGTTAATTATCTCATGCAAGATATTATTCATTATTTTATACACCTTGGATTCGATTCTTTTAAACATTGGGGTCTTGGACATATTGTTTTTCTAAGCATATCATGTTTCTAAGCTGTTCTACATCTTCAGGCAAAACACGTTCACACACTGGCTGTTGGAGTTGGTCAGCATGAAGATTTCCAGGGGCAACTGGAAGAAATTGCAGGAGACAATGTCCTCAACGTGGACAATTTTGACGAGTTGTCAAATTTGTTTTCTGACATTCTGGCCGAAGTATGCCGTAAGTAATGAGTTTACTTTATGAAGCGAACTCCTCGATTGACTTGGTTTAATTACAACGATGAAACACTAAGATCTACAGGATAAATCACAATATACATACACTAAGTAACGCGAACTATAAAGCTAAACGAAACACAATATAATAGACTTACAATAATAAGTTCGATTCGCAAGATATTTGATCACGTAAAGTTCGAGTGTCCGAAACAATATGGCTGACTAGCACAGGTCAGCGGTCCTAACGAGTCCTCAGTATGTGGCCAGCGGCAGTCCCTTCACTTTACACTGATGTTTGCTCGTTGTCCATATGCATGTCAATAGGGAACCAAATGTCCGTTACAATGTACTTTTCATGCATTCTTTGGAAACCCAGTTGATGATTATAACGTCCTTACTATATGAATGAAATTATATTTAATTTGGTGTATGAAAAGAGTTTATTTCAACTTTTAAATGGTACGATGAAGGCTAGCCTTTTTAGCTAGTGGTCTGAGCACTGGTCTTGTAATCCCGAGGTCCGGCCGATTCGATTAAGTCGTTCCCTCTGCCCTTGGCTGTATTTGTCTTCTAAGGTGTTCTGTATTTGTCTTCTGAAGTCTCCAGGGAGAGAAGTCGTAAACAAATTATGCTAAAAAAAACAACTAAACATTAACCTTGTGTGATTGACTATAGCTATGGTGAAGTATATAAACATGATATATTTGAACTACAAGAATAAATAAATGAGAGGTCCCCCAAGTTGTGTAATCAATTAACTTGACATACGAAAAGAAAGTAAAAAAAAAAAATCAGTTTTGAACGGGATTCAAACCCCTGACCACTGCGATACCTCTGTAATGCTCTACCATAAGATTCATAAAACCACCTGGGTGCAGATTATTATTTGTGTAGCTCTTTAGTTATAAGAATTTAAAATATGTCCAAAACTACTGGTGACTGCACGGTTACGTGACTGAGGAAGGCCCGGTAAAAGCTTCCCTGTTCAACCACTGGATGGACCTAAGTCCTAACTTTGAATTTTTATTGTTATTCCTGCAGGTGAGAAATAATCAGCAGTCAACGATGGGTTTTAAAAGCTCTTTACTTCATTAAATAAATTAAAAAGTAAGATAAAGGAGTTTAAATGAATACCGCAGCTAGCTGCAGTTAAAAATTTGTTCGTTGGTGGTGAGCTTGAATAAAATCCTTCGAAACCGTTTCCGGTGTATCTTTTTTTGAACGCCTTACGACAGTCGATTAAATGATTAGGGCCATGTATATACGTAGTATTTTTCTTTGATAAAAGAGTGGTAAAATTGAATTTAAAAAATAGTTATTAACTTGGTTTATTTTTATCTGGATAATATATGAAAGAATTACGACCTTTTCACGATCTGTTTGGTCAGTAGTCCATTTCAGCTTGACACCCGAGCGTTAATTGAGTTACAGGAAACGTAAGTGTGCAGAGGAGGGCTGTGTAGTGCTAACCTGAAGAGTATATATTGCAACGTTTGTCAGGGAGAGCAGGAGAGAGGAAAGTGACGAAAACCTCCAGCAAACCCCTTCCTCAATCAAATATATTCCGGGAAACGGAGCCTACCCTCTTCTCCCTCCAATAAAGGTCTTCTCCGCAAGTTTTCAATTCTTACTCCCTTCTACTAAACTGCGTAGGGTTAGTTTTACTCGGGTGTTTTTAATCATTGGATGAAACTCCCAGCAGAATTGATCAAGCAGGGCCAATATGACACCACTGAAGTCAAGCCATAAGCCATGTTATTATATGGCTGGCTCCGCGAGCGGGCAAGATGAGTCAAATTCTGCGCTGTGATTGGCTACCCGAGCGGGCAAGATGGAGCTATCTTGCCCGCTCGGGATTACCCGTTGCCCGTCCGCTTGGCATCGAAAGTTTAATCCCAACAACAATGCGGGTTTTCTTCGATTTTCTCGTTGTTTTGGGGGAAAACGCTCACTAAAAAGTTCGGTAAACTCTCAACATTTACCTAAAGGAAAGGAAAGAGAATGGAATCGTCCTGGTGTAGTGAAAACTTCGTTTCAGCTACAATGAATGTGAGTTGAAGCGGTGAGTTGCCCTGCGTGTAGTATTTTAGATAGAATTAATTTTGAAAAACTTATTGTCTCAAGTCGAGTGCCAAATTGATAAGTTCTTTAGGTTTGCAATGACTGTATTTAAATCATAGCGTAATGGAAGTTGCGGTTAGTGTTTAGAGCAGTTCAGAAAAGTTTTTTTTTTTTTTTGAAGTTCGCCGAAGAAGCTCACGTTTTTAATTCAGCCGCGTCTTGCTTGTTGTAAACAACAAAATCTTGTCAAAGTTTCGCTCAGTTTTCTGATTTACCTGCTCTTTTTTTCGGCTTATGTTTGCATATAATCTCAAAATCTATTGTATTATTCAAGAATTAATGATTGGAAGCCGAAAACTGTGCAAAAAAAATTTTATTATTTACTCCACCGCGCGATCGCCTGAAAATGGCGAGTTTGTTGGGTTCTATTCAAATCTTCCCGCTCTTGCGAAAATCTAAATTTTTCGTTCTCGATAATTGTACACTTCCTTTAAGCCATTATAAAGTTATAGCCCTAAGATAATTTAGGATTCCTTGTTTTCCACGATTACATGCTAATCCAAAGGCGCACTGAAAATAAATCTTGCACCGGCCGGCTATGAAGAATTTCTTTCCGGGTAGAGCAGTTTCATGTTGTGTTTTGTTTTATTATTGTAGTTTTAACTTGATGGTAAAGCCATGTAATAAATCCTTTATTGACCAAGCTTGTTCGGTCAAGATGGCTGGATATTGGCCTCGTTCTTTTTTTTGCGTTTTTATGGACCTCGACTTCGTCTCGGTCCATAAAAACGCAAAAAAAAGGACTTGGCCAATATCCAGCCATCTTGACCTCACGCTTGGTCAATAACGCATATTTATACGATCGGTGCAAGGAAGTAAAGGAACAGTGTTTCATCACATTCCCAAACTTCAAGAAGTGGCCTGAAAAATGTTTGGCCCCAAGCACATGGTCTGGTATTTCAGGTAATTCCCTTGAAGGAGATTACTTTCGTACCATTCTTAAAAAAAAAGCTTTCCCTCGTGATTTTTAACCACCAGCTCGGTTGAGGCAGACAGAGGGTTTATATAATGGAAGTTTGATGTAAAATTCAGTTTTATAAACCTTGATTCGTACTACAATTGGTCGACTATAAACTTGATTCCATCCGTTTTCCTTCGCATTATTTACGGGCATCAGCCAATCAGAGCGCGCACTTAACTGACGTTATTTTGCGATTGTAACTAGTGTTACTTCGAATAGAATAAAATTTGCTATCTAAGACATTTTTAACGAGCAAAATGAAAACCTCGGTTATGGGGATTAGCGTTAATCGGCTTTCGAACAATCAGGCCCTGGGCCCTGCGTTATTAAAAGGAACAACTCATGACGGCTCTCGTGCATTTTGGGAACGAAAACGGGAGAACTTGAAAACAGTTTGCCTAACTTGTTTCAAGTTGCAGTCTATTTTATCCTGGTCCATCAGTGACCAGAGACACTCAACAAATTTGAGCGATAGTTTTAGGTTTCTGTTCCTAAAAGAACGTTTTCGAGTTTACGATAGAACACCAAATTTCCAAGATACGTTTTCTTTAGTGAGCTTACAGGAACACGTGTACGTGTTAGCGAGTGACCCAGGATACGACATACCCGACATTACTACGTTCCTCTGTCTTTTCTAATTACAATCAGTCCCCCGAGGGAGGGAGGGCGGTTACTACCCTATATAAGCTATATAGGTATGTGCGGCCAGTTTTTGAGCTGTTTTGGTTTGAAAATGGGTATTTATTTTACAGACAAGGGTATGGATTATAGAGAACAGGGGCCCGTTTCTCGAACGTCCCGGTAACTTACCGGGCCCAGTAAGTGTTTTTGGTGATAAAAGTTTTTTAACAGAAGTCAATTTTTGTTAGCTTTGAACACTAAATTTTTAAGTCTTATAACTGTATGAAAACATTGGCCGAGTGCCATGCCTGTAATCACTGTGTAATCGGCGAAAAAAAAAAAACATTTGAAAATATACTTATCGGGCCCGGTAAGTTACCGGGACGCTCCAGAAACGGGTCCCAGGTCTGAAAATGGATATGAATTTTACAGAAAAAGGTATGGATTCTAAAGACCAGGCCCCAGTTGTTCAAAGAGCGGATAATTTTATGCACGGGATAGGTCGCTATCCGGCAGATAAACTGTGTGCAAGATTTTCCCGATAGTCCCTATAATTTGTGAATAGTGTAGAAGCATATGTAAAATTTAAGTATGGGATTGTGTGAAAAACTTGCCAAATGCGTCGGTTGGAATACATTTGTACCGCTGGATAGTTATTTATCCAGTGGATAAAGTTATCCGCTCTTTGAACAACGGGGGCCAGGTCTGGAAAGGGGTATGAATTTTAGAAGCCATGTAGTTAAGAAGGTGCACGAAAATGACATAGTTTGGTCTGAAATAGGGTCGAGTGGTTATCCCCCCACCCACACCCCCCGGGCTTCATTCACGCAGTTTGGGAAAACTATGTGCCAATTCATTGAAGCGATCATTATTTAAAACAAACTTGTACAAGAAACAGCATTTTGATATCTACAAAGAACGGGATTATAGCTACGACTCGTTCCTACTTCTATGCAGCGAATAGCAGATTTTGGATTTCACGCACCATATCTACCGACTGTAGCACCCAGGGAATACAATTATGCATCGAGAAGTTGATCGGTATAGCTTCCATAAAGGTACATTAATTTTACATCCTGTTTCTTTTCAACTTCCTTTTTCATTTAAATTAAATCATTGCCTTTTTAACTCAACTTTTATTTCGGCCATGCGGTGGCCGAGCCAATAGCAATTTATTTAAATAGCAATCAGTCTTACTCATTTTTATCGATTTTTTGATTCTTTTCATTCTCCCAATTTTAAACATTTTTCCATTATCTCTTATTTACTTCTTTTTATTATTATTAATAGGTTTGTAAATAGTTGATGGTGCTGAATTTTTAAATATTCTTATTATTTATATAAATAATTATACAATTCAGCCTTTTGGCTTCCATATGATAATCCATAATAAACTATCTAAAAAAATAAATAAATAAATAAAAATAAGTGTATATCTTAACTGGTGTGTTTTGAGGAACCAGTTCCTATAAATTAGTCTCTTTAACGAAAAACTTTAGTACAAAAATTAAAACTAATGTTGTGCGTCTCTTCAATTATACTACCTTGATCATTATCAAGGAGAACTGGCTGTTTCTTCGTGGTTTGAATATAAATGAGTGAAAAACAAAACAATAGACAAGCTATAGACATTTTGTTTCTTTTGTGATTATGTAAATAACTTAGCGCGGATGTAGTCAGTTTGAACGTTCAAAGTTGGTTTAAAGTCTTGGATGATCAACATTTCGTGAATTAAGCGGTCGAATTTGTTGCGGCGTTTTTCACTACTGAAAAGTTGTTAGTTAAATTCGGTTTTGACATCCCTTGGATAATCGTGTTCAGGCATCCTACGAGCTGTGATGGCAGTATCATCGAAACATCAGACAGCGTTAGATGAAATTTTTAACCTCTTTAAATATTTTTTTGTTGATTGCAAAAAAGCTGGATAGAAAAGCTTCGTTTTTCCCATATCTTCTATTCTCGTCATGTAAAAAATCTATTTAAAATATTCAATATTCTTAAAAAATGTATTTGCATAATTTTACCAACGTGATAAATAAGAACGACATGAAAACAGGAAGATGGATTTAAAAAGATGTTCGAGTCAGAGATTTTAGACAATTTCGCCACCCTTGGTTCCCTGCCTAGCTGTTATACCATTCAAAAGGCCCTTTCTTGGTGTTGCAGCGGTAATTGATTGTGATTTTGGAAGTAACTTAGCTGAAGTTAAAATTATACAGCAGGCAAAATTCCACAATAAAACGAGGGACTATTTTTATTCACTGTTCTTTTTTTTTGGCGAAAACTGTAAATATCTCGCCAGATTTTTATTGATCTGAATCGTTATCACTCGTGAAAAGGAAACTGTTTACTTGGATTATCTTTCAAATTTAAATTATTTTTCCTCAAACTATCAACTGGTCCTGGAGTTTAAGAGCATAGCAGCATCTCGCTTCCTTATCATCGCATTTTTAAATGACCCACACAGTCGATATAGTAACCATATTTTTTTTTTTCAATAACTTGATCATAACTAGGACTGTGGCACGCAAACGTTTATTCCCTCTCCATTAACTTACTACAGTATTAAAGATCAAAACTTCTTATAAAAAAACGGGAAACTTCGACAATGTGTGTGCCTCAAAGATTTTACGAAAGTTGCTTTTTTCCCTCCTGTCCAACTCACGGTAGAGCGATCATTGCCAGGGAGAAGCGGTTTACGAACCGTAAGACAACATTGACTTCGGTGAGGGGGAGTTCCAAATATTGCTCCTTGCTGGATTACGAGTAGAAACCGTTGGAAGCGCAACGGTTCAGTTTTTTCCAAGATTGTAGCTTCTCAGTGCTGTTGTTGATTTAAATGAAAAGGAGGTCGAGCTGATAAGGGAAGTAAAATTCTGATAAGCAAGAAAGTAACCATAACAGCGACCCACACCAACTGATTGTACTCCCAATGCCGCGTGCTGCAACTGTTTACCAAGAAACATGACGCGAAAAAAACAGCTTTAATACTATACTTTTTACATATCCTCTTAAAGATTTATGTAAATGTTCCAAATAGAAAAAATAAATGACTTTAAAATTTGACAATTTTTTAATGTAAAAATGTCCCCATGGTTAACAAAAATTCAAACAGGTGACAATTTAAAAAGGTTTAATTAAGGAATCAAGGAAGACGAAATTATGCAGTAAGCAGACGTTAATGTTTAAGAAGGATGTTATAGTCGGCATTTTCTTTCTTCCTTGTCCACACAAGGAATTCAGAATTATAACAAAATGTAAGTTTATCAGTAAAACCTTTAACTCAAAAAAGTTTAATCAGTAAATGAGAGACCATCCTAATTACGTACGCAACTTAAGCAGCTACGAAAAGATAGCCTGAAAAAAAAAATCAGGCTTGGACGGGATCCGATATCGATACTTTCGATCTATTAAATCGAGGAAAGACCCTCGCAGTAATTTACGTAACTTAAGCAGTTGTCAAAAGAAAACTTGAAAAAAATTCAGGCGTGAACAGGATTCGAACCCATGACTTCTGCGATGCCGGTGCAGCGCATTCGATCTTACTACAACAGCAAGAATTTGATATTACAACAACTTTTACCAGCATCATGTAAGTTCTCATTTCCTCATACCAATAAGGACTGACAAGAAATCGAAAAATCAATCCTTACGATCTGTTATATACCATTAAAGATTTCAAATAAATATTCCAAATTGGTTTAAAGCCAATTTACAGTAGTTTACTTTAACATGGTGATGATTAAATCATAAAATATCAAGTGCCACAGTTTTGAGAAGTATTGATTTAGATAACGAGTAACACTCAGCACATTTGGAAGAAGGCTTGCTATTGTTCTATTTTCTTTACTAATTTCAATCCTTTTGCCTTATCAGTTAAGCTGTTGTGATGTTCCTGTCAACATGCCAGTTATTATTTTTCTTTTCCCCTGTGCCTGTAGGCGAAGCAAACGTCAAATGATATAAAATAGAAGAGACCGCTAAAAATAGCGAAAGTTTCTTATTCAGGTTTCTTTGACAGTAGCCTCAAGAATGTAATTAATTAATCATATAGCGAAATTTCAAAGGCTCCGACTGTTGTAAACAGGAATCAAACTTCAGCGAGAAAGGATTAAAGAGGCAGCTCTCACGTTTTGTTTCCTTTCAGAGGTAACCTAAAGGAGGACAGCACTCCGAACAGGACAGTACTCAAACATCAAGGTAACACAATTAATTTTTCCGAAACATTTTATCGCCCCGTGTATGGATTCGTTACCCTGTCCAAACAGTAGTGATACGAATCGGCAAACCGTAAGGTAATACAAGTCTCTAACTTGTAAACCTGCATTGTCATGTTACCATTCGTCTCGAAACGTTTGCTTGTTTGATCAAAATATTAATTTCACTTTAAAAGTTTCAGTGCGTTTCGGATCGATTAAAAGATTTCCCTCGAAAAGTTTGTTTTCTCGGTTAAGATATGTGTCCCACTCCAAGAGTTTTACAGCATTTTCGTCTAAAAGATTTGATTCAAAAGTTTACTTTTTCGATTAAAAGTTTACACACGATTTCGATTGAAAGAATTCACTCCAAAGTTTTCTTTTTCGCTTAAAAGATTTCGTTCCAAACGTTTGCGCTTTCCATGCGCTGATACGTATGAACGGAACATGAAAATTCAAAGAGGTGTTTCTGTTGCCAAACGGAAATGCATTCATCTCGGCATGGGGCATATGTGTCTGTTCAGTCTATGCTGTAGCTGTAATGATTCGTCAGAACCAATTGTAGCTTTTTTTGTTGGAATCCCTTCTCTTTGGGGGTCACACCAGGATCTGACTCATAACATTGGGTTCTGTAGATGAAACCCTAAACTGTTAACATTCAATGATAGCTACTGAGCAGTGCCTTTCTGTGGTACTATAATCAGCTGTTCATAACTGATGCCGTTTAGTGTGTTTCATACTGTTGATCTTGTCGATAAAATATTCATGCAAGTGTAACCGTTCAAATGAAAGCTGCTTATCAGTTTTTCGTAGCGGTGTTGTTTGCTCGCCATAAAAGTTGTGCCGTGACAGGCAGGCTGAATTACTTAATCAATTAATTATTTAAAGTGGTTGCTTAAAATGATAAGAGATTAGAGATTAAAATCTCCATTTTAGGTAAGCTTCTGGAAAGGAGGTGAAGTTTTCTTTAGGTTTTAGTATTATTGTTTAGGATTAGAATTGTTAAATATAGGATTAGAATTGTTAAATATTTATAAATTTTAATATTTATAGTTTATCCTGTAGTTTTATATTGTATCGAACTGATGAATTTTTTAACCGTGTGTAAATAAAGATTGACTAACTGAAACATGATAAGGGCTGATGGTATTCTTTTCTTTTCTGTTTTCTCCTCAGCATTTAATTTGAAATATCTTTGAGTCAAGATGAAAATCCTTGGTTTCGTGGTTTTTGCGATCGGAATGTTAGCGATGACTTCTGCAGGTAATTAAGCAAAATTTAAAAGGCTAAGAAAAATTATAAAAATGTTCTTAAAAGGGGAAACACCTAACATTTTTGAAAGATATAACACTGAAGATGACTGAGTAGTCGAAAACGTAAGTTATTTTTAAAGAACATTTTAGATGGTTTTTAGCTTTGTGCAAGCAAAAATTGTGTTTATAAAATTGTTTACAATATAATTGACATTTTTGCCATAATTTGTTTTCATAAATGAAAACGTCATGTTTTGTCACTTTTTCGCCTTTCGTTACAAACAGAAAATTCCAAATGTAAACTTGATCTCGGTTTGGTGGTTGATACAACACAGAGTATCAAAGAAGAAAACATCCCCGTATTGACAGCAGCACTCAAGCATCTTGTGCAACAATTTGACATCTCAGAGGACGGAACCCATGTCTCGTTTCAAACGTTTGCCAAGAAAAGCAAGCAACACAATACATTTAACGACGCTATGTATTACAACGTGAACGCCATTTTGGGTTTGATATCCAACAGTATCGAGCTTAGCAAACCAACCCGGATTGACTTAGCACTGAAAACAGCCGCTGAAAAAATGTTTACCGACGAAGCTGGACTAAGACCCGGCGTGGCCAAAGCTATGGTACTGTACACCGATGGTAGATCTCACCCACAGACAAATGACTTTTATCTGGATGTTGTGGCCCTGAAGGTAAGGCCATTAACAATAGATTGTATGGGTAAAGTAAGTTGCAATGATTTTTGTTGTTGAACCTTATTGGTTACCATCTAGATACTTATCGTAGGGAATCCAAAGAGACCTGTTCATAACAAGTTTGTTCGAAGAAGACCCACCTTGTCTTGGGAAGGGGGTTATCGAAGATACCACCTATCTCATGAACATTACCGACAAAACTTTATTGGCTTTCAATTTGAGTTGACACAGAAATATTCAGCTGGCAAGAGTAAGCATTGCTAGATAAACAGCATGGTGAGGTTTAAATGTCATGGTCATTTTTTTACTGCTGGAAAGAGAGGTGGCTATGCAATAGACACCATCCTTTGAGGTGAGGAAGGGGGATACAGGGGGAGACCACCATCTATTCTATGGTTCGAGTATAGTAGTTTTGACCACTTCCCTAATAAAAGCATATATTCTTTAAAATATTCGAGTTGTTTCCGATTCAACCGAAACCTTGGCTTTGAATCTTTTTTAAAAAGGCTCTTACTATATAGGGTTGGGGAATCACAATGCATTTGAAACATTTGCTTATAAACTATACAATTATACCCCGATCAATCAGAAAATGGTATAATTGGCAGCAATTTCATTATTTTTAGACTTAAAAAAATGCTTAAGCTATTCACTTAAATAATCGCGGCTACCTTCTGGATACTTTTTGTGGAAAACGCTTAAAAAGCAATTATTGTGGAGAAAATATTCATGTATTATTTCCGTCAGTGACACAAGCGACACACTCGTTAAAAGTAAACCCGAGTTCTCCTAAGAGGCGAGAGCTCGGATTTTCTTTCTCCAAATATCAAATTATTCATTCACCTGGCTTAAAACATAACATTCCATTTCTTTGACAATCGTCGTTCCGAAATGTGACCATGGATTTGGAAAAAGTTTTTATAAACTGTACATTTATGCTCCAACTGATCAGAAAATAGGATAATCATGGTAACAGCAATTTGATTATTTTAAGGCGAGAGGTGTCCGTCTCGTTGTTGTTGGCGTTGGCCCAGACGCCAAAAAACCAAAGTACCACAGGGTCTTGGATTTGATTGGAGGAGAAAACGTGTTCTTTGTTGACGACTACGCCAACCTTAATGATCACACCAACGATATACTCAAACTGATTTGTCGTAAGTACCAGATCTGTAATTAAAAACACAGCATCTTCTCCTAGCTTCGATTTCCGTTATGAAAATACCAAGCCGCGTAGAAGGTACATTGACTCCTTGAGAGGTAATAGACTTTTTTTGACGTGGACAGTAACTGACTAAATTTAAGTTGCATACTTTGGGACAAATGCTTGAACAGTTATTGTGATTAAAACCAACTTGTGTTGCACAACAGAATTATCGATAGTGAGGTTCTGGTAAAGTCATATTATGCTGAGATGTTAGTAGTATAACAGGGACATCACAGAAGACGGACTGAAAACGGTCAGCGCTTTAAATAGCAGGATTCTGAAGTCGCCGTCTCAGTGACGTTTTTATTTCAATAACATATTTTTTACTGGGATAGAAGGAAAAATTCTCTGTTGCACTTGGAGAACGACCTTCGTTGACAGCGTGTTATTGTTTTCTAGCACCAAATCCGTGTGAGAACTCCAAAGGAATGGATGTAGCATTTTTAGTGGACAGGACTAGGAGTTTGACCGAGGGCGACTTTATGCTCCTCAAGGGTTTCCTTGCTCAAATCGCCGGTGGGTTAAATATCGGCAGAGACGCTACACGTCTTGGTATGATCCTGTTCGACAGTCATCCAAAAGTGATCAGCACGTTTACAAACGAGGCGTTGTTCACTAAAGATGCCGTTAATCAGTTCATTGAGAAAATACCCACCAATCGTTTCTCGCCTACCCGCACCGACAAAGCCCTGCTGGCTGCCAATAATCAGCTATTTACTCCAGAGGGAGGAGACAGAGAAAAGTTTCCAAACGTTCTTATCGTTTTCACAGATGGAAAAACCCATCCTACATCCAAACCCTTTGCTGAGATAACTCCTCTACTTAAGGTGAGTCGTCCGCAAACCTTTTTTTCCGTTGTGCATCATTCAATTCTTTTGATTGGCTGTTTTAATCTCTGCTTGCTAGAAAACGTTTTATTCCGCGATTATGTACCGAAAAGCATGGGATTTTTGCAGGCCAGAGGTTTTCTTCCCTGCGAGCGTAGGTCATCTTTGGGGATTTGTGGTATCTTATCTCACTAGCTTTAAAAGGCCAATTGTATTGACAGGTTTTAGTTTTCATGAATTTAACGAGTCACTGGCAGTTCACTACACACCAAAACAAACACAAAACAACAAACCACATAAAAAACAAACAAACAAACAAAACAACAAAAATTAAATAAACATACTTAACTTGCCCCGATCTCCGGTCTATGCTAATTCATCGAATTGTCATAACATAATTCGCTCCAAAAGCTGTTAGAGTTCATTATCTCATGCAAGATATTATTCATTATTTTATGCACCTTGGATTCGATTCTTTTAAACATTGGGGTCTTGGACATATTGTTTTTCTAAGCAAATCATGTTTCTAAGCTGTTCATACATCTTCAGGCAAAACACGTTCACACAGTGGCTGTTGGAGTTGGTCAGCATGAAGATTTCCAGGGGCAACTGGAAGAAATTGCAGGAGACAATGTCCTCAACGTGGACAATTTTGACGAGTTGTCAAATTTGTTTTCTGACATTCTGGCCGAAGTATGCCGTAAGTAATGAGTTTACTTTAAGAAGCGAACTCCTCGATTGACTTGGTTTAATTACAATGATGAAACACTAAGATCTACAGGATAAATCACAATATACATACACTAAGTAACGCGAGCTATAAAGCTAGACGAAACACAATATAATAGACTTACGATAATAAATTCGATGGGCAAAATATTTGATCACGTAAATGAGTTCGAGTGTCCGAAACAATATGGCTGACTAGCACAGGTCAGCGGTCCTAACGAGTCCTCAGTATGAGGCCAGCGGCAGTCCCTTCACTTTACACTGATGTTTGCTCGTTGGCCATATGCATGTCAATAGAGAACCAAATACCCGTTACAATGTACTTTTCATGCATTCTTTGGAAACCCAGTTGATGATTATAACGTCCTTACTATATGAATGAAATTATATTTAATTTGGTGCATGAAAAGAGTTCATTTCAACTTTTAAATGGTACGATGAAGGCTAGCCTTTTAGCTAGTGGTCTGAGCACTGATCTTGTAATCCCGAGGTCCGGTCGATTCGATTAAGTCGTTCCCTCTGCCCTTGGCTGTATTGGTCTTGTAAGGTGTTCTGTATTTGTCCTCTGAAGTCTCCAGGGAGTGAAGTCGTAAAACAAATTATGCTAAAAAAAAAAAAAACTAAACATTAACCTTGTGTGATTGACTATAGCTATGGTGAAGTATATAAACATGATATATTTGAACTACAAGAATAAATAAATGAGAGGTCCCCCAAGTTGTGTAATCAATTAACTTGAGATACGAAAAGAAAGTAAAAAAAAAAAACAGTTTTGAACGGGATTCAAACCCCTGACCACTGCGATACCTCTGTAATGCTCTACCATACGATTCATAAAACCACCTGGGTGCAGATTATTATTTGTGTAGCTAAAAGAGAGATTTAGAGCAACGTTTACCGCAAACGGCAAATGGCAGAAATGATCAGAAGCGGCCACGTTTATCGTTCAGTATCCACTGGTTGTTTTTAGTTTCTCAGTAAAATTAAGCAGTTTGGCATTAGCATGAAAGGTTAGACTTGTTTTGCACTGTTTTCATCGATCTTCTAATTATTTGAAGAAAATATAAACGCCAATATCACGTTTACCGTTTGCCGTAAACGCGATTCTAAATCTCTCTAATACCTCCAAAACTACTGGTGACTGCACGGTTACGTGACTGAGGAAGGCCCGGAAAAAGCTTCCCTGTTCAACCACTGGATGGACCTAAGTCCTAACTTTGAATTTTTATTGTTATTCCTGCAGGTGAGAAATAATCAGCAGTCAACGATGGGTTTTAAAAGCTCTTTACTTCATTAAATAACTTAAGAAGTAAGATAAAGGAGTTTAAACGAATACCGCAGCTAGCTGCAGTTAAAAATTTGTTCTTTGGAGGTGAGCTTGAATAAAATCCTTCGAAACCGTTTCCGGTGTATCTTTTTTTGAACGCCTTACGACAGTCGATTAAATGATTAGGGCCATGTATATACGTAGTATTTTTCTTTGATAAAAAAAGTGGTAAAATTGAATTTAAAAAAATAGTTATTAACTTGGTTTATTTTTATCTGGATAATATATGAAAGAATTACGACCTTTCCACGATATGTTTGGTCAGTAGTCCATTCCAGCTTGACACCCGAGCGTTAATTGAGTTACAGGAAACGTAAGTGTGCAGAGGAGGGCTGTGTAGTGCTAACGTGAAGAGTATATATTGCAACGTTGGTCAGGGAGAGCAGGAGAGAGGAAAGTGACGAAAACCTCCAGCAAACCCCTTCCTCAATCAAATATATTCCGGGAAACGGAGCCTACCCCCTTCTCCCTCCAAGGAAGGTCTTCTCTGCAAGTTTTCAATTCTTACTCCCTTCTACTAAATTGTGTAGGGTTAGTTTTACTCGGGTGTTTTTAATCATGGGATGAAACTCCCAGCAGAATTGGTCAAGCAAGGCCAATATGGCACCACTGAAGTCAAGCTATAAGCCATGTTATACGATCGGTGCAAGGAAGTAAAGGAAGAGTGTTTCATCACATTCCCAAACTCTAAGAAGTGGGCTGAAAAATATTTGGCCCCAAGCACATGGTCTGGTTTTTCAGGTAATTCCCTTGAAGAAGATTACTTTCATACCATTCTTAAAAACATTTATTAACCTTGATTCTTACTAAAATTGGTCGGCTATAAACTTGATGGAGTGGAAAAGATTTAAATGGTAATATCTAAGGGATTTAAAATGATTTTCCAACAATTTTCCTGTGCATCATTTACGGGCATCAACCAATCAGAGCGCGCACTTTACTGACGTTATTTTACAATTGTAACTAGTGTTACTTCGAATAGCCAAAAAAATATATTTGTCTCGATGGAAACTAGAACACAGAAACTAGTGCTAATTACCTTTGGCTGCGGATAGCCAATTAATTGAAGTGGATTGCAGCTTGAAAAAAATTGAACTTTTTCAAGTTCTTCTTGTGGATCAGTTTGAAGAAATCGCGCCACAAAACTCGCGATAGCATCTTCTTCCCAGGAGAAATCGCTTACTTTTCTCGCCTCGATGCTCTAAAGGCAATTTGATATGAAAGAAAGGATACCTTCAAATGCTTCAGCATTTTTGACCACAAAGCAGTGAAACCTCCTTTAAACCAGGGTTAGCGCTACTCGGTTTTCTACGAATCAGGACCACGTTCCGGGGCAAGGCCACGTTGTTCCAAATAATGAGACACAGACAAAAGCTAAGCATTTTCCCAATGATTTTTATTCATGTTTGATCCCACAGGTTAGTATAAGAGCTAGGAAACGTACGAAAGCTTATGAAAGTTACCAAAATTCATTTAAACGTTTTACCAAGTTATGAGTACTTTGGTAAGCATTTAAACCCCAAATCACATCGAGCCCTCTTGTCGTTATTTGCTTTGTACTTCAACTTGTACTAACAGTACTTGTACTACTGGGATGACACTTCAATTCTCCAGTAGAGCCTGTCAAAATAAATGAAAAAAAATATATATATATCAATGTGCATGCACAGATACAACTGAGACATGTTTAAACGATTTTTAAATACCGAGAACTGTTAAAATGTTCAACTTAGCGATGCAGAAGAACATCGTTGATATTATTTTTTCCAACTTGAACAGCACATGGTGGTTTAAACTTTGGACCGCTTTCCTTTTATTTTGAACGCGACCATGTTTTTATTTTATTTTATTTCATTTGGGAGATTTCGCATTTCCTCAGGTCATGACAATAACAGAAGTGATAACCAAAGAGTAAAGAGGAGGAGAAAAAAGGAGCACTCGGAATTTCTTTTTCCGAGTTTGCGTGTGTCATTACACAATAACACATCATTCCCACTTGTTCACAAGGCTTAAAATATTACATCACGTTTCCTTTCATTGCGCATATGCCACTCATTGACATTCCAATCCCAGCAGTATGCAGGATGTTTGTCCCATGAACCTAGCTCAATGGCCTTAGCTCCCACGGGTCTCCTGTAGCTCAGTGGTAGAGCATCCGAACTAGTAATCGGAAGGTCTTAGGTTCCAATTTCTTTTTCCGAGATTTGCCTGTGTCATTACTGAATAACACATCATTCTCAAAGAGAAAATGTTTTGAATTTTCAACGAAATTCATTTTTGTTTTCAAACTAAGTACCGTAAAAACGCGTGGAGAACTGTGAGGAGAGAACGCTTGTTAATATTGAAGTTATGGCGCATTAACTTCACACTTATGCTAGAAAACCGCTTTTTTGTAGGGAAATTCTCCAAACACTTCACTTTATTGCAACACTCTACTGTAAGTTCTTTCTTTTAGCGTTTAAAGTAATCATCACATGTTTGATTAGGAAACATTCAATGGTTAAATGACTTACGTTTCACCCTCTTAACTAACAGAGTCAATAAGTAGTTGTTGGTGTAGTGTTGATGTAAATTGTGTTTTTACTATAATATTAATAGAACGGTATCTCCTTTTGCTTCTGCTCGTACATTCTGCGATTATATTTTTATAGGGTTTATAACTTCACGAGAAAAGCACATTTTAGCAAGGGTTGTTGAGACGCAAAAACAAAATTAGGGGCAACCACACATTTTTAATAAGCTTTAATTTTGACAATAACTCCATACATTGTTATGTTTTCTACAACTTTCTAGAAAAAAATACAAATATGTTTTCTTTGAGGTCCGTGATGATGTTATATGGTAATTCGTCATGATTGCCAAGTGACGGCCATCTTGGATTTCTGGATTCCCCAAAACTTCAGGAAAGCGAGGAAATTAAACTAAAACTAATCAAAACCAATAAAGGAACACTAATATGGGCTAAAGTTCTGGCAAAAAAAGTAAGTTATCTTCATTTAAAAAAGGGATTTTCCAATTTCTTTAAATACGGCCCACTGAACTGGAAATTTCCAGTTAAAACAATTGGCTAAATGAAACAATGAAATCTTGTAATTTCCTCAAGGTTTTATTACTATTGTACTAATATTATAGATTAGGTGTCCCCAATTAGCGTACTCCTTTGAGGGTCGAGTATAACACGTTAATAAAGTTATTAATATTATCACTATTCGCAGTAAAACTATCTGTATGCACAGTATCAGAAAGCAACACAGGGTGCATAGCGTAACCTTTGAGCCAAGCGAAACTTAAAACTTAAAATATATTTACATATATAAAAGTCATAGTTTAGATGTCTGAAAGTCTAAAACTCATACAAATAACTATTCATGGCTGGTCTATCAATCTTGGTATAATATAACATTATCATGTTACTACTTTGAAAGTTCTTGCAATGTTCAGTGTCGCCGACAAAACCGCCTTCTGAATTCTCTCTAAGACTTGAGTAGTCTTTCGCCCAACCAGTGATCGCCCACTAATCTCTGTCTCTTTCGACCAGCCGCCTAGCACATCCATGATAATATTATACTGGTGCACTTGTATCCTTTATATTGCTCCTTCAGTTCCCACCTAAAGGGACCATACTTCATATTTTTTTCCTCGCTCTTCTTCTCTCGATAACTAATCCATGGACAACTCTTTTCTATGGTCATGACTTTCTTGCTCTCATGATTCACAGCCCTCGCATCGACCCGGTTGGCTCGCACCTCCTGATGATCTACATACACAGGTACATCCCACTACGCTTCTACTTGTTCTGTTTTGTACACCGGCTTTCGCATCACTGGCGAGTACCACGGTAGCACTTCCTCAAGAAGATCTTGGTCACATAGGAGCTCGTAGAACAGGACTTTTAAAGCCATGTTATGTCTGAGCAAATACTTGTTCTGAGCTAGTACACTAGTGCAGAACACCGAGCCAGAATGTGCGGGACACTTTCTTGTACATGACCACATAGCCTACGCTTCATATCCCCGGGACAACTCGTATGTGTCTTCTTACTAGAGTATAGCTTTGTGTGCAACAGTTGCTCGTACAGTTCAAATATACCAGCAATAGTCTGCGAGGGGCATGATCTCCATTTATTCAGCCAATTGAAACACTCATTCTTGCACAGCTGTAAATCAGACTTCCTCTCAGTAAGCAACTTTCCCTGCCATTCTAGTCCACGTACTTCCTTTGCAAGCTTCTTCTCCACACCTTCTTTCAATACTTCCTTGACACGGTACGATGAAATGATCCCCCCGTTGCTCATAGCACATACAGGATCTGGGTGATTAAGGTATAAGTTGACGCCCAGGTCCTCCACAAACTTTGCAGCATCTTTCACTAAAGAACTATGCCCCAGAGACTCAGCTCTCTCCTCGAGCTCCCTCACCATTTCCATAGCTGGATCTTTGTTCTCATTCAATCTAACCGGTGCTCTGATCTTGGTCACTCTATACTCCGTTTCTACCGCACGTAAGCCTCTCCCGCCCTTTTCTCTTGGGAGGTACAACAGGGACGTAGAGCCACCAGGGTGTCTCCCGCCGTTCTCCACAATACTTTTGCGCGCTTCCCTGTCTATGGTCTTCAAATCTGTAACCGGCCAGTGCTGAGTCCACATCAGGCAACCCAACACAGGCAGGGCAAATTGATTAGATGCCACAACCCGATTATAGTCTGAGAGAGGACTGGACCAGATGACTAGATGACTGACAATCGGCGCAGGTACTCTCTTGCTGCAAACTCAAGTGCCATCTTCTCTTCCTAAACTAAGGTATTATTATTATTATTATTATTATTATTATTGTTATTATTATTATTATTATTATTATTATTATTAACGAGACCCAGTTAAAACTCAGTATGCTAATTAAATCAGGAAATACCTTGTGTTAACGAACCTCTTATTGAGGACAAGTCAAGTCACGCAAGGGTTTTCATTACAAGCCCTCGTTTGCAGTGAAGGACCTTCACAGTCTCCTCCGTATGGCCCCTGGGGAGGGGGGTGGGTACAGGTTCTTGATCGTGTTTCAGTTCCACCACCGCAAGTTACAGAGCATTTACCCCAGGATCCCCAGCGAGAAAAGCCTCCGTCGACACCTGGAGATCAACCCGCATACAGAAAGTCAATCAATTGTAAAATATTGTTGATATCTGGTGGGTCGGCTAGATAACAAATTAATAACATGCTGTTATACAGGAATGTTCTTGTAGATAGATTTAGGTGACGTTTTACTTGTAATTAGCATGTTAAGATGTATCGTCTTGTAAAGTTTAAACAAAATTTGTAGGGAGGGGCTCAGAGCAACCTTAGCTTTTCCAAAATTTAAAGTAATCCTCAATGGCGCTCACCGAGCTCGTGTTTTAGTTATGCTCACCGAAAGCTACAATTAGGGTTAATTTATGCAGCTCATATTGTTGCTGTATATGGTAACCTATTAACTCGAAAAATAGTTAAGGCATTTTCTTGATACCATTATTGTAGGATCCACTGATAAAGAGTGGTAATGACGATTAATCAAATTATAACTGAAAGGAAGGCTTAAAATGTGGCTCCTCACGGTTTTCAACACTTGTGACCTGATCATAATTTCTAGTTAGCTGATTTCTTACAAATAGTGTATTCTGGGGAATAAAAGCAAGTGGATACTGGGCTCCCGGTAGCTCTACCCCCCTCCTCGCTAAAGAAAGTTTTATACGAGAAAGCTCCACCCCAAGGTTCTCACCCTTACCCTTTTAAATACCTTCCATAGAAAATGGTGTCCCTTTCACATACTTACAGTGCACCTCTTTTCGAAGGGTCTGTGCGAGATATTTTGAAAGGCCCTCTTAACAGTTTCCCTTTTGGTAGTTTCCGTTTTCCCTACCCTCTTCTTTACTTCATCTCATGAAATCCACACCCTTGATATAACTCCGTCCTGAAAAAGGTACCCCTCTCGGGCAGGGCCTCCTTGTATACTCCATAATAGGGAGTTACCTCCCCCAAATCCTCCAGCCGGCACTTATCTTGGATTGGGGGACTTCCCTAATTAGATGCCTCTGATGATAGGGAGGCTATTTTGATTTAGAGACGTTTATTAGAGGGGGGCCTTTTTGGAAGACGTTTCTAAATTGAAGTATGACAGAGTTCTTCACGGATTCACTTACTGCAAGATTCTTCAATAATTGTACTGAACAGATCTGACAGCTGGTCATAACTGTCAACAGTGTGAACATTGTTCCCTGCAATTTCTTCCAGCTGTCCTGCAAAGTATTCGTGGTCACCAATTCCAACAGCAACCATGTGGACATGCTTTGCCTGTAAAGCGGGAAAGAGACGGTTCAGAAGGAGGTGGCACAAGGGGTTCTTATTGTACAAATTGTAGATCATTTTCACGCAAATTAAAGTGACCAATAAAATTTCGCACTGAGACTTATTTATTATTTATTTATTTATTTATTAATTCAAGACTACTAACTGTGCAAAACTTGGATCATACGTGCGTTTATAAAAAGAGCCCAGCTTGTAAGCTACAAGTCAATTGCTTCCTGGTTGTTGATATGGTAACTTATTCAGTCAAAAAAATGGCCATACTTGTAGACCAATGTTTAGGTATTATGTAAAGTGGTAGCCATGATCTACAGAAAATATGGAAACAAATATAAGTGCTGGGAAGTGTTTGAAGCCGTTGTGAGCCCCTTAAGTGTTCTACGCGGTTTAGGCCCTCAATATTGGTCTGATATGTTATCTCATCTAGATATAGCCTTCGCTCAGTGAATAGTCTTTTACCAGTTGGAGAAAGTTCTTAATACCAGGCAACAAATTTTAACCTGATGTTACTACCCTGTGAAATGACTGACCCGGCTGACACAATGCGAGTATCAGCTTGCGTAGATTAAAGTTAGCATGGCATTACCTGCCCCATACAAATTTACTGCCCTGAGGTTTCCTTTAAATATGATTTTGACGGTAAGGTCACGATTACTATATAAATCATAATGTGCAAGCGAATCTTAGATTCTGCGTAGAAAAGACTAACCTTCAGAGAGGGAACAATCTCAGCAAAGGGTTGTGAGCTAGGATGGGTCCTTCCGTCTGTCAGAATAATAAGAACGTTTGGAAACCTCTCTCTGTCCCCTCCCTCTGGAACAAAAAGCGTGTAATTGGCTTCCAGTAGGGCTCTGTCGATGCGTGTCGGCATAAAGCGGTTGTGGGGTAAGTCTTGAACAAACTCATAAAGGTCGTCTTTGTTGTAGTACTTCTCGTTATCAAACGTGATGAACACTTTTCCTTTATTGGCAAAGAGAATTAACCCAACGTGTGTACCTTCTCGACTGATATTCAACGCGGTAACCAGTTGTCCAAGAAAGCCCTTGGCCATCATAAAGTCTACTATAGACAGACTCCTAGTCCTGTCCAACAGGAATGCTACATCCATTCCTGGGGAGTTTTCACAAGGATTCGGTGCTGTAAGATTTGAAAAAGAAATGATAATCATTTGAACTTTCAGGATTTGCCCTGATCAGGTTTTACTTTTTTCGTTAGCACACTTTACCGTTTAGAAGCCAGTCAGCAGGTTAAAAAGAGATTCAAGAGATTCAACCAGTGTTCCGACGTTCACAATGTAAAGCACTGGTTCCCATATGCCGCTAGAGTACCTGCGACATAATGGCGGGGACTTTTCACTTTCAATCGCAATGAAGCCCTAGGTACTAAGACGTACCTTTGATGAATTGACGAATATTGCTTTACACCTTCGTCCAGGGATGAGGGATGTGTGGCGTCAAAGGGGATGATTTTTGAACCGTTTTGGTCTGAAAGTCTGGAAACGGGAATGGATTTTACAGAAACGAATATGGGTTTTAAAAACCAGGTCTGAAAATTAATGTGAACCCAGGAATATATAAGAGTGAATACCGTAAGCCTTGGTTTGGGACAGTTGGGAAGGGACAGAATATGATTGCCACGTAAAACGGAGCGAAACGCAAACATATATTTTATGTACATCGGATAAGTAGTCAAAAGTAGGCTTTTACAAAGTGCCCGCGAAGTTCAACACGCGCCAGCTTGGCAGGCAAGTCAGAGATATCTTCTGATGTCGGCGGCTGATGCAGCTGGGATATTTACCAGAACAGCATCCCAGGTACAGTATTATCTCAGGCTGCGTCACAAGGTATGTCGGTGGCATATGACAACCAGGCTTTAGTTCCACAATCAAAAGCTGAAATGAGGGTGTTTCTGCCGCATTTTCAACAGCAAAAAGTGAGGTTAATAACACACAAAATTGAGCATTTGAGGACAACTTTAATTGACTGCTACAAGTTCTTCAAAAGCCGCTTTGGTCGCTTTATGTCATAAGTCTAAAAAGACAACACAGAATCCTTTATAATTTGTCTGCTCTCACGATAAACAATAAACTAAAATACGACCTTTAAAATTTGGACCTTTAGGTACTTACGACAAACCAACTTCAATATGTCACTAGTGTGTTCATCAAGGTCTGCATAATCATCAATAAGGATCACGTTTTCGCCTCCAATGTCATCCAAAACCTGGCGATACTCTGCTTTTCTGGCGTCTGGTCCAATGGCAACGACTATTATTCGGACACCTATCGTCTAAAATAAAAACACACGCAGCCCCCGCCCCACCCCCCTCATCAAAATCCATTCCTTTAAGATGAACTTTTGTTTCGCAGCTGCTTAAAATGTGTACATAACACTAGTCTATTTACTTAAATTTGTTTCACAAAACAACAACAATAAAAAAGAACGTTATGAATGAGTCGTGAATTTGCACTAATTCAGAGTTCCCAATGTGTTTTAAAAATATGCCATTGAAATAACAACGACTGAAACAAAGCCGTGGCTTAAACCAGTTTCAATATGGCCAATTACAACCTGGACAGTTGAACGTTGACAATTGTTAGAGTGTCAAGGAGACACATAGGAGTGACAAGGGACACGTTTATCTACTTAAAATGACCTCTTTTGATAAGCAGATACATACCCACTTCGGAAATCGCGTAGTTTTTTTTATCCACCAATCAAAGGTTAATACTAAGTTGAGTTCCTCACCATTTTTTTAAGGTTCTGAAGTGATCCGAGCGGCCGAGCCAGACGAAAGTCGTTCAAAATTCAAATTGTCACTTAGTAGCCTGGCCGCAAGACCACAAAGCGATAATGATTCCGTCGAAGCCGGGCCGGAGAATAAGTGACTTTAATTCATTCCGTACAAGAGAATATTGCGAAACCAACAAACGAAATGGCTTTGCTTGAACTTTATGATTCGAGCGACAACGGAGTTAAAAGAAACAAGATGGAAGGTACGATTTGTACTCCTTATGTCGTAGTTTATTAAAAGTATGTCGGTTCAACAATAGTAAATTTACAAGCCTTTTATTTATGTCTTACACTTGCGTGTGTGTTAGAACTGTCGCTACTCTTATTTTACTGTCATGTATCACAGAAAACAAAGAGTTTCAATAGTCTGTCTTTGCCAAGCTTTTTTCCAAATTGTAATACCGAGGTTCCACTATTGGAGCGCAGTGGTCTTCTGTACCCTCTCCATTGCAAAATCGGTGAGAGTTATAATGCTTTATGTCCACTGCGCACCTGCACGTTCTAAAGTTTCTTTGACAACGCGAACCTCTCGTCACTGTGAAGATTGTGCCGAGCCACTCCTTTGCTAATTTTGGTCTTTTACAGGTACATTATGAAAAGCTACGCCACTTTCTTTATCTCTTTCGGATCTGACTGGAGCTCAACCTAATAGATTCAGTTTCAGTCCAGAACGAAAAATAAATTTTACCACGCAAAAACAAATACACCAATGTCGTTAACTGCGTTTGAGATTCGCGCCCAATTTCTTAGGCTAGTAAGTGCCATTCCAGTTGGCGGCGTCCAATTGGATTTTGAAGAGAAATTTTGCATGCATCAGATACACTTCAGAAGCTCAAAAAAACGTTAAGTAACTCAACTCAGCGTTTACTCTTTCTCTTTTGTCCATGAATGGAAAAAGTGCACGATTTTTAGAGTTACCGTTCTCCTTTAAACCATGGTCTAAGTTTAATAGGCTCAACTTGAGTAACTGGTCTTTTAAAGAATTTTAGGGCTTTTTCTCAGATAAACTGAATTCAGTAAATCACAAGTTAAAAACTTTGGTACCGATTAAACAGATAATCTGGGGTTTTCGTAGATCTAGAGGCTGTATTTGTTGGGTCCAGAAACTCTGTTAAAGTTTCCTCCAATAGGCGATTTTGTCAAAAAAAGTTGTAATATTTTTTCTCGTAAATCTGTCCTTATACAAACACATCTGTTCCCCCCATTGTTACTGTCCCTACCTTCAGCTCTGCAACGTCCAGGAAGAAGCTATCCGTATGTATCGGATGTGACCTACCATCTGTGTACAGAACCAAAACCTTCTCAACACCTGGTCTTAGTCCGCTTTTCTGGGTGAACATTTTCTCCTTCGCTAGTTTAATTGCTCTGTCAAGGCGCGTTGGCTTACGGAGTTGGGTAAAACTGCCTTCTATCAAATTCAAAACGGCAGCCTGGTTGTGATAAGCGTCGTCCTTAAATTCGTTGTGAAGTTTAGCCTTTCCGGCAAATGTTTCAAAGGAGATGTGAGTTCCGCCTGTTGAGACGTCAAACTTTTGCACCAAATGCTCCAGTGCTGCTTTCAGTTTGGGGATATTTTCTGTTTTGATACTTTTTGTCCTGTCCACCACCAAGCCAAGATCAAGTGTACATTTGGAAATCACTGTTGAGAAAACGCATAACATTTCAGTAAAAATTATTTAAATCCGTGTAATTAATGTTTTTATTTATTAAAATTTATTTTCTTTAAAACTTATTACATTTTCAGTTTATTAATTAATTAGAGATGGCTAAGGAGAGAATTAACTGATTTTGAATGGTGTTCCACTTACCAGAATTTATCGATAACATTCCAAGCAGAAAAACCACAAATCCAAGAGTCTTCATCGTGCTTGGCAAGAGGGAATTCTGAAGAAAAAAAGGAAAAGAAGAACTTTAGCATACTTAAGTCGAGTTGAGGCGTGGAATATAGTTGCAATGACTCTTACTATTGATGAAAAAAAATGAAAAAAATAAAAATTTCAGTGACGTACTGCTTTATATTAGTGAAAAGTAACGTTTGAGTCCTGCATTAAGTAACTAGCTGGAAAAACACCGCTAAGATCATTTTTCGGATTTTTTTTTTTTTTTTACTTTCTGTTAGCTACCACCCTTGAACAATATCTATCATTCCCTCATTACGTTTCTCACCGCTTACGCTGTAATTTTTAGCAATTATCTCACGGGCGCCTTGGATATGAGATGATAGGTAGACAACGAGGCGCGTATAATCATCTCATATCCAACAAACTACAGTGAAATAATTGCTTTATAAAAAAAAATCAAGAAATATTGCTAGATATTGCTGATTTTGCTTTGCAAGAACAACCAGAAGACAATTTAAAGGTCTCTATTTCTCGGGCGTTGTATAATGGCTCATATAACATGGACGCTAGGCCAATCAAATCTTTGGAATTACATTGTCCAGTTTTTAACAGTTGTGTTTGTTTTCCCGAGAGTCCTGATCGATGTTTCCTGAGATGCCGAAGTCGAGGAAAATATCAGGACTCGAGGGAAAACAAAACAGACTAGTTTCCCGAGGGACCACACATTAAGTGCTTTGTTATATATTTAGACTTTCCAACAAACAAGCAACTGAGAGGTCAACAACTGCGGAATTGTATCCCTAGTCTAGGTATATAACAATATTGGATGTTTCCTCTGTTTTGCACGGAGTTCGAAGAGCGAAGTACCAATGGAGTTATAAAGCGGCGAACAGAGGAAAGATACTTCAAGTAAGAACAAGGATTACGTCCCATGCAAAAAAATGCCCATCACCTCAGCTACAAGTTCACTCCAAAGTTGTAGCAAAATTTATGAGACAATGTCGCCAAATACCAAACCACGAACAGTAAATGTTGGCTCGATGATGATTTAAAAGGGAGAACCCCCCACAGAGCTAGTTTATAGGGTAAATATACTCATTTTTCCCGGTCAGAATGCTATTTG
Source organism: Pavona decussata (assembly GCF_977016875.1). Taxonomy (NCBI): domain Eukaryota; kingdom Metazoa; phylum Cnidaria; class Anthozoa; order Scleractinia; family Agariciidae; genus Pavona; species Pavona decussata. The sequence goes on from NW_028145460.1 coordinate 2,037,043, forward strand.
AACAACCCCACCACCATCACCATCAACAACAACTTTATGATAGAAGCACGCCAGTTGTGAACCCGCAAGTAGTGATCCAGCTAGGTCAGGTGTGTGCAAGGGAAGAAGAAAACGAAAATCAGTGAAAAAACCAGCAACAACTTAAGAACAATCAAGTGTGTGATATTATTAGCGCGTGGTGTTATTCCTGTAGCTTGCATAATGATGTGCAAGGTCACGACGTTCTCTCAAAGCTCGTACAACGGAAAGTTCAGGAAATAGATTTTCTAGAATATGAAACGTATAAACGTGCGCATGGAAGCCACTAGCGCAGTCCTTTTGAGCTATACATCCGGTACGTATTTTTTCTCTCCTTTAGGAGACGCATTTCATGAACGAACTACACCTTACGACCATCTCGTTAGTACGACCATTTTGTGCCCCGATCGAATTGAAAGTCCAGTTACATTTCCTTAGTTTTACAACCTCGTACATTCGACCACCCCGTTATTACGACCACAGTTTCACGGGCCGAAGGTGTCCGTATTAACGCGGTTCCGCTATACATTTGTTTTCGATTTTTCTCGCTTCAAAACTCAGATCGTCAAAGTCGGCAATAATATAATAATACTGTGAGTTAAGGCCGAGAACTATGGCGGAAGATTTTAAGGCTCTACTCCCCAGTCAGGAGGAGGGAGATGATGATGACGATGAAGTTAAGACAGTCCTTGTTTTCCTCCTCCAACTCTTTTTATTTTCCGTTAGCCTATCGTAGAGGTGATTTTAAGTCTTATTGGTCTTGCAAACCCACGTCTGAACGTAATGGCAGTAAAAATGATGTCTTCCGTACTCACCCGGCTGCAATACAAGCTCCCCCAGTGAATAACTCGGTATGGAGCTGACACGGATCACGCCTGGCGAAATAACACGCAGTCGTTTATATTAAGCCTTGTTGCTGCAATTCCCAACTTACGCCAAAACGGATTACCTACCTTGTGTCGAAATGATCCTCTTGATTCCCCAAAACGTTAAATGTCCTCAAGCTCGATGAATACGATATTTACAGAATCAATGTCAGGGAAATAACCAACATGCTAACATGGTTAGTAAAGCTATTGGCTCTTTTTTTAATTGCTTAACCAATGTAGCCCTTGGACAAAGTAAACATACTGTAATTGGTCATTCACAAGATGACAGTTCAAAAACTATAGTTGATTAAATTTCCAAACCAACGGCCTCCTCGACGCATCAGTGTGTCCATCGCAATCCCCAGTTTTCTTTACGTTGTCTCTCTCCCTCTCTGTCTCTGTCTCTCTTTTTTTTATTGTCTGCCACCAGATGTAATTTACAGCTGAACCGTAAAGGAATAAAGGAAAATGGCGAGCGAGGAAGCGCAACTGGCTTATGCAGGACGTGCTTCCTCAACTAATGTGAAATTACAAGATTAAAAGAACTATAGTAGCGAGATAGGTAAAATAACAATTAGTGATAACATACAATAACAAAAGGGGAAAAAAGGATACAGAATTCACCGGAACTTTTTCAACAGACCAATTTGGATATATTAATATTCGTACTTGTCTGCGGGGCTTAGGGGAATAAAAGAAAAGAAGTTACTTTGAGGTTCATATATGAATAATTACTTTCCTTTGTTTTATTCCCTTAAGCCTCGTAGCCAAGCTAGGATTTTAATCCATCGAAATTGGTGTATTGTCAGTGGCCAAGGCTTAACTGCTAAACGCTAAAAACGATTCTAGTTTTTTGAAGTTTTCAAACATAAATTGGCCGAACAGCACTGGATGTGGGTAAAAACAAAAAAACTTATCACTATAGTTACCGATAATAAAAAATAAGAATTATTCCACGAGCGTGCGCTGGATAAGAGATGATAGATGATAGATATGAGATGATCATCTTATATCCAACAAGCGGGAGTGGAATAATTCTTTCTTTTAAAAACAATCAAGAAATATCGCTAGATCTTGCTGATTTCGAGAAGACAACTTAATGGTCGTTATTTATCGGGCACGGTATAATCTAACAATAGATTTCATGTTCGCAGGCGTAAATATGTTTTTGGCTCGACTCAGGCTCTAAGTTTTCAAAAGGAAAATAACAGAATTTTGTAAACAGCGAAGCGTTAAACGATAAAAATACGCTCTTTTCGAAGTAAAAATTTCATTTAGTATTAATAACAATATTTACTCTACACGTTACAATACAATATACCTACACAATATTTACAATACTCACAATGGAGTAAGTTTACTGACAGAAAGGGTTGTGAAATAGAAAAAAATACTAATACTAAAATGCAGTCGAGAGAGGAACAATTTAAAGAGGAGCACCTTTTTCTATTCGCCACTGTAATAATAATTTTGTAAGGAGGGAAAATCAATAAATTATTGAATTTGTGTATTTTTGGGTTTCTCGTTGTAGATTGACAAATTATATTTTGGACCGCTGTGCGCGTATAAAATAAACAATTTTTAGCATGTCGACACCGGGCAATTATCCGTTTGACAACAAGTCAGTGAGTGTTACTTATTTTTCTCGACGTGGACGTCGAGTTTTTAAAGGAAGGCGTCCGTCAGGGAAATTTCGGTCGATATTTATCGTACTCGTATTCGAATTTATAGGGAATATTTCATATTTATCCAAGTATATTTTGTGGCTTAAGGTTGTGTTATTATTGGTTCTATCAATATCGTTCAATTAGTAACAGCAATGGTAACCTTAGTTTTCGTTTTAGCTTTTCAGTAATTTGCCAAGTTGTTCAAAAGATCTTGAAAACCTTACCTTGCTCGTTACTAAAGGGAAAAAAATTAGAAAAGCCGACAGTAGCTATCCAAGAAAATATTTTTAAATTATCTTTTTGGACCCGAATAAGGTCAATCAACGTAGAGTTTCTAGAAGAGTTGCTTGAAGTAAATAGGTTCGTTTCAAATGAATATATATACTCTTGTCCGCTTTCTAGAGTATTCAATTGGAATGATCAACAACATTTTGGTTTGTCGTTTATCCTTAAGCCTTTACGAATCCCGCTCCGCTCTGTGTATGAATAGCTCAATATTTAAGTTATGAATACTAAGTGCGTTTCTTTGTGAACTGTAATAACGGTAATTACGCGGCACGAGCCGTTCACTGACACTTCGGAAAACTCATTTGCTACGTTTACGCACCTCAATAACTTTTAATTTAGGACAGTGCAAGTTCTCCTAGATTAACAAGTGTAGTCAATAGTGAGGTTTTGGTGCTAAAACTTGGCTTTTTAATCTTCTACGCGTTATTCAAAATCGGCCGCGTCCTCTATAATTACTTTTCACATCCACGCTTACTGTATTCCGTTAAAAGTGCATACATGTAGAAATCATATATATACAACCCTGTATGTAGCGCTAAGTGATTACATCAGTGATTACATGCAATGATTACAACCTTTACTGTTGGACGAACTTATGTCAGTTCGGCCTTCAAGAATAAACTAATGTCGGAACCAAAAGTGAAGTTGTCGCTGTTAATTCTGCCATCCAGTTGCGGCTAGATCTTGGTACCTCGAGGGAGTGACGGCCCTTTCTCGCAATCGAGCTCTCCTTTGAGTTAATCTTCCCCAAAAATTGTCGCAGAAGTTTTCCCATTGAAGTACAGAATAGCCCCGTTCGCTTAGAGTGGAAAAACCTCCCGTCACAATTTTTTTGAAATTCCAAAATGTTGGGTGTCCTTTCAAACATCTGCAGGTGTTGTATATGGTTTTAAAAATTTCAACATTGTTTTTTGCTTTAAACCTTCAGCGGTGTTACATTGCTGGCAATTGCTCTAGATATTACGGTTGAAATAATAATGAGTTCAGTGTATTAGTTCGTTTCATTGTGCTTGCGTTTTATTAAGAGAATTGAGGTAAATTGTGTTGTGTGAGTCACCGACACGTGACACTTTGCCTTCTTAGTCTGACTTCCTGGAACTGTCTAGATTATAGTTCTAACCATAGTTAGTAGACGGACTGCGTCTCCCTCTACTAACTATGTTCTAACTATGTTTTTCAAGTGATACAGTCGAAGCCGCGTTAGTAGACTTAATTTTAGTAATGCTGATCAAAAGTTGTTTTCTTCTGGAACCAATTCGGTGTGAAGCAAAAGTTTTGATTTGAAATGTTTCCTCGGATACATACCACAGTTTAAAATATGGTTTAATTGGTTTTCAAGAAATAACAATAGATTGTTTACGCCCGTCAACACGTATTTACCTACGTTTCCAGTTTTAGTTATGCTCTTGCCAGGACGTCTTGACTGGAAATAACTTGTTTATCCGTTTTTCATAATTTTTGGAGTAATTCCGCCCGGATTTAAGCTGAATTTGTACAAGTTGATTTTTATCCTTAATTACTTTACTTTCTGTCCTTGATTAGTTTTTTAGCTAACTAATGTTTAGAGTATTAATCTACAAGAGATTATTGAACGCAAATACCTATTGTGCCATATCTTTTGTTCCAACCATGCCGTGAGTGTCAGTAAAACGCGGGGCCGGGGTCGGGGTCTCTAGCTTTAGCATTTTTTTCTTTCTTTTTTCTTTAACCCAAACGCCGATTTCAAATTAAACGTTATTAAAATCACAACTTTACACATGCTTTACATTAATGATGAACTGCCAGAGAAGGTTTAAAGTTTATCTCCAACAACTTTAATTTGTTGCCCTGGTTTGAATATTATAGATATGACTACCTTGTCACGCAAACATGAATTGCAATCTCTCTGATTTCTCAATGACCTAATTCGTTATCTTATGCAACGGATGCAGAACTCCAGATATCGATAAGAGATCTTAAAGGCTCGTTTAAACGGTTTCAACATTTGCTTCAACATGCGTTCAACACTTTTTGGAACCAAATGTCGGGGGCGTTTGAACAGGTCGTTCAACATTGTCGAAAGCGTAAAAAAATGTTGAAAGCTTGTTAAAAGTGTGTTTAATCAAATTTTAATTGGTTTAAACTTTCATTCAACATTGCTTAAACATTTCCTTTGTTCTGAAAATGTTGAATGGCGTTGAAACCGTTTGAACACTTCTTACGTACAGCATGCTTCGGCCAGAATGTCAGAAAACAAATTTGACAACTGGTTAAAATTGTCAACGTTGTGGACATTGTCTCCTGCAATTTCTTCCAGTTGTCCCTGGAAATCATCATGCTGACCAATCATAGATGAACAGCTTTGAAAGATGAGCAAAAAATATGCCCCTGACCTTAACGTTTAAAGGACCCTAGTCAACGACTATGCTTTGCGCGCCTCGAAGACGATATGGGCCATTTTCGGTGCCATCAAAATTCAAGCCTTTTACAATGTGATTTTAAATCCTTCTACATCCTGCCCAATACAGCCCGTTCGGGTCTTAATTCCCTGTCAACACGTTCTCAGATGATCAATGGCTTTATCTGATGGTTCATTTATTTGCTGTTTGTAAATTTTCCCATACAATTTGCAACACAAACTCAGGATTGTCATCGCTTCACTGCCGCGGTTCGGACAGGTCACGTGTGACAGGTAATATGATCCCAAATTCTAAACTGTAAACAATAACAGCAGCGTTCAACGAATGGTCACACCGTTAAGGTTTCTTCTGTAGAATTCAATGCTGTGAGTCGGATCCTGGTCTGACCCCCAAAGAGAAGTGATTTCAACTAAAAAAGCTACAACTCGTCCTGACGAACCATTACAGTTACAGCATAAACTGAACAGACACAAGTTTAAATGACAAAAAAAATGATCATTTTAGTCAGCTTGAATAAAATCCTTCGAAATCTTTTCCGGTGTATCTTTGTTTCTATGCCTTACGACAGTCGATTGCATGATTAGGGCCGTGTATATACGTTGTCTTTTCCTTCGATAAAAATTGGTAAAAACTGAATTTAAAAAATAGCTATTAACTTCGTTTATTTTTATCTCGATAATATATGAAAGAACAACGACCTTTCCACGATCTGCTTGGTCAGTAGTCCATTCCAGTTGGACAGCCGAGCGTTAATTGAGTTGCGGGGCAAGTAAGTGTGCAGGGGAGGACTGTGTAGTGCTGACGTGAAGAATATATATCACAACGTTGGTCAGGGAGACGAAAACCTCTAGGAAACCCCTTCCTCAATCAAACATATTCCGGGAAACGGAGCCTACCCCCTTCTCCCTCCAAGAAATGTCTTCTCCGTAAGTTTTCAATTCTTATAACATTCTACAAAACTGTGTAGGGTTAGTTTTACTCGGGGGTTTTTAATCATGGCATGAAACTCCTAGCATGCAGAATTGCTCAAGCAAGGCCAATATGGCATCACAGAAGTCAAGGTATAAGCCATGTTATAGGATCGGTCATTATAAATAGTGCAAGGAAGTAAAGGAAGAGTGTTTCATCACATTCTCAAACATCGAGAAGTGGGCTGAAAAAATATTTTGCCCTAAGCTCATGGTCTGGTATTTCAGGTAATTCCATTGAATTAGATTACTTTCATACTACTCTTAAAAAAATAGCTTTCCCTCGTGATTTTTAGCCAACACTGCGGTTGAGGCAGACAAAGTGTTTCTATAATGGAAGTTTGATGTAAAATTCAGTTTTAGAAACCTTGATTCTTACTAAAATTGGTCGGCTATAAAGTGAAGTGGAAAAGATTTAAAATGGTAATATCTAACTGATTTAAAATCATTTTCCATCCAGGTTCCTGCGCATCATTTACAGGCATCATCAATCAGAACGCGCACTTTACTGACGCTATTTTACAGTTGTAACTGGTGGTACTTCGAATAGCCAAAAACATATATTTGTATCGATGAAAACGTTAATATAACCGTTTAATTTTGTAAACAATAATCCTTCTAGAACCCAGAAACTAGTGTAAATTATCTTTGGCTGCGGATGGCCAATTAATTAAAGTGGATTGCAACTTGAAAAAATTGCCGGTCAACTTTTTCAAGTTTTCTTGTGCATCAGTTTGAAGAAATCGCGCCACAAAACTGGTGATGGTCTCTTCTTCCCAGGAGAAATCGCTTCATTTTTTCGTCTTGATACTCTAGGAACAATTTGATATTAGAGAAAGGATACTTTCAAATGTTTGAGCTTTTTTGACCACAAAGCAGTGAAATCTCCTTTAAACCAGGATTAGAGCTAATCGGTTTTCTGTGAATGGGGACCACGTTCTCAAGGCCATGTCGTTCCAAATAATGAGACACAGACAAAAACTAAGCATTTTCCCAATGATTTTTATTCATGTTCGATCCCACAAGTTAGTATAACAGCTTAGAAAGCTTAGAGCAGCTTACGTTTTACCAAGTTACGAGTACTTTGGTAGCATTTAAACCCCAAATCACATCGAGCCCTCTTGTCGTTATTTGCTTTGTACTTCAACTTGTACTAACAGTACTTGTACTACTGGGATGACACTTCAATTCGATCCCGCAAGTTAGTGTAAATGCTAGGAAAGCTAACGAAAGTTACCAAAATTCATTTAAACGTTTTACCAAGTTATGAGTACTTTGGTACGCATTTAAACCACAAATCATATCAAGCCCTCTTGTCGTTATCTGCCTTGTACTTCAAGTTCTATTAACAGTACTTGTGCCACTGACACTACAATTCTTCAGCAGAACCTGTCAAAATAGGGAAAAATACATACATCAATGTGCATGCACAGATACCACTGAGACATGTTTAAACGATTTTTAAATGCTGAGAACTGTTAAAATGTGTTCAACTTAGCGATGCAGAAGTACATTGTTGAAATTCTTTTTCTAGCTTGAACAGCACATAGTGGTTTAAACTTTGCTTTTATTTTGAACGCGACCATGGTTTTATTTTATTTTATTTTATTTGGGAAATGTCAAATTAAGAGAAGTGATAACCAGAAAATGTTTAGAATTTTCAACGAAATTAATTTTTTTCAAAGTAAATACTATAATATGTGGAGAGCTGTGGGGAGAGAACGCATGTTAATATTGGAGTTATGGCGCGTTAATTCATCCTTATTCTGGAAAACCGGAGTGTTTGCGAACTCCAGAAAAGTGGTAAACTCGCTTTTTTGTTAACGAGACGCAAATAAAACTCAGTATGATGGTACAATCAGGAAATACCTTGTGTTCACGAACCTCTTATTGAGCACAAGTCAAGTCAAATCACACAAGGGTTTTCATTACAAGCCCGTGTTTCCTGTGAAGGACCTTGACAGTCGCCTCCGTATGGCCCCTGCGGAGGGGGGTGAGTACAGGTTCTTGATCGTGTTTCAATTCCACCACCGCAAGGTACAGAGCAATCACCCCAGAATCCCCACCGAGAAAACCCTCCATCGACACCTGGAGATCAAACATCATAAAAAACGTCAATTAATTGTAAAATATTGTTAATATTTGGTGGGTCGGCTAGATAACAAATTAATAACATCGTAAAAATACATTGCTTTAAAATATTCTATTATGCAGGAATGTTCTTGCAGAGGGATATTGATGTAATGCAGTTAGCTTTAGGTGACTTTTTACTTTGGAATTGTAATGAGCATGTTAAGATGTAACGTCTTGCAAAGTTTAAACAGAGAGGCGTTCAGAGCCCCCTTAGCTTTTCCAAAATTTAATGTGACCCTGAATCGGGCTCACCAAGCTCGTCTTTTAGTTTTATTCACCTAAAGCTACAATTAGGAATGTTTTATATTGTTACTATGGTAACCTATTAACTCGAAAAATTGACCATAGTTTAGGCGTTTGTTTGATACCACGATTGTAGTGTCCACTAATAAAGAGTGTAGTGAGATAAATCATGCAAATTGTAATTGAAGGGTAGTGCTGAAGACCGTCAGGAGCCACCTTAAAAGTTTTCATAAGGGCTGCTTGTGACCTGATCATAATTTCTCCCGTGGCACTTACCCCCCCCCCCCCCTAAAGAAAGTTTTATACGAGAAAGCTCCACCCCAAGGTTCTCACTGTTACCCTTTTATATACTAAATGACAGTTTCCGTTTTCCCTTCCCTCTTCTTTACTACATCTCGTGAAATCCATACCCTTGATATACCTCCATCCTTAAAACGGTACCCCGGATTGGGGGACTTCCCTAATTAGGTGATTTTGATGATAGGGAGGCTATTTAGATATAGAGACGTTTATTAGAGGGGGGCCTTATTGGAAGACGTTGCTAAATTGAAGTGTGACAGAGTTCTTCACGGATTCACTTACTGCAAGATTCTTCAATAATTGTACTGAACAGATCTGAAAGGTGGTCAAAATTTTCAACGGTGTGAACATTGTCCCCTGCAATTTCTTCCAACTGTCCTGCGAAATCTTCGTGCTGACCAACTCCAATAGCAACCATGCGGACATTTTTTGCCTGTAGAGCGGCAAAGAGACGGCTTAGAAGGTGGTGGCACAAGGGGTTCTTATTGTACAAACTGCAGATCATTTTTACGCAAATTAAAGTGACCAATATAATTTTGCACTGAGACTGGATGTCAATACTCTTAGTACCGAGATACATTAAGCTACATTAGACATAGTAGGCTATATGTAGATGTTTATTTTATATAATGTCTCTGGCAAGTCTTATATCAGAATGTTCTGTACCAAGCGAGAAGAGCTCAAAATAAACAGGAGTTCAAGACTACTAACTGTGCAAAACTTGGATCATACGTGCGTTTATGAAACGAGCTCAGCTTGTAAGCTGCTATGTTAACTTATTCCGTCGAAAAAAGGGCCATACTTGTAGACCAATGTTAAGGTAATATATAAGGAGGTAGCCATGATCTACAAAAAAATATGGAAACAAATATAAGTGCTGGGAAGTGTTTGAAACCATTGTGAGCCCCTTAAGTGTTCAACACGGTTTAGGCCCTCAATATTGGTCTGATATATTATCTCATCTAGATATAGCCTTCGCTCAGCGAATAGTCTTTTACCAGTTGCAGAAAGTTCTTAATACCAGGCAAATTTTAACCTGTAATTACTACCCTGTGAAATGGCTGACCCGGCTGACACAATACGAGTATCAGCTTGCGTAGATTAAAGCTAGCATGGCATTACCTGCCCCATACAAATGCACTGCCCTGAGGTTTCCTTTAAATATGATTTTAATGGCAAGGTCGCGATTTCCACATAAATCATAATGTGCAAGCGAATCGTAGATTCTGCGTAAAAAAGACTAACCTCCAGAGAGGGAACAATCTCAACAAAGGGTTGTGAGTTAGGATGGGTCCTTCCGTCTGTCAGAATAATAAGAACGTTTGGAAACCCCTCTCTGTCCCCTCCCTCAGGAACGAAAAGTGTGTTGTTGGCTGCCAGCAGGGCTCTGTCGATGCGTGTCGGCATAAAGCGGTCGTGGGGTAAGTCTTGAACAAACTCATAAAGGTCGTCTTTGTTGTAGTACTTCTCGTTATCAAACTTGATGTACACCTTTCCTTTATTGGCAAAGAGAATTAACCCAACGTGTGTACCTTCTCGACTGATATTCAACGCGGTAACCAGTTGTCCAAGAAAGCCCTTGGCCATCATAAAGTCTGCTATAGACAGACTCTTAGTCCTGTCCAACAGGAATGCTACATCCATTCCTGGGGAGTTTTCACAAGGATTCGGTGCTGTAAGATTTGAAAAAGAAATCATTATCATTTTAACTATCAGGATCTGCCCTAATCAAGTTTTACATCTTTTGTTAGCATAGCATACTTAAAAGCCAGTCAGCAGGTTAAAAAGAGACTCAACCAGTGTTCCGTCTTTCACAAAGTACAGCACTGGTTCCCATATGCCGCTAGAGTACCTGCGACATAATCGCGGGGACGATTCCCTGTCAGTTTCAGTGAAGCTTTAGGTAGCGCCGATGAATTGAAAAATATTGTTTTACATCTCGTACGAGTACTCTACGTCCGGGGATGGGAGTACTCCGCTATATAAGCTATTTTGGTAAGTGTGGTGTCAAAGGAAATGGCTGTTTGAGCCATTGTGGTCTGAAAGTCTGAAAACGGGTATTGGGTTTAAAGACCAGGTCTGAAAATTGATCGTATAGCCAGGTAAAGAAGTCGTGGTTTGGGCCAGTTGGGAAGGGACAGAATATGATTACCACGTAACACAAAGCGAAACGTAAAGATACATTCTGTGTACATCGGATAAGTAGTTAAAAACAGGCCTTATAAAGTATCTGTACATGTGAAGTTCAACACGAGCCAACTTGGCAGGCAAGTTGGTTATATCCTCTGATGTCGACGGCTGATTCGGCTGGGATGTTTTCATTTATTGGAACAGCATCCCAGGTACAGTAGTATCTCAGGCTGCGTCACAGGTATGTCGGTGGCACATGATAACCAGGCTTTAGTTCAACAATCAAAAGCTGAAATGAGAGTGTTTCTTCCGCATATTCAACAGCAAAAAGCGAGGTTAAAAATAGACAAATTGAGTATTTGAGGACAACTTTAATTGACTCTGATACAAGTTCTTCAAAAGCCGTTTTGGTCGCTTTATATCATAAGTCTAAAAAGGCAACACAGAATCCTTAATAATTTGTCTTTTGTGACAATAAACAATTAACTAAAATATAACATTTAAAATTGTGACCTTTCGGTACTTACGGCAGACCAGCTTCAATATATCACCCGTGTGTTCATCAAGGTCTTCATAATCATCAATAAGGATCACGTTGTCGCCTCCAATGTCATCCAAAACCTGACGATACTGTGCTTTTCTGGCGTCTGGTCCAATGCCAACGACTATTACTCGGACACCCATCGCCTAAAATAAAAACACACGATGCCACCACCCCGCAACTGCTTAAAATGGGTACAAAACGTTAGTCTATTCACTTAAATTTATTTGACAAAACAACAACATCAACAAATAACGTTATGAATGAGTCGTGAATTTCCACTAATTAAGAAAGCCGTGAAAGTTTCAACAGAGTTCCCAATGTGTTTGAAAAATTTCCCATTGAAACAACAACGGCCGGAACAAGACTCTGGTTTAAAACAGTTTCAATATTGCCAATTACAACCTAGACTGTTAAACGTTGTCAATTGTTAGAGGGTCCAGGGGGCATATAGGAGTGACTAGAGACACATTTATCTTTTTAAAATGACCTCTTTTTCATAAGCGGATACCGATAGGTCTATAGAATTTTTTTTAAACTTTAAGGTGAAAATCACTACGGAAATCATTTATCTTTAATCCGCCAAACAAAGGTGAACACTGAATAGAGTTACACACATTTCTTTTGAGCTTCTGAAGTGCATCCGATCCATACGAAATTCGCCTCCTAAGTCGTAAAAAATTCAAATTTGAATTCAAATTGGGCACCGCCATTTTGATTAACACTTAATAGTAGCCTGGCCGTCAGGCCACAACGTGGAAGTGACAAAGTGATAATCACTCCGTCCAAGCCGGGCTGAAGAATAAGTGACTTTAAAGGGAAGTGTCATGGGGTTTTTGATCTCTTTGGTTAAAAATGGTGAAATAAGACCTTCACATAGCTACAAAATAATTCTACAATGGAGGACAAAAAAACTTGGAACGGTTATGGAAAACCTTCCTTCCACATCCTTAACTTATCAAATAATCAGATGTAACATAATGTGCACTTCTCTAACCACGTGGATACCGCGAATGGCCTTCCCCTCCCCCCTCCAAACAATGTTGGGATGAAGGACCACTTTTAGGACAGGGTAAAGTGTACAGGGCTGCACAAACTACAACATAGCTTGGGGGCGAGGGGGAAAGGGGGGGGGGGGGGGAGGGAGGGAAATTAAGGCAAATCGTGTTAATTGTCCTAAGAGTTTTGTCCCCCATTGTAGAACAACGAGAGGAAAGATATCAACTCAGTTCTAGGAAGGAACCACTTGTGATCTGTTCTAGCGCGTTTTGAAAACAAACTTGCAAAAACTTGATAAACGTTAGCCTAACATTTTTCAAGTTTAAATTCATTCCGGCCTACTCTGTCTCTGGCCAGAGGCATTAATCGACAGTTTTATTGCACTGAGACAATAATTTATAACTAAAAAAGATAATTGCTTTTTTTCTCCATTGATAGATGAACATTTTTTGGTTTTGAAATTACATCCAATTCGCGTGATACTTCCTCTTTCATTCATTCCGTACAAAGGAATATTTCGAAACCAACAAACGAAAACTCATGAAAAATGGCTTTGCTTAAACCTTACGATTTCGAGCGAGAACGTTTCCGTCATTCCGAGGATGAAGAATTGAAAGGTAATGAAAATAACGAGCGATCGCGAGTACACGTTACATTTTGGTGTACCTATGAAGTAGTTTTCTACTTCTGTATTGAAAGACATTGGACTTCCCCAGAAATATCAGTTCATTTTATTTGGGCAGCGTTGACTGTGACTGTAATAACAATTCTTGAGTACCGATCTATCTCTGCCACAGTTGCTGCAAATACACACTGTTGATAGCGAGGGTATGGAAGTTGCTCGTGCTCTTTGTCGTTCCCTTCTGTCGTGCAACAGCTGCTCCCTCTTGGCCTCAGCTCTCATGGTACCTGTCGGGACGACACGATGAGCTGCAGCTGCTTCCTATAAGTCGGAATTGTTCTCGGCAGACTTCATGGACTTCAAACTTCCCTAACACACCCTCTTGCACACAGCGTAGCATTAGACGGCCAACCGGTCTGGAACCTGACGCAAGTTCACCGTAGAGGACATCCTTTGAAAGGCGTCCATCCTCCAAGCGCCGAACATTGTCGAGCCAGCGTAGGCGTCTCTGGGACAGCGACGCGAACACACTTGGAGTGCTCGCCCGCTTGAGGACATCCTTTTTGGATACTTCGTCCTGCCAGGTTATGCCCAAGATGCGTCGCAGACTACGCAGATGGAAGCTGTTGAGGCGACGTTTTCGGGCATAAGTTGTTCAGGTTTTGCGGCTAGAGAGTAAGGTGCTCAACAAACAAGCGTTGTAGACCGAGGTCTTGCTGTTTGTGGTCAGCTTTTATTTTCTGACATAGCAGAGGTTGCTTTGCCGATCCGCTTACAGCTTGACGGGTATGCTGGGGGTGCTGTTAATGGCCGCATCCGTGACAACATTCTCTCTTGAGTACAGGTCTTGATAGTGCTCTTCCCATCGTTCCTTCTGGTCATTGCAGTGTGTGATGGTGTTACTGGGAGAAGACTTGAGGGTAGCTCTTTTCCTTGCACTTGCTCCGAGAGCTTTCTTCATACCGTCATAGACCCCAAGGGTATTCCCGCTGTCAGCAGACTGTTGGATGCTGTGAAATAAATTCATCCAATACTGGCTGGCACAGCGTCTTGCGGTTTTCTTAGCGTTGTTCCCTGCTGTCCACAGAGCAGCTAGGTTCCTGGATGATTGTTCCCTCTTGTAGTTCACCAAGGCTTCACGTTTGGGGTTGATGACAGGTTCCATTTCTAACAAATTCTCATCGAACCAGACAGAATTTTGTCGTTCTTTCTTGCCGAATGTAGACAATCACTGTGCTGTAAATGGTGTCTCGCATGAAGATCTATCTCTCTTCGGCAGTCACAGTTGCTGGTTTGCTCTCCAGGGCCTTCTTAACAGAGTCAGCGAACTTAATGCAGAGTTCAGAAACAGACAACCTTGCAGTGTTGATGCGTGAAGGACCAGGACCCTTGGTGTGGTGGAATTTCTTTGGCATAAGGCGAACCTTGCTTCGCACCAGTGTGCGGTCGGTATCGCAATCTGAGCCGTGGTAGCTGCGTGTGCTGAGTACGCTCTGGATCTGGGCTCTTCTGATAATGATTAAGTCCAGTTGGCGCCAGTGATGGGACCTTGGGTGCATCCAGGATACTCGGTGGCATGGTTTTGCGTTGAAGAACGTGTTGTAAATACAGAGCTTGCGGTAGGAACAGAGTTCCAGCAGTCTCTGTCCATTTCCTTCAGTTTGCCTATGCTAAAGTTCCCAAGTCAATCAGGCTAGGAATCGTGTTCTCCGCCAACTCTAGTGTTGAAATCCCCGAGCAGAAACAAGTGCACGGAATCCAGTACCTTTGCAACAGCAGCATCAGGGTCTTCGTAAAACTGATCTTTGTCCTCCCTGGCAGAGCATAGAGTTGGGGCATAAATGCTCAGTATGTTCACGAAACCTGTTGAAGTAGAAAGTCGCAAGGCGAGGATGCGTTCTGTGCCGTCAGATGGTGGTTTGATTGCAGACAACAAGCTGTTCTTCAGAGTAAATCCAACACCATTCAGTCGTACCTCCCCTTCAGCTCTACCCTCCCAGAAGAATGAATAGTCGTTCTCGCGTAGTGTGTTACTTTCCGCGAGCCTGGGGTCTTGAAGGGCAGCTATGCCCTTATTCAGTCTGGACAATTCGGCATTGATTACAGCTGTTTTTCTTGAGTCGTCGATCTGACCTAAATCGCCAGATAGGCCAGGACATAGGATCCTGACATTCCAGCTCGCGATTCGCAGGGCTGGTAATTTCTTCTTCCTCTTTGTTTTGCTTGATGCAGTAATGAAGTGTGCTTGTTGAGCGATGACTCTAAGCTCCAGGCACCCACTGAAACAGGTAGACCGTGGCGGTTAAGCACTTTACTGACCGGGGGGCTGCCCAGCCTGAGGCGGGCGGTAGCTGACCAATGAGACACGATGATCTCTCCCAACGACAAAGGCAACCCGTAGCGCCCTACCCTACGCCAATCAGGTTGGACTTATCACTCGTAACTGCTACCTCCCGTGTTGTTTTTCCTGCTTTGCAGACCCAGGGCACCAGAAATCCGACTTGGCCGCTACTCCAATCAGTAGAAGCAGTCCTGCCTGGCCTAGAGACTGAGCCGCACGTCCAGACCAGGAGTTGACCTTGTAGCTATGAATGTTGTTTAAACGGGATGGCAACCACAAGAAGAATGCCTTTGTCGCGAACAGCCAGAGTTAGAAAGATGGAAGGCACGACTAGTACTCTCTGTGTGGTATTTTGTTAATAGTAAGTCTTTTATACGGGCAAATTGTGGAAAGCTACGCCACTTTCTTTATCTCTATCGGATCTGAATGGAGCCGAAAACGACGCCACCAGTTTCATTCCATAACGAAAAAGACATTTTACCGCGGAAATTCAAAAAGAAATGCATCAATGTCGTCGGCTGAGTTTGAGATTCTCACCAATTTCTTAGGCTAGTAAGTGCCATTCCAAACGGCGGCGCCCAATTGGATTTTGAAGAGAAATTTTGTATACGTACGGGTGAGATAATTTAAGAAGCTATGAAAAAACGGCAAGTAACTCAACTCCGTGTTTACTCTTTTATCGATAAATGAAAAAAGTGCACGATTTTTGGAGTAACCGTTCTCCTTTAAACCATGGTCTAAGTTTAATAGGCTTAACTTTAGTAACTGGCCTTGAGAATTTTAGAGCTTTTCCTCAGATAAACTGAATTCACTAAATCACAAGTAAAACACTTTGGTACCGATTTATAAGGCAATCTGGGTTTTTCGTAGATCTATATGCTGTAATTGTTGGATCCAGAAAGTTTGCTAAGTTTCCTCCAGTAGGCGATTTGGCCAAAGAATATTGTAATAATTATTCTAGTAAATCTGTCCTTATGTAAAAACACGTATTTTCCCTATTGCTAATGGCCTTACCTTCAGGTCTGCAACGACCGTGTAGAAGCTCTCCGTACTACTTGGATGTGACCTACCATCTGTGTACAGAACCAAAACCTTCTCATCACCTGGTCTCAGTCCGCTTTCCTTGGTAAACATCTTCTCCTTCGCTAGTTTAAATGCCCTGTCAAGGCGCGTTGGCTGACGGAGTTGGGTAAAGCTGCCTTCTATCAAATTCAAAACGGCGGTCTGGTTGTGATAAGCTTGGTCCTTAAATTTGTTGTGAAGTTTGGCCTTTCTGGCAAATGTTTCAAAGGAGATGTGAGTTCCGCCTGTTGAGACGTCAAACTTTCGCACTAAATGTTCGAGTGCCGCTTTCAGTTTGGGGATGTTTTCTGTTTTGATACTTTTTGTCCTGTCCACCACCAAGCCAAGATCAAGTGTACATGTGGAAGTCACTGTTGAAAAAGCGCATAACAATTCAGTAAAATTTATTTAAATTTTAATTAATGTACTGATCTATTAAAATTAATTCATTAAAATTTATTACATTTTTAGTTAATTAATTAATTAATTTATTTAATTTTAATTAATTTTGGCTAAGGAGAGAATTAACTGATTTTGAATGGTGTTTCACTTACCAGAATTTATCGATAACATTCCAAGCATAAAAAACACAAATCCAAGAGTCTTCATCGTGCTTGGCAAGATGGAATTCTGAAAAAAAAAAAGAAAAGAAGAAGTTTAGCACCTTCATCAACAACAACTTTATTCAAATAATAAAATGATAGAAGCACACCACTTGTAAACCAGCAAGTAGTGATCCAGCTAGTCCAGGTGTGTGCAAGAGAAGAAGAAAATGAAAAAAAAATCCAACAACAACTTAAGAACAATCGAGTGTGTAATTTTATTATCGTGTGGTGTTATACCTGAAGCTTGCATAATGATTTACCTACGACATAGGTAACGACGTGGCACTAGCTACGTTTTCAACTTCAAAGCTCGTAATATGAAAAGTTTAAGAAATAGATTTTTTTGGTACATGAAACGATTTTCAGGTCAGTCAACATTAAAGCACGAGATCCAAAGCGAAATGGAGCACGTAAAGGTGCTCATAGTGGGCATTAGTAGTCCTATGCGCTATACATCCCCTATACGTATTTTTCCCTCGTTTGGGAGACGATTTTCAAGAACGAACTACAGTGGAACCCCGCCTTACGACCACCTCGTTAACACAACCATCTCGTTTATTACGACCACTTTTTTGTGCCACGAACGAATTGAAAGTCCAGTCATATTTCTTTAGTTTTACAAACTCGTTTATCCGACCACCCCTATATTACGACCACGTTTTAACGGCCCGAAGGTCGTCGTATTCTGACGGGCTTCCGCTCTAGACTTATTTTCGATTTTTTGGGCTTCAAAACTCAGATCCTCAAAGTCGGCAATAATATTAATAATACCGTAAGTTAAGGCCGAGAAATATGGCGGACGATTACAAGGCTCTATTCCCAAGTGAGGAGGAGGGAGACGATGATGACGATGAAGTTAAAGCAGTCTTTGTTTTCCTCTTCCAACTCTTTTTATTTTCCGTTAGTCTATCTTAGATGTGATTTAAAGTCTTATTGGTCTTGAAAAACTCATGACTGAACGTAATGGCAGTAAAAATGAGTCTTCGGTACTCACCCAGCTGTAATACAAGCTCCCCCTGTGAATAACTCGGTATGGAACTGGCACGGATCACGCCTGGCGAAAGATAACATGCAGTCATTTATATTAGCCTTATATTGTTGTTCCAATTCCCAACTTACGCCAAAGCGGATGACCTACCTTGTGTCGAGATAATCCTCTTAATTCCCCAAAACGTTAAATGTCCTCAAGCTCGATGAATACGGTATTTACATAACCAATGTCAGGGAAGTAACCAACATGTTAACATGGTTAGCAAAGCTATTGGCTCTTTTTGAATTGTTTAATCAAAGTCCTTAAACTTTAGTCCTTCGACAAAGTAAACACATCCCGATTGGTCATTCACAAGATGACAGTTCAAAAACTATTGTTGACTAAATTTTCAAACCAACGACCTCCTCGGCGCATCAGTGTGTCCATCGCAATCCCCAGTTTACTTCACGTTTTCTCTCTCCCTCTCTCTCTCTCTTTTTATTGTCTGCCACCAGATGTAATTTACCGACGACCTCCTCGGTGATTAGTACGTATCAATGTGTCAATCACAATCCTCAGTTTACGTCACGTTCTCTCTTCGACAAAAGCGTTCTCTTGGTTACGAGGCTTAGGTGAATAAAACAACAGAATTACATTGAGTTACAGAGATGAGTAATTAATTTACCTTGTTTTATTCCCTTAAACCTCGTAGCCTAGCTAGGATTTTAATATATCGAAATTGGTGTATTGTCAGTTGTTTTAAGTTCTAACTGCTAAATGCTGAAAATGATTTCAATTTTTTAAAGTTCAGAGTTACCTTCCTTGTTTCCACGTTTCAAATAAAAATTGGCCAAAGAGCACTGGATGAGGGTAAAAGCAAAAAGACTTATTACTATAGTTACCGAAAATAAAAAGCAATGTTCAAAGTAGATAGCCAAGGAGGCACGTAGCTGCGCTCGTACGTAAAATATTATTTTAATTTTTAAAATGCAGAGTTACCTTCCTTGTTTCCACGTTTCAAATAAAAATTTGCCAAAGAGCACTAGATGAAGGTAAAAGCAAAAAGACTTATCACTATAGTTACCAAGAATAAAAAGCAATTAACAATTATTCCACGAGCGTGCGTTGCGTATAACATGCTCAAAGTAGATAGCCAAAGAGGCGCGTAGCTGCGCTTGTTCCTAAAATATTGTTTTAACCACTCGAAAATAAAATTCCCCATATTTTCTCGTCTCCGTGTAATATCCCCTATTTATTCTGCTCAGGCTTGTTGGATATGAGATTATAGATAGCCACTCGGGGGCTACGCGCCTCGTTGGCTATCTATCATCTCATATCCCGTTGCGCTCGTACTGTAGAACAATTGTTGTAACAATTGTTCTACATTTACATTTACATGTTATTTGGTCGGTAAATCATTAGATATCACACCGACCGTAGAAATAAATAAAATTAGCAAATGAATAAAATACAGATATACCAATATATAAAATAAGGATACAGTAAGCAAACAAGAAATATTGCTAGATCTTTCTGATTTCCAGAAGACAATTTAATGGTCATTATTTCCCGAGATGGTTTATTGGGTCATATGCCACTTTCCATTGTCGAATTGACATTGATTCGTCCACGTACAAGCAGCATTAGGCCTCTTCAACGTGCCGTGTCAGAGTTGTGGCAAACTAAGAAAAAGCAAACACAGAAACAACTGCAATCAAATGCACCAGCCAATAGTGGCAGGGATTAAACTGCAAGGGACCGCGAATAAAAATGCCGCAAGTATACGCAGGATCTGTGAAAGATTTAATCAGCCAAATATACAGTCATTTCAACAAATGTTGTCAGTTCAAAGCATGAAGCTAAAAGACAAGACCTAAAGTTTACGTGGGATTTTTATGAATAAATTCGTCAAAATCAGTCATGCCTGGAGAAAACAATAGGTGGTAATTAGCAGTACAATGACCTGCACGTGCAGGGATGATTTTGATGAAGTTATTCATAAAAAAATAATCCCACAAAACACTGCGGTCTTGTCTTTTAGCTTTATTTGGATCCGACAACGTTAATTGAAATAGCTGTAAACATATAACTGCAAAGCTGATATTGCGTGGAAAACTTAACACGATAACTACATGATAGAGACCAAACCGAAAGTCAAAAATGCAAGAAGCAGTTGGTTCAAACACCCTAAGCAGTTCTAAGTCAGCCACTCTGCCTGCAAATGAGCAATCCCATTCTCATTACCCGAGCAAATAAAAATGGTCATAGAAAAGCTGCATCACGCTGCTCCACGCTTTAGTCAT
>NW_028145460.1:2060000-2320000 GCF_977016875.1 Pavona decussata
CAGACGACCATGTCATCGGGGGTATACGAATATGCTGCAAATAACAGAACTTTTTTGAACGGGCAATTTTTCTTATTTATCACGTTAAAATATGTAGTTTGGCCCGTGAAAAGTTAGCGCGTTAGGTCGAGATGTCTGGAATGCACTTTGACACCATTCGCCATTTCAGTACTTCATGTTCCTCCTGCTACTTTGCACGCCTCAGTACAGCTCACGGAAGCGTTTGAATAAAAGCCAAGGTCTCTGGTTTCCTCTCATGCTTTAATACACGTAAATAACTATTGTAGCTTTAAACTTGAGTGCTCCCCATATTAGCATCAAGTTATCAAATGCTTCTTTTCAGGTGAAATTTTCGAGTTTATATAAGACGTTCAAGCGAGATCAAAGAGCCTTCCCACGGAAATAACTTGAAATCAGTGAAATAAATACCCTGTCTCTCATATCATGCTACACTTCCAAACTTCCATTATTTTTAAGCTAGAAAGTGTAAATGCTCCCTTTTTAGGTGGCCTAAAACAGAATTTGCTTAAAATATTGCGAATGAAGTCCACCGCAAGAAAAAACTGAAAGAATCGCGCACCGACGTAAATGTAAACATCAGCCGTTTCTCGACTAATGCCGATGAAACTCGTCCTCGGCGGTTGTTTTACCTTTGAGTAAATTTATCACGAGAAAGTAGAAACAAAAAAATCTTCTTCATGACCATCTCTAAAAATACACTTGCCAATCAAGCTCAGTTTTTCTGTGTGTTCTTCGAGAGGATACCTATCTTTCGAGTTAGGAACCGAGTTAGGAACCGAGTTGGGAACCGAGTTAGGAACCCATATGTCGATTAGATACACTGTAAAAACTGACTAGTTAAAATGACTATTTTAAATAGTCACGACTAATAACAATGGTCATTTTAACCATTCCTAACAGTTGAAATTGTCAACAAATTAAAATAGTTAAAATAACCTTTAATAATAGGTGTTTTAACCATAGAGATTAGTCATTTAACTCTGACTATTTTGATTAGTGTAAACGACCAAAATCATTAGTCATAGTACAAGTGTTTTAATTTTTTTTGCGCTTTTTTCCGTGTTCTTCGGGAGGTGTATCTTCAATTACAATTTCCATGCCTTCTTCTGCTACACTGTCTTCACGACGCACGACCGGTTGATGAAGATTGACTTCTTTATAAATGCGCTCTTCTAAGATGGCTTTTGTAGGCATGTGCGTTCTTGAAAGTGCGTTGGCAACCAGCGAAATCACATTCGGATGAAAAAGTCAGGATTACTTTGGTGAACTTTAAGCAAATGACTCAGTATTAAAGCCATTGTCAACGAGTAAAACGTGGAGCACATCTGGCACCTAAGTTTGCGCGCCATAGCGCGCGTAGCCGTAGTTTTGTGAGATAGTCCTGACGGGTTTCCCGCTTTCTCTAAGGTTTTCCCGCCAAAGATAAGATATTCACGTTGTTAACACTACTATTCGGAAGTTACAATATACATCAGTGAAATTTTCCGGTTGGTTGTAACTGAGACATGATATCTAAATGAATAAAAATTTACTGTTACTGAAAAAAATACTGAACGTTTTCCATCCTCAACATACTCATACTCATACTCACCAACAAACTCTGATAATGATCCTGACCATCGAAAACGAACTAGTGGGTTTTTTTAAATAACATTTAGTCCTTCTCATAAGTGAAATAGGACTTTGAGAGCTAAATTTGTGCTCTGTTTACACACAATGCAACCCACTTGGCGATAATGGTGTAAATAGAGGATTAGTAAGATAAATGCATCCGAATAATATACAGCCGCTTCCTCTGTTCGTTTCTTTGGCTGTGGCTTTCCGTAACCTAATATGTTTGAGTGCTTTTGTGATCAATAAACATCGGTCCCTAGCTGCTTGACAAGATTACACTGAACTGAGTCGTCCTAATGTATGATTTTAGGGCGATGGATTTCAGCCAATTTGTGTGCCGGATCTAACGTCAGTGGTGATTGCAGTCGGCACAGTGCTTGAAAGTTTTTTTTTTTTTTTCACTCCGACCGGGATATTCAGTGATTATGAGGTTAGCGTGGGAACCGGCGCTAGTAGTAACACTTTTCAATTCTTTTACTGATTTGTTGAACATCTCGGCCTTGAGCTTTGAAGCTAAGTTTTGAATACAAACCGGCTTTATCAAAAAACCGCACAATCTCTGGAATTTCCTTTGGTATTAACCAAATGACACTTTAACGGAAACCGCTTTTATTTTTAAAACAACAAGATGCCTGCTACACTGGCATTACGCGTGATGCTGGGGCTGATTCATTTATTCGAACTGTATGCTTCGCCGATTGATAAAACTATCCTTGCTGATGGAATAGTTTGAGTCACGACGATCGCGTTACGTTGTTTCCCAAGTTGTGTTACGCTACTCAGGGTTTAAAGGGAAATTGCGGGAATTCCATTGCGATAACGTAAGCTTCTCAATGACCTCTTTTCAGTCTCGCGTCGTGGTCTCAGACTGTCAAACAAAGCACGATTCCTTCGCCAGGAATTTACCAATTTCCACCGTTTTAAATGTCGAATGCTTCTTAGAAGTTATTCTTTCGATCTGCCGCTTCAAAATGGTGAAATTTCCGTTTGAAAACGGCACACTTGAGTCCAGAACATGTTAACAATATGGCGCCAAATTTAATGTTTTTTATAAATAGATCAAATGATGCGTTGACGTCACACAGGTAGGGGTGAGTGGGTCCCCTCCCTCGCGATGTAAGCGACAAGAATGGATTTTGATTGGGCTGCTTCTGTTGAAGACAATCAGAACAAAACACCCCGAGTCGGAGAGGGTTGAGTTTAATGAATAAATTAATGTACCGATTTGTAGCTACGAGGAAGAAAAAAAAAAACAAGATGCCTGCTATACTGGCATTACGCTTGATGCCCGGACTGATTCATTTATTCCAACTGTATGCTTCGCCGATTGATAAAACTATCCTTGCTAATGGAATAGTTTGAGTCACGACGATCGCGTTACGTTGTTTCCCTTGTGTTACGTTACTCAGGGTTTCAAGGGAAATTGCGGGAATTCCATTGCGATAAGGTAAGCTTCTCAATGACCTCTTCTCTGTCTGCAATCGTGGACTAAGACTGTCAAAGAAAGCACGATTCCTTTGCCAGGAACTCTCCAATTTCCACCGTTTTAGATGTCGAGTGCTTCTTAGAAGTTATTCTTTCGATTTACCGCTTCAAAATGGTGAAATTTCCGTTTGAAAACGGCACACTTGAGTCCAGAACATGTTAACAATATGGCGCCACAATTTAATGCAGTTTTAATGAAGAAATCAAATGATGCGTTGACGTCACACAGGTAAGGGTTAGTGGGTCCCCTCCCTAGCGATATAAGCGACAAGAATGGATTTTGATTGGCCGGCTGTTGTTGAAGACAATCAGAAAAATACATCCCGAGTAGGAGAGGGGAGAGTTTAATGAATAAATTAATGTACCGATTTGTGACTACGAGGAAGAAAAAAAAACAAGATGCCTGCTATACTGGCATTACGCGTGATGCTGGGGCTGATTCATTTATTCCAACTGTATGCTTCGCCGATTGATAAAACTATCCTTGCTAATGGAATAGTTTGAGTCACGATGATCGCGTTACGTTGTTTCCCTTGCGTTACGCTACTCAGGGTTTCAAGGGAAATTGCGGGAATTCCATTGCGATAACGTAAGCTTCTCAATGACCTCTTTTCAGTCTCGCGTCGTGGTCTAAGACTGTCAAACAAAGCACGATTCCTTCGCCAGGAATTTACCAATTTCCACCGTTTTAAATGTTGGGTGCTTCTTAGAAGTTATTCTTTCGATTTGCCGCTTCAAAATGGTGAAATTTCCGTTTGAAAACGGCACACTTGAGTCCAGAACATGTTAACAATATGGGGCCAAATTTAATCTGTTTTTAATAAATAGATCAAATGATGCGTTGACGTCACACAGGTAGGGGTGAGTGGGTCCCCTCCCTCGCGATATAAGCGACAAGAATGGATTTTGATTGGCCTGCTTCTGTTGAAGACAATCAGAACAATACACCCCGAGTAGGAGAGGGGTGAGTTTAATGAATAAATTAATGTACCGATTTGTAGCTACGAGGAAGAAAAAAAAAAGAAATCGACCCGTTTTTAGACACGGTATGCCCCCTCAGGGCATCCCGCGTAACAAGGCCCATCGTATTAAGCTTGAATAACGGGTTGCGTGATGACAGGGGAGTGATGACGTTAGCCTGTTTACTTTTTTTTTAGAAATGGAAATGTTGATAATCACGCGAGCGACGATGAGTGACATGACAAATCGTTGACTTACAAAACAATATTTGTAATACCTCAGGAAACATTCCAACACACCGTAGTATTGCAAAAATGGCCATTCTGCTGCTGTACCGTCCCATTTTTGTTGTACATAGACGTATTCAATAAAAAACTTACTGTATTTGCCAATGAATAGGTCATTAAAGGCGGGAAAAAGTGCTGTAAGGTAAAAAACAAAGAGATGATTAAATGCCCCGGCGTAAATGGGTATTAAAAAGTCTAATGCTCGACTACCGTAATGGACCGTGTAAGAAAATACCCACTTATTTCCCGAGGGAAAGGGTGTCAGTCTCTCATCGTGTATCTAAAACTGTCAAACACAGCACGATTTTTTTCGTCAGGAACTATCCAATTTCCACCGTGTTAAATGTCGAGTCCTTCTTTAAAGTTATTCTTTTGATTTACCGCTTCAAAATGATTGCTTCGCAGATTGATAAAACTATCCTTGCTAATGGAATAGTTTGAGTAGCGATGATCGCGTTCCATTACGATAACGTAAGTGTATCAATGATCTCTTCTCAAGTCCCATCGTGCTCTAGAACTGTCAAACAAACCACGATTCCTTCGCCAGAACTCTCCAATTCCCACCGTTTTAGATATCGAGTGCTTCTTAGAACTTACTCTTTTGACTTACCGCTTCAAAATGGTTAATCTTCCGTTTGAAAACGGAACACTTGAGTCCACAACATGTTAACAATATGACCAATATGCATGGCGCCACAAATTTAATCCGAAATTAACGAATAAATCAAATGATGCTTTGACGTCACACAGGTAGGGGTGACTACGTCCCCTCCCTCGCGATATACGCGACAAGAATAGATTTTGATTGGCCTGCTTTTGTTGAAGACAATCAAAAGAATACACCCCGAGAGAGAGGAGAGTTTAATAAATAAATTAATGTGCAGATTTGTTGCTACGAGTACTGACATTTACGCGAGATACTGGGGCTAATTCATTTATTCCAACTATATGCTTCCCCGATTGATAAAACTATCCTTGCTAATGACGCTAATGGATACTTTGAGTCACGAAGATGGCGTTATCTTGTTTCCCTTGTGTTACGCTACAAAGGGTCTCACAGGAAATTTTGGAATTTCCATTACGATAACGTAAGCTTCTCAATGACCTCTTTTTAGTCTCCCATCGATCCATCGTGGATCGGGACTGTCAAACAAAGCACGATTCCTTAGCCAGCAGCTCTCCAATTTCCACCGTTTTAAATGTCGAGTGCTTCTTAGAAGTTATTCTTTCGATTTGCCGCTTCAAAATGGTGAAATTTCCGTTTGAAAACGGCACAGTTGAGTTCAGAACATGTTAACAATATGGCGCCAAATTTAATCTGTTTTTAATAAATAGATCAAATGATGCGTTGACGTCACACAGGTAGGCGTGAGTGGGTCCCCTCCCTCGCGATGTAACCGACAAGAATAGATTTTGATTGGCCTGCTTCTGTTGAAGACAATCAGAACAATACACCCCGAGTAGGAGAGGGATGAGTTTAATGAATAAATTAATGTACCGATTTGTAGCTACGAGGAAGAAAAAAAAAAAAAAAGAAATCGACCCGTTTTTATACACGGTATGCCCCCTAGGGGCATCCCGCGTAAAAAAAAAAGAAATCGACCCGTTTTTAGACACGGTATGCCCCTTCAGGGCATCCCGCGTAAAAAGAAATCGACCCGTTTTTAGACACGGTATGCCCCTTCAGGGCATCCCGCGTAATGAACTTTTGGTTATCAAATAATGCTTTTTGGTCACGTAATTATATATAATGAAAGTCCCTTTGTGACATGTCATTCTTATGACTTGTACTGGCCAAGTCTTTCAGTTTGTGAGAAACGTCCATCCGGTGAACATTCTCCGCTGTCGATAGAGGTTTTTTCGTCCTTTTTTGTAATGGCATCAGTGCTTGATCTGTAAAAAGATTCCACCATGGAGGACATAAAGGAAAGAGAGTTTCATGAGCTGATAGAAGCATTCAAAGGTAAGCCGAGTTGAACTATATCCAAATGATGTCCACGTCTTGAGGGTAGTACATACAACAGCAAATTTCATAATTGCCTCTTTTATCGTGTTTTAACCCAAATGTAGCTAACGAAATAGACGGAGAAGATTTCTTTGAGTTGGATTATTTGACGATCAATTCCATCATACCGAACCTGAAAACAAGAAAACGTTTCATCGTGGCATGGACAGAGGTGACGCACGTGGTAAATGGCTTCTCAGTGTTACTCAAGTTTTCGTTTACATACATAAAATGAGAAGTTTTCCGAGAGAGGATCTTTTATTTCTTGTATATTTAGAATCTCTCTATGGATGAATTACCATGACAGATCGTAAAAAAAAGTTCCCGCCTAAAAGCGTTGGGGCATGGCGGTCCGCGGCATTACTCACATTATTACGTGGTTACAAAGCCATGCCTGGTTACATTGCTGCAAGCAGACCAAAAGTCATCATAGAATTGAAAATCTATTGGAGATTAATTGCGTTTGAACTATTTAACTTGTCAGTCGATCGTGATGTCTGTATTAATTTATCTTGTTTTGTTATTTGTATTCTTTTTGCAGACTTTTGATGTCAATAGTGTTCGGCAGCCCGTTGAGAAAACAAGAAAAGTCTTCGAAAAGTGCCAGCTGATCATTAAAAAAGGGAAACGATAAAGACACGGAAAGCTTGGTAGGTACTTTCGTGCTGAAAACGGTACTCAAATTTGCATGTGTTGAAAGAAGCCCCGCTTGAAACCTTCCGACATTGCATAACACAATCATTGTTATTCGCTGAAACTTTTTTTTTCACATTTTATATTCTGTTGAACCAACAATACCTGAGAAGAAAAATTCACATATTACTTAGTGTCAAGTTTGTTTTCGCCCAACTGAGAAAAGCGTGGCTCTCTTGTTTCCGTACTGCACATATACACCTTGCAATTGTGTGCTTAAAGAATGCCTTGCTTGTCCCCTTGCCATCTGGCGGTCCAAAAAAATTGGTGATTGTTGCCGGACACTTATCGGAAACCATCAATTGGGAAAGATAACACGAGATCCTTCAAAATCTAATTGATTGATTACCACAGTAAATTGTTGTTTTTTCTTAAGGTACATTCAATGTAGGGTTTTTTTAATAATTTGTGCACAAGTTTGCTTGTTCAGTTTTACTTTGATTAAAATATGTAATGCTTAAGAAAACATGAAAAACAAGATCGACCAGAGGATCTCAAATGAATATTTCTCACAAAAAAAGAGAAATCAGTTTATATCTTTTATTTTGAATTACTTGGAGGACTGAATTGTTGATAAATGAACTGAATGTTTTTAAAGTTATTTTTATTTTGTTTGATATTGTGTACATTTATGTACATGACTTACAGTGAATTTGAATAAAAACTAAAGTGTGATAAGGGTTGAAAGGCTGAACTCCAGCAGAAGCCATAGTTTTGTCAAGGCAAGATTTAATTGCTTGCCTACTGACAATTTCCTAGCTGAGGTTGTCCCTTGGGTCAGCCTTGTTTGGGCTATAATCTGCAGCCTACGGGTTCTTGCTTTCTTTTTTTACCTGGCTCACATTTTTATAGAATAAATTTCCATCAGTGATACCAAATTAAAAATTAATTTTCTATTCCAATCAATATCTTGCCTGATTCTAAACATTTGAGCTGCAACACCACTCAGAAGAAACCTGCAGTCAACATTTCAGTGCTCCAAGAGTGGAAAGAAAAAGAGAAAAAGTAGGCAAAGGAAGAATCACATAAATCGAAAAAAACTCTCAACATTTTTGCAATCCAATGCTGCAAAGAAAGCAAAAGAAAAAGTAACTGACCTTGAAAATAACTGTAAGATCACCAAGCAAATAGCAAATGGCTATTTTTATAAATGGAAGAAAACAAAAGAAGAAAATAATAGACTTCTATATTTTGCTAGCGGTACATTGAAGGACGTAGACATTCCAAAAACCATGATTTATTACGAAAAATTTGCTTGAAGTAGAAGAGGACAATGTTCTAGGAAAGGGTACATTTGGGAGTTGCTTTAAGGAAAAAAAAAGGTATAATGCCTGTTTGAAAATTTTTTTAACGAAGAGCGTTTTGTGAGATCCATCTTGATCAATGAAGCAAAAGCCATGTTAAATCTTATTCCTCACTCTAGTTTTCCCCTGTTTTTGGGAGTTTGAATGGAGAATTTATTGGCATTAATAAGGAAAGTGTAACTTTAGATGACTTTTCCAGGAGACTTAAATCAGTGAAATGGTTAGAATCATGTTCACCAGATCATTTATTACTGACAATGATTGAGGGGCTGCATGCAATTCACCTTTCAGGTTTTATTCATAATGACATGAAGCCTAATAATGTTATGGTTGATGTAAGAGGTCTTCATTATAATGCTGTTGTCATTGACTTTAGAAAAGCATGCCCACTTCACAAAGGAATATTTTACAAATTACCAAATAAAATGGAAAAGCAGAAACATTTAAAGAGGTATCCTCACATGGAACCTGAACTGATAGCTGGTGATTCACCACAAAATGTTTTGACTGATATTTATTCACTAGGCTATACAATAAAGAAGGTTGTAACTGAAAAATTTGGTGACAGTGTTCACCACCTAAAAGACATTTCTTTGAGTTGTATGAGCTGACAGGCTGGCAAATAGACCGGGACTTTATTATTTATCAAGAAAAACAGCATGTTGTTTGTATGTTAGTAAGATAGGTGTCCAAAAATAAATTGTTATTTGAATTCTGATTGTGTTTTGTCTGTTTCAACACATAGTGGGAACCTGATGTTAAGCAAGGCTTAGCAAAGGGCTTCCTCTTGCCAGGCAGAACAACAAAATTCCCTTGTTCATCAGTTATGCACAACAATAATGGCCCAGACACCAGTTTCGCACTTCAGTGAGAGGGAGCATGTTGCCATGCTCTTGGTACAGGCCATGTAAGTATTTTTATAATTCCAGACCTTTAGCCCTAATGTTACCAGACAAATTTTCCTTTCTGATTTTCACACATTGTTTCTAAAAATAAAACATTGTTTCTAAAAATAAATTAGACTTTTATTTCTTTGATGATGATTACCTTAACCCTTTCACTTCCTGGGTAATTTAATAATGGAGACGTGTAATGTAGCACCAACATTTGAGTATGTAAACAAAATCCTGATCATCACATTGGCCTTTAACAGTTTGCACTCAAAGCTTTGCGAACTGTTCCTTTTATTGCAGTCTTCACTCAACTTAAAAGTTTAACGGGAAAATTTCCGTTAGCTGCGTGGCACTTGTACTTATAAAAAGGGAAAGGTAAAATATAGTTCTCGAAGACGAGTGTTCAGTGCCAATATGTAGAAATTATTCCAGACGTTTCGGGCTTAGCCCTTCATCAGTGGAAAAAGATTTACGTTAAAAAGCTGGCTTGCGCTATGAAGTCAGATTTAAAGTTGCAACGTGCGCGCGCGATGTGCGCGTGACGACCTAAAGATATCGGAAGTCGGAGTCAGCCGCGCGGAATGAACTCCGACTTCCGATATCTTTAGGTCGTCACGCGCACATCGCGCGCGCACGTTACAACTTTAAATCTGACTTCATAGCGCAAGCCAGCTTTTTAACGTAAATCTTTTTCCACTGATGAAGGGCTAAGCCCGAAACGTCTGGAATAATTTCTACATATTGGCACTGAACACTCGTCTTCGAGAACTATATTTTACCTTTCACTCAACTTAGTCTCCCTCGCAGCCGTTCTGTGTCTTATCAAAAATGCTCCTCCCCACAAACTGCTGCTCACGTTCCAGCCACATTCCTTTCCGGATTTTAGCCAATCACAGCTACAGTTACACTTACTGGAACTGCCTCTCACTAAATTATCTCTTGACGACTTGCTTAATCATAGCCCGTGATTTATCGTCAGATGATAGATGTAAGAATCACATTTAAATAGCCCACTCTGAAAAAGAGTGATGGTCTGGGTCGAGAGTAGATGCCCAAGCGATTGCGGGAAGGTTTGGGGGACGTTGCTTATTATTATCATCCCCCCAAACAATCCCACAATCACTTGGGCAGTTACTCTCGACCCGGGCCATCACTCATTTTCAAAGTGGGCTTTTGGGCTGAAGTTACATATCTGTGCGACTCCCACTGTGCATCCGTTGTGCTGATAAAAGCCTTTTCAGTTTTGCTTTTACAATCGTGTCATAAAGCGATTTTCCTTTTGTATATTAAGAGATTCTTCCCTTTTGATCAAAATGCAATGCCACCGCTATGCGTAATGGTGTTTGTATTGATTGCCAGGGGGGAAAGGAATAAAGATAGGCCTGTGCGACTCCCACTCGTGTATTTTTAGCCATGTTCAGTTATAGTGTTGCTCTAACGAGTATGTCTTTTAGGGAACGCCCTCTCTTGTATGAGATTAGTGGCCGTTCCTTAAAAATCTCTCTGAACTTTGGTTGTTGCTCTATTAATGCCATTTGCTCATAAGGATTTCCTTTAAGTTTGGCACTGATGGATGATATTGTGTTACAAATGGCTGTTTGTAGTTTGTGATTGTAAGTAATGTCCAGGATTTACAGTCCCAACAAATCATTTTTTGTTGTTGCAGAATGACTCAGATTTGGGTGCAGAAGATGAAATAGCGGCAACAACAGCACCCCGTCTCATTTCAACGGGGGCAACTGTTGATGATATCCAGTCACTGGTGTTGGCAGCCGTAGGAATGGTAGTCTGCCGTTTCCAAAAAAATCAACATTTTAAGTGCTGTCAACACATTGATGGCAAGCTACTATAGCTTCAATGCTGACTACCCAAAGGGCCAGGGTGGTCATAGCAAGAATGTTTATTTATTTCTTGAGTATATTTTAATACCTAAGTCAAGACGGAGCAGTCACACACTGCCGTTAAGTGTTAAAGCAGTGGTAAGCAAGATGAGTAGAATGGCATAGAAACCACTCCACTTTCTTCCATAGAATTGAGTCTGAGATTGGCCAAATGTATGCAGTTTGAGATATATTGAAGAACGTTGAATTTTAGCAAGTTTACAATGAAAAAGTAAAACCTTTGTGCATGATCAAATTGAATTTTTCTGGTGAGCTGAACCAAGTGACAAAATGCTTATATTCAGCAATTCCTTCTACTAAACCTTGCCACTTAGGTTTCAACAGAAAGAAGTAGTTTAAATTGTTCAGTTTACATTATATGAGCCAACAAGTAGACATACATGTACACTATTCTCAATATCATTATATAGTTTTAGGTTGTTTATTATATGAATATTAGCAGGTAAAAGAAAGAAAAAAAGTTCACAGCCGATATATTTCTTGTAGATAAGGTATGATCATTAATTTCCCTTTCTATGGAACCATTGTTTACTGCACATGTATATATTTGACTGCCTGATCATTCAATAAAGATGCATGTGACCGAAATTGTTTGCCAATATGATCCATTTAAATGTGTAATTTTAACTCTTTTACATGGGTTAAATGAACTATTTATTTGTGGTTAAATTAACAATTTATTGTAACCAATTTTTTTTAGTTAAATTAACTAACAATAACTAAAAAGAATGGGTTCTCTCAGATGCACCCCGGGTACTTTTTTAAATGGTTGAATTAACTAATTTTGGATGGTCGCTAACTAAATGAATTACGTTATTTCAACCAAGGATATTGGTTATTCTAACTCTATAAAAAATGGTTAAAACTAATATTTTTAGTGGTTAAATAACATATATTGAAGTAAAAACAGCTAAACAAATAGGTCAAAATGACCTAATTGATAGTTAGTTTAACTTATTCTAAATTAGTTATTTCAAACCAAAAGAATCCAGTTAATTTAAACCTTTTAAAATTGGTCAAACCAACTAAAAAAAAAGGGTTCTCTCAGATGCACTTGGCGACAATTTTAATTTGTTGTTTTAACTAGTCAACTTTTGCAGTGTATATATGTACCGGTTGGCTTTTTCTTTCATCTGGGGAGAGAAAAACTTCTTGCGTACCTGTAACAGTTGCCAGGTCGGAATCCATCAGTAAAAAGTGTCCATAATCCCACTGTATGAATATTATATCTACGCCAGAACGTAAACACCGTACATTTTTAGACTGTGATTTTAGCTTTCCTGTAGCTCACTAAACCTTCTATTTTTATGTAGTAAATTCCTTAAGTCGCCGTCTTTCACCTCAGCTGGCCAGACGTTCACGCAATCATGTTTGAGTTTGCCAGATTCATTCCTGAAAGTCACCATCGTGGTTCCGAAACACAGCAATTTTCAGGTATATCGAAACCGATTAACAGCGTACGTTTTGGAGATAAAAACGGATTCGAGTAATTCATCACCGACAGGACAGTATGGGCGAAGGCTGAAAACAGCATAACCAACTTTCCAGGAACGCCTCGGGCTCGTATCTCGCCTTCATATTTGTTCACTGCGATTTTCAACCTATAAAGTCAAGCTTTTAAAGGCACACCACAGGATCTCTCTCAAGAGTTTGTAGCTATTGCGTTTTCTTGGGGTCCAAAACACGATAAAATACAATAAATTATTCACGGCTAAAATCAAAGACCTTCGCTCTACAATATCTCTGCATGAATCAGAGGCTCTTTGAAAAGTGGCGATAAACAACTATGTATTTGACCACTCGAGCTTTCCTGACATCATGAGCCTGTGAAAACCTGAGGTTGAGACCATCGCATGACTTAAAATTAATTTCGATGTCTGAGAGTTGCCTCGATCGATCCAGATTTCAAGTACATATTAATAGCCTTGAATCGCTTAATGACTTGCTTGTTTCCTTTGAATTCAGCAAACCTTTCTTTCCGCGACGGCGTGGGGCGCGCAAAACTTAATGGGGTGCGAAAAGGAGCAAAGGAGAGGAGAGAGGAGCGGGAGTGGATGAAAACGCCAATAGAGGCTACACATAGGCTGCATAGCGGTCCTTTTCTTTTCGGGGCTCGCAATATCTTTTCCGCTCTTTCTCGTGCCCCTCTCGTTCACATTTGAACTTCAGTCTTAGAAAAACATGGTTTAAGTTTCGTTGTAAACCGCTCATTGATTCATTGTTAAATCGATTAAAACAAAGTTATTACAAGAAAGTTGTTGAGCAATGAGTGGTCATCCCGACTATAACCTGACGCATTCTATTTCTAACCAGGCGAAACCCCTAGTTTAGAGGTAGAGTGCTGATCGGAACTGATGTTAGGCTAATACAAACACGATTTACTTAAAAAAAAAAAAAAAACAACAACAACAACAACAACAACAACAACAAAAAAAAAAAGCCAAAAACTGGTCTCAAATCATTAACCAAATCGCCCAAAGTTTGTTTAACTCGCTTGCAAACACCTTACTCGCTTCCTAACTAGGTTTCCAACTCGATTCCTAACTCGGTTCCCAACTCGGTTCCCAACTCGGTTCCTAACTCGGTTCCTAACTCGGTTGTTAGTTTATCTCGTTTTTCGAAAATACTGAATAAATAGTGCAACGTTGTTACTGATTACTTGACTCAGATCAATTACAACCGGATAACACGACTGAAAACTAAAGATATAAAGAAATGCTCTTACTTGACTGCAATCGTTACTCACATTATATCTGGCGATATCACATCCCCGAGGCAAGGCTGAAAATTGTCTCAAATTCCGCATATTTGTAGTTTTGTACGACGCGAATAACTTTCATTGTGTGACAAGTGAAATATACGGTGGCTCATAAAGACATCGATTTTTTCGTCGCAACTTAATAACTTGCGATCGCAACTTAATAACTTGCGATCGCAACTTACTAACTCGCGATCGCAACTTAATAACTTGCGATCGCCACTTACTAACTTGCGATCGCAACTTACTAACTTGCGATCACAACTTACTAACTTGCGATCGCAACTTACTAACTCGCGATCGCAACTTAATAACTTGCGATCGCCACTTACTAACTTGCGATCGCAGCATAATAACTTGCGAGTTTAAAACTGTTGATGAGCCTACATGACTCCTGCAGTTCGCAGATAGATTGGTTAGCTAAGCTAAGCTCTTACTCAGAGTGTCTTTTAGGGATTTTCCTTTGCGATATGAAATGACTAGGGGAGGCTCCTTAAAGATATTTCTCATGCAGATATGGTTGATTCTGTATAAGGTGCCATTTCCCCATGTTCTGAGGTTGGGCTACGCAGGGTGGTATTGCGTTACAAAGGGCAACTTCCACTACTCTGCAACTCTTGGTCTACTGCATTTACTACCCTTTCAATTCTTTCAATTCTAGACTGATTCCTTCTTCGTCGAAGCCCTCGAGATCTAAGAATCCTTTTTAGTTGATGTAGACTTAAGCGAACGCCGTGACATAACAGCAGAAAATACATAATCTCGGGGTAGTTAAAACCGAGGCGAAAATACTGTTCGATCAAATAATTTCGTTCATGATTGCCATCTATATTCCTTACGGTTGGCAGATAATCTGGAAGAGCCCAGCCATCTGAAACTTTCATTAAACCGAAGAGAGTGGTCAGAAAAAAAACGTTTACGGATGTAGCTACGAACCATCTTTTCCCACTCGGATCAAGAGTCAACACGCATGTCCATACATACCATGTAACCAAACGTATTAACTCGGCACGCTAGGAAGATTTAACAATGACAACGTCAGATTTAAATAGTGACGCCCGTACGAGATTTAAAACACCGTCGCTTAGGACGAACACGAAAATACCAGTCGTGCCCCGACACCAGTGCGCGCGCCAGAAAATAAGATCTAATTAATTTCAACCTCTTTCAGGTGCTAACGCGTCCTCAATTTAGGTTCAATTGCCTTTCATAAATTTGACCATTAAGCTACGTAGGGCCTTTTCCTCTGAAAGTAGATTCAACAGGATTACTTTCGAGCGATTAATAGAGGTAAGTCCGGATTGCCTACTAGACACAAAAGAGGAGTTTCCTCGTGCCAGAAACCTATCTCTCTCGACTACCTCTGAGAGGGAAGGAGCCTGTATGCCGCGATACTTAGTAGTGTGTTTGTTAACGATCATCACCAAATGCATTTGTTCTATGCTTCTGCATTCTGATCAACTTGAGTTTTGCAGCCACGTTCCACATCCACCCCATCTCCCTTCCCGCCTATCATCCCACCAAATAATAGCAAAAACGCAACAAAAGAAAATAAAAAGAAAAACGACAAAGGTAAAATCTCAGTTGTGGTGGTTTTGTTTAGGATCTTGATCCTTCTTATTTTGGAATTTTATTCTTACTTCTTTTTTTTTCATTTCATGCGCAAATTGGGACTGTCACGCAACCTCAGCCGAGTGACAACTGGCTTAGACTAGTTGACAACAATTGAGGAAGGAGAGGACAAACATTTTAGCTTGCTTAACAAAGAATCTGACGCCTTCACATGTGATCTACTACAAATTTCTGGACTGCAGACAAGTTTATAAGAGCATTTAAATTCCTCGAAGCTGGACTATAAATTAAGATTGTACTCTTACTTAAAATTCGATCAGCCCTTCCGTCAGCAATAATGCAGAATAATGTTATGTAATTCCAGTTAACATTTTATTACCATCAGTGATTCATCTCAAACAGACATTAAAGCTAGGTTTGACTGCAATTTTAACAAGTTAACCTGAAAAGAATTCTTTTAATTTCTTCTTCGTTCCATTCATGCTAACGTCCTTATTCCATTCCGACGTAACTGACATTGAAAACATTGCGTATCTTTTGAGCTCTGAACCAAGGCGAAAGACAAACTTCAGTCTCCCAAATATTTTAGCTTTTTGTTTGAGGATAGTATTGAAATACTGCATTGGGGTTTCGAAAGTTCTTAATTTGTTGACTTTATTTAAGTTAATTTCGGTTTGACTTTTCCTGTAATCAGTTATTGATGAGAATCCGGCACAGACAACACGGGGTGCAGACTTGCAGACCTTGCAGACCTTGATTTGCCTCAATTTTTTTCTTGTCGTAATTAATTTCAAAAATTATTTCCATACTGTCATCGCAAGCGAAAATATTGATAAAGTTTATTCCTGTGCTTTTCGCGCGCTTCTGTATCATTTCACTGTCACGCGTTGAAAGTTATTCGCGTCGTACAAAACATGCGGAATTTGAGACAATTTTCGGCCTTGCCTCGGGGATGTGATATCGCCAGATATAACCTGAGTAATGATTGCAGAAGGGTAAGAGCATTTCTTTATATCTATAGTTTTCAGTCGTTCAGTTGTGTTGGTCGTGTTATCCGGTTGTGATTGAACTGAGTCAAGTAGTCAGTAACAACGTTGCACTATTTATTCTTATTTCGACAAACACACAGAAAAACTAAGCTTGATTGGCAAGTGTATTTACACAGATAGGCATAAAGAAGATTTTTTTTTCTACTTTCTAGTGATAAATGTATACAAAGGCAAAACAACGGACGAGTTTCATCCGTGTGGCAAGTCGAGAAACGGCTGATGTTTACATTAACGTCGGTGCGCAATTCTTTCAGTTTTTTCTTGCAGTGGACTTTACTCGCAATATTTTAAGCAAATTCTGTTTTAGGTCACGTAAAAAGGGAGAATTTACACTTTCTAGCTTTGAAAAAAATGGAAGTTTGGAAGTGTAGCATGTTATGAGGGACAGGGTTTTAATTTCACTGATTTCAAGTTATTTCCGTGTCTTTGTTCTCGCTGGAACTTTTGAATATTAGTTAATGTTAATCGAACAGAATCTAACCAACTGATCACTCGATTGGTGATCCTAGATTAGCACTAATCGCCTTTCTACGAGCCGAAGCTAGAGTCCTAGGTTATCCTCTCTCGTTCCAAATTAAACGAAGATACAAAGAAAAAGACTGAGTACATTTTTTGATGATTTTATTTATGCTTAACCACCAAACGTTATTACAAGAGCTTCGAAAAGCTTACAATTAACAATAGCTTAAAAGGAAAATTACTAACAATGTTACGAAGTCCCTCCTTAATGTTACCGAGTCCTTCTTTAACTGGATCTAAAATAATTCAAGCCCCGATTTCTTAACCTGCCTTGTAACTCAAGGAACAAATCATTTAGTTCAAGATGATTTCCTGTCGAAATAAAAGGGAAAAACCATACATCAATAATTTGTTTAATTTGCAATTTATAATTAACTGACCGCTGAGAAATATTTAAACAGTTAAAATTCGGCAGACTGTAGAAAAATAATAGTGCCTTTTGATAAAAAAATGAAAAATAAAAAGCAAATTGGAGATAATCCAGGGCACTTGTTCGACAACATACGGGTAACACATGACATGAGACACGGTAGCTACTTAAATGGGATTTAATTTTATTTATTTATTTTATTAGCTTCGCCAACAGATAATATGTTACAATAATGACCAACAACTTCCAGAATACAATAAGAACACAATATGGCAGGGAACCCGCAACAGCGCAAACCAATTACTGCGGACCCTTTAAAGACCTCCAGTCCAGGGCAAAAAACTTTACCAGCGCATGCGAAAATCCACCAGGGAAAGGGATTTATAAATTAAAGTTGCATGAGTATATCTGTTCTGTTTGTTACGCAGTAATATGCCTTGTGAACTGTGTTTCACATGACTAGAAACATAGGATTTTCAATACTTCTTAATGTATCAGAACTTTGAGATATTCGATCATGTACTAAGGATGGTGCCTCCTTTTGCTACATACGTTCTGCGCATCTCGGTATGGTCCTATAAAGATGCATACTAATTCAAAGGTATTTTTGCGCGGCTTATGACTTCGCGGGAAAAGAATGATCTTACCGAGGGCTACTAAAATCCAAAAGAACATTTGGGGTAACGTTAACCACGCGGTTTTCAGAGATGATTAAGCTTTAATTGTTTTTTTTTTTTTTTGGAGGGGGGGGGGGGGGAGTTGGGGAGGTGACAATACATTATTACGTGATATTTTCTCTGAAAACTTCGTTATTATCCCCAATTTTCTTAAATACCCTGAACGCTTGATAAATTCGACCATTAACACCTTCCTACACTCAAGAATAGTTGACCAGCAGCCCCAACAGACGCCGACAGAACCAAGAGCCATCGTTCGTGTAGTCATACCGTTTAAAGACCAGGAATCGGCAAAATATGTTAAAAAAGAACTTAAGGATCTCAGCATAAAGGTGCAGACAACTGTCCAGCCAGTATTCGTTAGCCGCAAAATTGAGCAAGACCTAAAAGAACGCGAAACCAAGCCACAGATCGTCAACCATCAACGCGTCGTTTATCATTTTCAATGTGACCTGTGTGATGCCGGTTATGTAGGTTATGCGTGGACACTTACACACACGTGTGGATGGACATAAATAAAAAGCATCTTCAGTGTATAAACACTACCACGAACAGCATGGCGAAGTCCCGAAAGACCTACTGGGGCGTTTTAGCATTCTGAAAAAGTGTAGAAATAAGTTCGATTGTTTGGTTAACGAAATGCTTTTCATCAGAGACCTAAAACCCACTCTGAACGTGCAAAACGACTCTATTCATGCAAAAGTATTTATTTAATTAGCCTTAAGGCTGGTTTCCATATGATCGCAGACCTTATTGCGATCTGCGATCATATGGAAACCAGCCTTTAAACACTATATGCTAATTTATTGTTACACCTTGCCGCAGACTCTGTCATTTTTTATTTCTCCTTGACAATGGCGTCATGAAGACACTGAAACGTCGGTTTTTATTGTTAATTTTTGCATGTCTCTGCATAACCAAATCTTTATTGATAATTTTCTTTTTGGATTTAAATAGTCCTCGCTAAGATCTGCTTTTCCAGCGTAGTCATAAACCGCGAAAAAATACCTCTGCATTTTTTCTTGCAATCGCAAAAATTAATACTCGCGAAATTCGGCTTCCAAATTTTCGCAAAATTAACTTCACGCGAAAATTAGTAAGCATAAGGTATTTTTTTTTAGGCGGAGGGGAAGGAAAAACGCCGGATTGGTTTATAAAGTCCTTGGCTCTTTTGTCCTGTTTAAGGTGCACTTTCAGTCTGTGGATAAAATCCTGAAAGTGACTATTCAATCAGGTGTTCAGATGCTTTATATACTGTACAAAAAATCAAAGTCCGCCGTGCTTGTTGAGACTGTGGAAAACGTCCACCAGTTTTTGACCTTTGAAATGAATTACCAATGAGCAGTACTTTCCTGTGGTGTCAGTGTATTTTACCGTACATGGAATAATGGGAAGTTCAATTAAGAAAATTTTGCACTCTTTACGAGACGGACATAAAAAGCCCTCATTCAGTCAAAAATGAAAGGAAATACCTGATAAGAAGAACAAGGGTTCATATTACATGCCCTTGACTCTTGTTCAGGACCTTCACAGTCTGCTCCGTATTCCCCCGTTGGAGGGGGGTGGGTACAGGTTCTTGATCGTGTTTCAGTTCCACCGCCGCAAGTTACAGAGCATTCACTCCAGAATCCCCAGCGAGAAAACCCTCCATCGACACCTGCAGATCAAACAACACACATTTATTTCTCTTAAAAGATCAATTATTTTGAAGTCTTGGCGCTGTTAGCACTATCGGTGTTTGCTGGGTTGGCTACTACTTACCTGCTTAAAAGAATAGGTCACCGTACCCGCAAAAGGAATACAATCCAATCAAACTTGCTTTCTGTACTTTAGTTTTTCAAATGTGAGTCTCTTTGACCAGGTCTTAATTTTTATTTAATGCTTTATTTATAATTAATGCTTTGTTGGTGCAAAACAACACAGATATGA
This sequence comes from Pavona decussata, assembly GCF_977016875.1. Lineage (NCBI taxonomy): Eukaryota > Metazoa > Cnidaria > Anthozoa > Scleractinia > Agariciidae > Pavona > Pavona decussata. Next base: position 2,080,038 of record NW_028145460.1, read on the forward strand.
TGAACGGAGCAAAAACGTTACGGATATGAAATAATATCCAAATTAATAATAGAATTGTTAATTCCCTAATTTAAATTTGAGACTGGGACGGATTTTTTAAATTTTCATTTATTTAGAAACTGGAGTCCATTACAAGACAGATCACATTAGATTGCAACCACATAGAAGGCTTTCAAAAACAGGAAAATTAGAGACTTTGTATAGATACGGGGACCATCTCAGAATTAGAGACATTTGTATGAAATTTGGGTGACCTTTGACAGGTAACAGCCTGGTTACTACACAAAGGAACAGCCAATTTTGTGTAATCTTTCTGGCGATGGGGGTTCATTTCTTCATAAGACGTACTTTGGACAATGTGCAAACTAGGGCCCAGTCCTTTTATTCCGAAACTTTTACCTATCATCATCTAAACTTTAAAACCTATTTGGCTTTATATCGAGGTTAACATCTTTAAAATGAACTATGTTTCAAATAAGTTTGATTACTCTTCATCAGGTTTTCCTTTGAAACCACGAGTTTTTCACTTATTCCTGTTATGATATTTTGAGTGAAGTTTAAATTAATGATGGAATTAAGTTATTAGCGTAGGAAAATACGTATATGGCGAACAGACAACAGAATGTACAACAGCAATAAGAAAAAGAACACATCTTCAGCGTAATAGTGATTTTAGTTCATAGTTTTCATTTTACTATACTAATAGCGGCACTTACCTTAGGATAGGAGATCAGTACTAATAGGAAACTTACGCCACAAAACAGTAGGTTTAATGGGGGGTCTTTCATGAGGAAAGAAAATCGCTTTGTTCGTGCGTTTTAAATTTTGGTACATTCCCTTGCCGTCCACTGCAAAACAACCACCTGAAATGACCAAATTCAAGGTTTTGTGGAGAACGCGAGGACACGACGGAGATTTTTTCATTCTCTTTCTTAACTTGAGGGCCAATCCTGCCAATTTAGGTCCTGGGTTGTTTGCCGTTTCTGTAAATGTTGAACGAATTGAAATAATCGCGAAGTAGCACAAACAAAACAAAGTTATATTTTAAAGCAACGTTTTTGTTGGCTTTGCCGTCGACGCTGCGAAGGGTCCCTATTACTGAACTAGTTGACGCCCTTTTCAATAGTTTTTTTGACATAGCGGAGAGCTTAGTAGGAAGGGGGCCCTTATTGGACAAAAAAGTGAGTCCTTACTTTTAGGTAGAGATATCGGAAGGAGTTGACTTACTGCAAGATTCAGCAAGAATTGTTCGGAACAGATTTGACAGCTGGTCAAAATTTTCGACGCTGTGGACATTGTTCCCGGCTATTTCTTCCAACTGTCCTTCGAAGTCCTCGTACTGGCCAACTCCGATCACAACCACACGGACGCCTTTTGCCTGTAACCCGAAGAAAGAAAAAATGGGAAGATTCAGAGAGGGTGTGGTTACAGTAGGATCATCTTCTAAAATGTTGATTTCTTTACTATGATTGAATACGACATTTTCACTATGGCGTCATTTGACTACAACTACCAGAATCCTTCAGTTTTTTTGTTTTCTCGTGCTTATCAGAGCTATTGTTCTTTGCTCTCCACTGGGATTACAAAATTTGAATTTCAAAAGGAAAACGAAATGAATTCCGGTAGTTGTAGTCAAATGACGCCATCATGAAAATGGCCTATTACCCAACAGGCTGTTTCCAAGTTGCTGTGAACCTCATTATGGAAGTGAGGCTAAGTGCAAAGCTTTTCATATGAAAATTAGTTTTGTTTGCATATGAATGAAAACTAGTTTTCAGAATAAGAAATTTGCACTTAGCCTCGCTTTCATAATGAGGTTCAAAGCAACTCGGAAATAGATGTGTGGTTTACGTGTACCAATGTTTTGGACACGTGCTTTATCATATTATTTTGCATGAAGAGTATGGTCCAGTACGCGTTGCTGAAAATGTTGTATGCTGCCAGCGTAAAAGGTTTAATAAAATGTTACATTTAAACATATGTTTCAATTTTCACATACTTAAACTCTCAATAAGCTCATAGGGCTAGTGTCAGCAGGTATAAAATGGAAGATAATGATTGAGGACAGAGCATGTCATCCTGCTGCTCGTACTCTATGGAATAAACCCCCACCCCCTTCCTCACCCTCGCCCTTAAGCTAGTTTTAAGACTCTCTCAGGACCCACATCTTTAACAGGGCTGTAGTTATCTAGACGAGATCTCACAGTAATGTAATCTTATTTTTTTATCCATTGAGGTTTTAGGTAAGCGTTGTCAATAAAAAATGTGCAGTATAAATTCTTGACACGACCTCTACTTAAAGTGCATGCCTTGATGAAGTTATTAAAAAATTATTCCACGAGCGCGCGTTGAATTTGAGATGATAGATAGCCAACGTGGCGCGTAGCGCCGAACTGGCTTTAATCATACCATATCCAACAAGCGTGGGTGGAATAACATTTGTAATTAAAAAGACAATAAAGAAATATTGCTAGATCTTTCTGATTTCTCTTTGCAAGAACAACCAGAAGACAATTTCGGTTCGCTATTTCTCGGGCATGGTATAATGGCTCATATACCATGGCCGTTAATTGAGACAATCAAATCCCTGCAATTGCATTATACAATGATCCAGTTTTTAATAAATGAAATTATTACTATTATTCTTGCTACAGTTACTATTAAGTCTAAATTATTATGTAACTTGTACAATAGATTAGCTAGCATAGCATTACATAACAGAGAAGGAATATCTGATTTTTCTTGTAAGGCAGTAAAGTCTCCAAGAAGCATGAATAGTATTGAAGCAAGGTTTTAATATAAAATGTGCAAAATAAATAAACACTCTAACCTCCAGAAGGGGAACAATCTCAGGGAAGGATCTTGACCTACGATTGGTCATTCCGTCTGTGAAAAGAATCACAACATTTGGAGCCTTCTCTCTGTCCCCTCCCTCCAGAGTAAAGAGATCGTTTGCAGCTAGCAGTGCATTGTCAATGCGAGTAGGCATAAAACGTCTGTCGGGTATCTTTTCAATAGCCTCAACAAGGGCCTCTCTGTTGTAATATTTCTCTTCTGCAAAGGTGTTTAGCACTTTTGCTTTTTTGGCAAAGAGGATTATTGCAGCATGTGTAGCTTCTGGGCTGATATCTAAGGCAGAAACCAATTGTCCAAGGAAGCCTTTAGCCAACATAAAGTCGGCTATAGTCAGACTCCTAGTCCTGTCCAACAGAAATGCTACATCCATTCCTGGTGAATTTACACAAGGATCCGGTGCTGAAAGAATTTTAAAAAAAGTAAACGCCATATTACTTTACAAGATTCTCCCATAAATGTAATCTAGTTTATGGTTAGAAACCAGTCACTCAATCGGTTAAAGGGACTATCAACCAGTTTTGGTCGGTCGCAATATATACCACCTTAACATAAGGTGTTGCAAACTTCAGAAGGAACCCCAGCGAATCTGTAAACTTGACTACAGTCAAACGTAAAAAATAACAAAACTCCGTCGTTAAAAAAAATAAGATTTTTACTTTCGAAGCTCAAAGATGGTAAATGTAACGAATCACCGGCTACCTGTGTTCTACTGCATCTATTTTAAAATTTCAATTATTGCATTGAAGGATATATGTAATATGTCACCTAGCTATATTAGACTTAGTGTCTATTAAGTCGTGTTCTGTTTATTCCCTTAGATCTAATTCTTCATTATTTCTGGACCGTCCCAAGGGGCGCATGCTCTCCACATAAGGTGCTCGTTCTTTCTATGCTTCTGCCCCCACACTGTGGAACAGCCTTCCAGCAAATATTCGGGAAATTACATCACTTAGTATTTTTAAAAAAAAAATTAAGACGTATCCTTTTAATTTAGCTTACTACAAGTAATTCTTAGCAATGGCATTGGGGGTGGTCAATTGCTTATTTTAGTATTAGTTTTTATTGATATTTCTTATAATTCTTTATATATAGTTGTTATATCATATTTTTTTAAATTCATGTTAAGCGCGTTTGATCATTTTAATGTTAAAAGGCGCTATATATAGTGAATCAATTATTATTATTATTATTATTATTATTATTATTATTTACGGTTTAATGAAAAAGTTTCAAATCTTTTTCAAAGTGAAGTAGTTGGCACTGTGTGTCATCTTTTTTTGTTTGAATGTGTGACATCCAGAAAACCAATTCACCCATGAATGGTTCCTGACTCAAGATAAAAATTACCACTTTTGAGCTCTCAAAGTACACCTTATCTTTAACGCATTTTCATATACATTTTTTTACGTTTGACCGCCATGAAACTGCAAACAAACAAGACGGAGCGTGTTTTCCCGCATATCGTACGTCAACTGTATATGCAAAAAGAATTAAAAACAAGCGAAATGGTGTATCTTATTGAAATGAAAAAATCTTCAAATGAATATTGGATTTGTACTTTTAAACAAGCCATTAAACAGAAAGAAAAAAATTGATCTAGAGTATAAAAAGTTGTCAAATTCTACGCTTAAAGTACACCTTTTGCATGCATGCTCAGGATCGATTTTTTTCTGTTTCACCCCTGCTGAAAAAATCTTGAATACGGTAATGCTATCAGATCCTTCAGATCGCATGCCCAAATTAGTACTGATCAGAGGGCAAGAAGAAGCCTTGTTATCAATTGCCATTTTTTCAATGCTGAAAACTTTTTCTACTTACGGCAAACCAGCTTCAATATGTCATCTGTGTGCTCATCAAGACTGGCATAATCATCAACAAGGATCACATTTTCGCTTCCAATATCATCCAAAACCTGACGATGATCTTCTTTTCTGGAGGCTGGTCCAACGGCAACGACGATTATTCGGACACCTCTAGCCTAAAGAAAAAAACCTACCCCTTCAAAATCGTTCTCTTAGAGATGATTGGATTTCCCAATTTCAAATGTCCCGATTGGAGTTCCGATGCCAACATATTAAGAAATTTTCGGAGGGAATTTCCACAAATGAAAAAGTTATGATCGGTAAGAGGCACTTCGATGATGCATGCTTTTATCACAACTATTTATTAACAGCGAAATTCGAGAAACTGGTTGAATTTATAACAATCTACATCTCTTCATGGTTTGGGGCCTGTCTCTGCTCTCAATTTTACACATGCACGTCGAATCGAAATCATGCACATAGCACCCTGGGGCCAGATTCACAAAGTTAACATGTATCCCAACGATTGTTTCTGAAGAATGGTCCGTTGATAGTCCAACAATAAGCTTTTGTTTAGAAACAATACAGTAATAGCCCGCGTATAAGAACCTGGGTTTTAAGAACCTGTTAGGCTAAAACTTTCATTTTAAGCCCCCTCCACATAAGAACCTATTTAGGCTAAAATTTTAAGTTAGGTTCTTATCAGTGGGATTACTGTGAAAGTGTATAGGTAGAAACTGCTGAGTTAAGATCATCATCTATTTAAAAGTAACTTGACATAACTTTTTTTTCTTTCAAGCTTAAGTAGATGATATTTATAATATATATAGTATATTCAGATGAAATTTAAATGAAAATATAAGAACCTATTTTAAGAACCTTGGTAGCCTAAATTTGCTTTAAGTACCATTTATATAAGAACCTATTTCAGGCTAAATTGAAAAATTCAGGTTCTTATACGTGGGCTATTACTGTATCTAAGATACACGAGGATGGCTTCGTGAACCTGGACCCTGTCATCCGTTGTGTTAGCATCTCCACTTAAACATCGAAATATCAACGGTTTAGTAGCCCGCTAACAACACAAGGACTGTTAAGGCCATCAATAAATTCAAGCGCGAAACCAAACGCAATAGGCCATTTCCTAGTTGCTTTGAACCTCATTGTGAAAGCGAGGCTAAGTGCAAAGTTTTTTATTATGAAAATCAGTTTTCATTCATATGCAAATAAAACTAATTTTCATATGAAAAGTTTTGCACTTAGCCTCGCTTTCATAATGAAGTTCACGGTAACTCGGAAATGGCCTATTTCAAAGGTCAATGTTTGCAACCTCGTTCCCAGGGTCTCTCGTCTTCACGTGAAGAGGAGAGACCCTGGGAAGGAGGTTGGACACTGCGCTGTAAACATTTCCTGTAAGTTTTGCGTGTATTATTGTGTTATTGTTTATAATTTACTCTGTTAACCAGGACCCAGTTGTTTAAAGGCCGATTAAGCTATTTCTGGATTAACGTGAACTTTCGATTTGAGTTTAATTACTTATCAATAAAGATTCTTCAAAAATATTTTTGTCAATAAGTGTTGTCATTAAAAGCCTTTAAATACATGTTTAATGAGCGAGGTGAAAATCTTGGTTAATTTTTAATCGTGGATTCAGTCAAAAAACAGCAATGACAAAAAAGAATTATAATATAAAAAAAAATAATTATGATTAAAAAAATGAATTGTAATAATATTAATTAATAATAATAATAATGATAATAATAATAATAATAATAATAATAATAATAATAATAATAATAATAATAATAATAATAATAATAATAACAATATTATTAATAATAACCAGAAAAGGGAAAAATAATTTGTAATCCTCCATCGCCCAGAATGCTTAGACACCTACGGGACTTTAAGACACTCTCCGCCGAAAAACTGAAACTTAATCAGGCATGAACACATACAGACAAAAGACAAAATGGTCCAAAGGTGCCAACAGCGCATATGCTGAATTATGCCGCGTCTATCAGATTATGGTACTGTAAATAAATGTCGCCGAAGTACATTAAGATTCTGAGCGATGCATAGAGTGTATGCTTTCTGGGCCTACGCGGATGAATGACACTACTACAGCAACAGCTAATATAATAGCCTTACCTTCATCTCTACAACGTTCAGGTAAAACGTTTCTGTGTTAGGATGTGATTTACCATCTGTGTACAGAACCAAAACCTTCCTAACACCTTCTCTCAGTCCGTTTTGCTTTGTGAACATCTGGTTGGCAGCCATATCAATTCCCCTGTCAAGGCGGGTTGGCATACGGAGTCGGTAATTAATACGACGTTCTATTAAATCCAGAACGGCGTCCTCACTGTGAAAATCGACCTGCTTAAATTTGTTATGAAGTTTTCCTTTCCTTTCAAATGTTCCAAGCGAGACGTGAGTTCCCTCTTCTGAAATGTTAAATCGTTGTACCAGATGTTCCAGTGCTGATCTCAGTTGGCGGATGTTCCTTTTTTGTATACTTTTTGTCTTGTCCACCACCAAACCAAGATCAAGTTTACATTTGGAATGCGCTGTTAAATGAAAGCAGATATCAAATTATTTTGTTGATCAAACATAGGTTAGGATGCATGGAAAGTACTGGGTCCAGTTGATCAAAGCCCGATTAAGCTAATCCTGGGTTAATGTGAACTTTCATTCTAGATTAATTACTAATTAATAAAGATTCTTCTACATGATCGTTAATGAGCTGTCGAACAGCCAGGCCCTGGTTTTTAATGTTAACAGCATGCTTACCAGTAGGAATTATCGATAATATTCCAAGCAGACAAAATCCCAGGCCAAGAGTCTTCATCATGCTTCACAAGGTCGGATTCTGAAGGAAAACGAATGAAAGAAAGAATAACCTTAAAGGAGGCACTATCACAGTAATTTCTCTGCTCAAATATTTGACAAGGTACTTAGCTTTTTCCGGATCTAAAACAATTTGTTCTTAGAGCACTGAGAATAAAATACTGGGGGAATACTTCTGGGAAGAACAAGCTGCAATCAGTTTTTTTGGCAATTTCTACAAATACGCAAGACGAAAATTGTAAAAAATGGCCACTTTTTTTCAAGTTGAAATATATTTCAATCCTGGCCATCCGTAGCCAAAGAAAATAAATATTAGTTTCTGTGCACTAGTAGGGTAATTGCTAACAAACCTGAGCCATTATTTTGACATTTCCATTGATACAAATATGTATTTTTTCTATTCAAAGTGACACTAAAAGTAAGTTAGTATATTAGTGTTAGTGCATTTGAGTTAAAATAGACTTGACCTTAAGTCAGGTTCCACTTTTGTGAAAATAGGCTTTAACTACATGTATGTCACGTTTAATGCATTCTGAAGTTTAGGAGTAAGTATTTTGAAAAAAATGTAACTCAGTCAAAATTTCACGGAAAACAAAAGTTAAACATTTAAACGATTATTGACAAATGGAACTTCAATGTTTAAAATATTCAAGCTGTTTGAGCAAGGAATGACGTTTTGGAAGCACCGGCAATGTATAGATGAATCATGGTAGAGTCCCCAAAGTTAAATGGGGTAGTTTTGAGGTCACCTTGTAAACCGTCTCACCAACAACGAAAAAAAAAAACGCAGTGAGCTCAGTAAATGTGATATTTGTTTATGGGATATAATGATTGATGTTCATAGAAAAAATCAGCGAAATCGGTGAAAGCCGAAATTTGCCTTATCCGTTCTTACGCGGACAGCCTCTTAAGTTCCGGCACGGAGGCTGCATACTGCGGTAAACCATACCAAATTTTAGGTAAAACTAGAGACTAAAATAAATGATCAATTTCCACTTGGTTAGTGGCGGTTTCAGCGCGTTTTATCCCCATGATATCGCAAGGTTTTCGAACATGTTTAAAGCTTGTTTCAAATTTGTAGGGTTTTGCAGAAAAAGTAGTTCTTAAGCAGGTTTGGAAATTTAAATTTCTCAGCACTCGCCCTCTGGGCGAGTGACGTTCAGATTGTACAGGCCCGAATACGTTTTCACTCGCCAAATACTCCTCCCCCCCCCCCCCAAAAAAAAAAAATAATAATAATAAAATACAGTACAGGAAACAACTTTGTTGTTGTTGTTGATACCTTTTTCTTGGTGTTTTAGTTTATTGCAAGCACTGTTTTAGCTTACTATTAGGTTACAGGTAGTTTAGTAAATATAGTAGATAGGTAGATATAAAATATATAGAGGATTCGTCATTTCAATACTGCTGTCACACGTAATATTTAACAATTATTTACCAAAGTGGAGGTGAATAGTGATGGATATTTACCGAGCCGCGAAGCGGCGAGGAAAATATCCATCACTTTCACCGACAGTGAGGTGAATAATTGTTTTAGTATATACCACACAAGCTGAATAACTAGCGGACCAAAAAATTATTTTATTTCTGACAATATACCGACAAATGGTATGAAATTTTAAATCTCGCGCGCCTCCCGGTAAGCGATTTCTTTAATTGTAGAAAGTTCCGTCTCGCTTTTTTGCACACAAATAAAACTTTTGGAGACACTTGTTTAGTTCGTACAGTGCCATTTCTTCAATTTTTCTGTGAAATTCGTCTTGTTGTTGAAACAATGCTGAAAAATATTAGATGTTTCATTGCTTTCATTGTAGTTTTAGTGCTCGGCAGTTTTCGTAAACAAGGGATTGTATTTTCATTTTTCGCCTTAGAACATGAGGTTGAAAAGATTAAATAACTTACCATTTCATGCTATCAAACCAAACTTTGCTGCCATTTACGATTTTTTTAACGGCCGCCTCGTTTATCGAAATAATTTCCTCTTAAATAACCGTGGCGAAACGGGAAGTCATCTTGTTTCACTTCGGCTGCTCGGAGGTGAATAGTACTTGGCTAATCACCTCCGAGCTAGCCAATCAGCGCGCGCGAAAACTACTATTCACTTGTGTGGTACATACTAAATATACATATTGTGCTTTTGTAAAAATACGCAATATAAGCGAATAAATTATTATTATTATATTATTAAAATTATTGTTAGTTTTTCCGGAATCATTTCTTCGGAATCTCAGCGTCTGATTCATAGTCTCACACCGCCCTCGTCGTCATCTCCAACACTGTAATCATTCTTTTAAGTGAATACAACTTTCTCCTCGTCCTCCTCTTCTTCTCAATTGATAATTCAGTCCATATCTATCGCCATCTGATTTTGTTCTCAGCGGCATGGTTTGTTTGAGACCAGCAGTGTCACGACTACTAGTGGGTACCTCATGTAATTATTACTTGAACAGAAGCTATTTCTTTATTTATGAAGCAGAAAGTTTGCGTGTATGTACCAGGTTTCTAAAGCTTTCAGAATGTGAAAAAGTGCTTACGTGTAGATTAGATTTTTTCAAAAATTTTCAGTTACAGTTTTTTTTCCTGAAGATGAAAATTTTACTCGCCAAAACGGGCGAGTAACCTGAGATTTCCACTCGCCCGACGGGCTTGACACTTGCATTGGCGGGTGGGCGAGCGCTAATTTCCAACCCTGCTTATGTTCTTATGGGGACGCGAGCAAGACACTATTAAAGAGCAATATGTACCGTTATCAATTGTCAAGTACGTTGTTGCTCGTTACGTGCTCTGTTGCGCGGCTTACATGTACTCTAGTGGACTGTATAGACTGACTTTTTACATGTATTATTTTATCCGTACTTATGCTGTTTATCTTAAAAACATTTGGTAAAAAAAAATGTTTTTAACTGACTCTCAGCCTGGGTAATGTTTTTAACATGTTCTTAAATTTTAGTTAATCTCAGCCTCTGAGTCAACGTTCTTATAAAAAAAAGGTTCTTATAAAAAGAAAACAAAAAGAGTGTATTCCATCCACGATTCACCCGAGTGAAGATAGTTGCATCTTAACCAGATAGTTTCCCGACAAATAACAAAGACTACTGCCCCTTAATGGCTTTATGAAACAAAATCTTATTAGCAAATGTAAAATTTCACTTTACTCATATAAATATAACCCGCCAGTATACGAACAACAACCCAAATGCGAGATCTGATGATACTTTCTTAAAGCTCAAAAAAGCTCTTCTGTAACAATTGTGACACAGCATGGAATTGCTGCGGTGCTGTAAATTCAAGCAAATTGGAAAAACGCCAGAGACGCGCGGCTAGAATAAAGAAAGTATTGAAGAACATTGTCCACAATTTTTTATTAATTATTTTAATCTTAATAAGGATTGCATCGAAAGGACTACTAGACACAGCAACCACATTATATTACCGAGAGTTAAATTAGAGTGAACAGAAAAAGGCATTTTTCAATCATGGCGGTCTGGCTTTTAATCAAACATGATTTGTAGTTTTGTAGATTTTTAATAGTTTTATATTTCTATCATTTTGATGTGTGATATTTTTAGTATTTCTAGAATTTTTAACATTGTAATTAGGGCTTCCGTTAATAACAGTAATTTTGTTTTTATAACTACTGAAGGAATTACCTTGTTTTAAATAAAAGTATCTTCTTCTTCTTCTTCTTCTTCTTCTTCTTCTTCTTCTTCTTCTTCTTCTTCTTCTTCTTCTTCTTCTTTTTCTTCTTCTTCAACCTCAGCTCCTTTTAATCAAGTAGCTAGTTTTTAAGGGCTTCGTTAACCTAAGAAATGCTTCGGTTGATGTATTCGATTTAATTAATGGAAACTGATTTCTTCACTCATGAGTACTTAATATTTAGACCTGTATACAGGCAGGTTATTTAAATAACAGTGTCTTTTCTTCTTCTTCTTTTTCTTCTTCTTCTTCAACCTCAGCTACTTTTAACCAAGTAGCTAGTTTTTAAGGGCTTCGTTAACCTAAGAAATGCTTTACTTGATGTATTCGATTTAATTAATGGAAAGCCTGATTTCTTCACTCATGATTACTTAATATTTAGACCTGTACACAGGCAGGTTATTTAAATAAAAGTATCTTCTTCTTCTTCTTCGTCTTCTTCTTCGTCTTCTTCTTCTTCTTCTTCTTCTTCTTCTTCTTCTTCTTCTTCTTCTTCTTCTTCCTCTTCAACCTCAGCTACTTTTAATCAAGTAGCTAGTTTTTAAGGGCTTCGTTGACCTAAGAAATGCTTCAGTTGATGTATTCGATTTGATTAATGGGAACTGATTTCTTCACTCATGAGTACTTAATATTTAGACCTGTACACAGTAGGTTATTTTAAAGACGATCGATTCTGATAAATTGTTCTTCAATGTTACTCCACTGAACATTTTAAAAAAGAGATTCCTTTATTACATTCTCAGCAAACGTACTTCTCGTTAAAAGTTCGAAGAAGCCGCGAAATGATAAATTGATTCTTCAATGTTACTCTGCTAAACGTTTACATTTAAAAAAGAGATTCCTTTATTACAATCTCAGCAAACGTATTTCTCGTCAAAAGTTCGTAGAAGCCGCGAGATGTCGTTTTAAAGTACGTAATAAAAAGGAATATCATTCTTCATCAAACTTTAATTGTGTAATCTGATATGGCCCAACAGAATACGTTTTTTATTTCGGAAATGCGAATGTAAAACTCAACCGAACTCTCACTGTTTCTTTTGTTCATTGGCCTGAACGGTAGTTCCTTCACAATCAGATGGACACGTTTCTACCTTCACGAAATGACTTAGAAGATCCCTTAGTATACCAAGTGGTCACTTGATATCCTTTAAATTCAGTCAAGTGAGATTTACTATAAAACCGAAAATTAACGTCGCTTGAGTTTTGTATGCGGCATTAGTGGGATCGAGATTGACAGGAACAAGTAACTTAGTAGCTTGGCATGATCTGCAAGGTACACCAAAACTTTTTTTAAGATCTTTCATGCAATTAAATTCAATTCAATTTCATTTTTCACACGTACAACGAGATTCAGTACAATACATAAGAAACAGTAAACATTTATATTACAAAGGAGGATCCATGCATCCATGAAAGAGAATTTTTCTCAGTAGTCTGAGTATTAAACGTTATTCTCTAAACATTGCCAAAGGGAACCTTAACCAAGTAAAGAATGCTATATAGAACGCAGCCATATACTAATTAATAGTTATCTGGAAGACAGGACTGCATAAATACCTATCTAGAAAAACAAAGCAAATATTATTTGATCAAAGAGCTACCAAAGACCTACCCGTTAAAGTTAAGGATTGTGTTTCTTCCGAATAGAAGGACACTAATAAGTTGAACTGGCAGTGAATGAAGAAAACGACTTATATCCAGTTTGTCGTCTTGGATTGTTTGCCGATTTTAAATTAGCCTTCAGTTCTTGTGATTACACGTTTATATTTGTCGTTACATGCATCCTCCTTAATTAATTTGTTACTAAGAAAACTATTTATAACAGTGGATAGTCAAAGGACGTCATAAGTGCGTGCTGTAACGCACGTTCGTGTAATTGTTATTGGTAAAATCCAATCTTAACTTTATCTATCAAATGGATGCAGACAGCATCTCTAAGAATGTTCTATTTATATAAAGAAGAGCATCAATAATTTATGACATTCTTAAGCGCATAACAACAAGCAGAGTTTTATGAAACTGTTTTTGTTTAAACTTACGATATCGATTGTATGAACAATCTCAAATGTTGAATTATCGGATAAATTTCCCCTGCTTTTCTCAACTACACGGCAGTTCTGCTATAAAGGCAACTGAATGCGTACCATCTTAAACCGTTGCCACGGTGTGCTTAGCAAAGACTGCTTGTTCTTGAGTAAACGTGGTGGTTACTTGAAATACCTTAGATATAGACGAACAAAGAGATTTAATCCAGCAAATGGACGCCACCGTGTGTTATTAGTATATGCGGCGTTAGTCAGGACATTCATTTCGCGGCATGAGAAGTCTGAATCTCAACACATAAGAATTTCACAAAAGTTAACTTAAACATCAGCATCGTTCTTGTCGGTCAGATTTAACCGTGAGTAGTTCAAGGAAGGGGTTTCTGCCCGCACAAAACATTGAGAGTGGGAAAGGTAATCCGGCTTTGCAAGCGCGGTTTCTGGCTGTGGCGGAGCTTTGTCTAATTTATTTCCTGTTGTATATTTTGTCAAATTCAAATGCATTCTATGTAGTTTGAATATATCTTTGATTGTGAATGCATCGAAGAAGGAGAACGTTCTTTTGCTTCAATCGGCTAAACATCATTTCGAGAGCAGTGCAAATCTCAGATCGCAACCGAAAAGTAGGCGTCATCTGACAGCGAGTGACTACAACCCGGCCTTAGATCGGCGAACAAAAGCACAACAAAGCAAAAAACTATCAGTTTAAGTTGAAGAGTGAAGTGCGTCTGAAGAAAAAAACATTAATTAAAGATAGAACTGCTTTAATTTCTTTTGGAACAATTTTATCACTGACCAGTATTCAATTGCTGTGTAAACAAACACCTTCAAAAGCGTGCCGCCCAAAAAATTATAAAAAGTGAATATTACTTGACTAAAACTTACCCGTTGACGTTTGGGAGTAAGTTTTGACTATGGAAAACTGATGAAACGGGCTTTCTTTTGATAACGGTTCGCCTTCGTTGTAGAATGTTTCCTGGCTGAATCAGATGATCAGCGTGTTGAGTCAATAGGAAAATATATTAGCCTTATGTGAGCTCCCGTTAATTAATCTGGCATGTTACTATTAGGAACGCGACTAAAGTTAAGAAGTAATTACTTAATATGTCAAAGTGGACCACCAAACTAGTTTCCAATAACGTTTTTACCTTATTATCTTTTGGAGTTGCTACTGGCAATTTGTAAAAACGTATACAATAAGGGAAATAGAAATGAATGGCGTTGATGGCTCAGAGCGTCGTGAAACTCGCGCTCGTGTTATTCATGGACAATTCAACGAAAAAGCGATTTTTTTTGGAAAATTTTCAAATTTAGAGTTTTCAAATGCATTTGCTGATTCTTAGAACTTATTTTTTTTTTAACTCCCACGGGAGTAAAAGATGCTTTCCTGTTCTTCCACATAAATTAAAACCAAGTCAAGTAAAGATTTAGAATGTCAACTGAGGAAAGGAAATCCCTTCCGCCCTCAGGTCATGATTGATATCTTGTCTATTTGTAGCACTCTGAAATGGAATAAATAATTGTTAGATTACACTCTTCTTATAAGAACGTTGACGCTGGGATTATCTAAATTTTAAGAACATACTAAGAACATTACACAGGCTGAGAGTCAGTTAAGAACATTTTTTATTTTGAGCAAATGTTTTTAAAACTGATGAACCAAATGGCCAAATGCCATGGACATTACATAAATTCAACGATGAATATTTTTCTATCACAACTTGAAATCAGTCCATGCCCCCGAAATCAGAGTGCCCGAAACTGAGAGTGAATATTTTTCCCATGTGCTACAGTTGTACTACAGGGAATATGTTTTGGAAACTTAAAGTACTGCTCTGCACGGTGTCAAAACGACAAACGACGTTTGCGCACCGAAGCAACTAGTTCCAATTTTTTATTTTCTCAAACTGCTACAACGAGTCAAACTGGGCAGTGGATGGTAATTTTCAGAAAACGGACATTCATTTCTTTTAAGATATCTTTTGTCACTGGCAATTTTTTGTTCAACTGCGTCGAGAATGTTAATAATCTCTTTGCAAACTGACCAGAATACGTATTTTGTGCGGCAATCTGCGCCCTCGAAACTGATGAGCGTTCGGTGGAACTCTCAACGGTCATTTGAACCGCTCCAGCATGACATGCTTCAAAGGACGAACGTGCTTAAGAGGCAATGTCACCTATTTTAGCGTCACTCTAAATAGCCAAAAAAACATATTCGTCTGGATATAAATGTGAAAATAATGGTTCGGGTTTGTTTTAAAACAATAACCCGCTACTAGTGTACAGGCCCCAGTTGTTCAAAGAGTGGATAATTTTATCCACTGGATATTTCGCTATCCGGCCGATAAATGTGTGCAAAATTTTCCCGATAGTCCTATAATTTGTGAATAGAGTAGAAGCATATGCCAAATTTAAGAATGGGATTGTGTGGAAAACTTGCCAAATGCTTTGGTTAGAGTTACATTTGCTCCTCTGGATAGCTACCTATCCAGTGGATGACGTTATCCGCTCTTTGAACAACTGGGGCCAGATTAACTAATATCATTCATCTTGATTTTGGCTGCGGATGGCAAGGATGGAAATGGATTGCAACTTCAAAAACATGGCAATTTTTTTTTTCAAGTAACTGCAGTGTATCTTGGAGAAATGCTAAAAATTCATCGTAGTTTACTCTTGCTCGGAGACTGATCATTTCTAGTCCCTCTCGCAGCTCTAAGCCGGAGGATTATTCTCAAGTTAGAGAAGAGGTTTTTAGTCAAATATTTAGGTAGTATTGACCAACATACAGCAAAATCTCCTTGACATTGCTCGTTTTAAGAAATGAAGATTTCTGTTTAAAGGGACACTGTCACGGCGATTTGCTATATTTTCGTCAAAATGGCTCAAATATTTGACAAAGAACCTTTTTTCTAACATGAAATTGCTGTTAGAGCACCGGGAAAGAAATATTAAGGTATTTATCCGAGAGAAACAAAAATATAAGCAATTTTTGACGACTTCTCTACAATACACAGGAGGAACTTGAAAAAACTGACCGATTTTTTCAAGTTGCAATCCATTTCCATCCTAGCCATCCGCAGCAAAAGATAATTAATACTAGTTTCTGTGCATTATTAGGGTTATTGTTAACAAAACTGAACCATCATTTTGACGATGCCATCGATTCAAGTATGTTTTTTGGCTATTCAAAGTGACACAAAAAATCGGTGACACTGCCCCTTTAAGGCCCTTTAACAGAGGACTGTTCAGCCTCGTGAACAGCCCCATCGGAGGTTTCCTTATATAACAACTACCCGATTCTTACCTTAAGGACGCCAAGTTCAGTTATACTGAACTCGTGAAACAGCACGCTCCAAAAGGGATGTTAATTGAATTCGGCTGGCCAGTGCGCATCTATAAGGACTAACGTTTCAGTCTCTGCCTGGAGGCAAAAGGATTCCCCGTAGCAACTAATAACATGTAATGCGTCATACTTCTTTCCACGTCATGATTACAGTACATGGAAAAAAGGCCTCTGTCGAGCCCAAAGAAATCCATGTTCCTGGTTTGGATGGATGTTTACTGTTCGATTTAAGACCTGCATGTACTCTTGCTCGAACAAGTTTTGTTGAAAGTATTATGTTAACTTTCCGAAGGACACGATCGCATCGTGCAACTGGCGAAGGGCTAAATTAAAACAATGATAAAGACACTCTTTTAAACGCTTCAAAATTCAACCGCTAGTAGGCGAATCACAATATAGGAGCCGAAATGAAGAAAAGAAAAGGCAAACGTAAAACCGATTCAAAGACTTTGGCGAGTCGAGAAATAGAAACTACGTATTGCTCTACTGAGCGGGATATCTACCAGGACAAATCCGTAAATCCGGCTATGCCTTTCAAATCACAAAAACATCAACTCTAGTAATAATATGCAAAAGAAACTAACAGCGTATAAAACAAGTAAGCCAGGTAATGAAAAGTTCGAGACAAAGCGGGACGAGCATAGCCATTAATAAGGTGAACGGGAGTGAAAATGTGTGAACAACCGAACGAAAGAGAAATTCACTGGGTAAAACATGGACCGCAAATGATCCCACAAAAAAGAGTTGAATGTAGCGGAAAAACAGCGAGTGAGTGACAAAATGGAATCAACACGGATAACAATCAATGTTTATGAGTCAAATCAGTTGAGTGGCAAACGCCGCAAAATGTAGTATTAGCTAAGTTTTTGAATGAAAACGGCATTTGTAGAAACTCGTGTTTAAATGATCAACTACTGACAGCGATGACACCAGTGTCGCTACACGAACAACCTTTATTATCTGCACAGTGCTCAGTGATCTTACGAGCTCATAACCGGTAACCAGTTTCAGTTTCAGTTTCAGTTTATTGTTTTGCCATAAAAAAGTTTACAAATGCAAATTATTATTATTATTTTTAATGGCGAGGAAGCCCATGGGAAGCCACCGGGCTTATAAAGAATGGGCTCCCTCAGTTAAATAATTAGAACAAAGTTTACACATGGGACCGAACTAAAAGGCAGAGCTACAGTAAATCTTAAAAATATATTACCTAGTTATATTAATCATAGTTAGGCTATGAAACAAATAATAAATAAGTAAATAAATTAATTAATTTAAAAAAAGCGAACGCCATTAGTATTGCAAACTTAACAATTACCCTGCGAAATCGCAGGGTATATCGCCTAATACTACGATCTCGTCGGCTAAAATCAGGAGGTATTCCACAAGATTGAAAAAGCTCAGTGGAGACGATTTATACTTTGCCATTCTTCTCACCGACACATGAAATTACGTATATCGCAGAATATCTGTTCACTACAGACGACGAATATTCTGTGCACCATGACCATATATGGGTAGTGTTACGATGTGTCGAACAATAATAGTCGGCAGCTTATTCTTCTATGATCCAAGCTAGCCATGCCTAAAGCCGCCGTTACACGTTGAAACTTTTAGCTGAAACTTGTGTGCAACGGCGCTGCGAAATAAGTTTCAGCAGGCGTTGCGCCGTGTAACATGGTCGGTTTCGTGAAACTTTTTCGAACTACCGTTGCGAGACAAGTTTCACGAAAAGTAGAACCGCTTTCTACTTCTACAACGGCTTGCAACGGTCTCAGTGGCGAAAAAACAAGAGTTTCACCGTGTAACACCACTTCGTGAAACTGGTCTCGTTCGCCGTTGCACACAAGTTTCAGCTAAACGTTTCAACGTGTAACGGCGGCTTAACGAGAAAGGATAACTAAGTCGCTTTAATTTTAAAACATTCAGTGAAAATCATGTTTTATAGCTTCTTAGGCACGTTTCGTTGCACGTATCTTTTTCATCCTTTCTCTGTTTTTATGATCTCGGTTGAGGCGTTCAGTATACAACGTTAATATGTTTACAAAGTCAGTCTTCTAAACGAAAAATATATCAATAGCGGATTCAGGCTTAATTGTTTGCAGGAAGGTTTGAGAGCAATAAAAATGCGAGGGCCTAGAGAAAGATGATGCAATCCCGGACTAAAATGTGGGTAAACGAAAATGCTGCAAGTATACGCAGGATTTGTAAAAGATCTAATCAGCCAAAAATATAAATGACTCAAATTTCTGCAAGGCTGATCGGATTGCGTGGAAAACTTAAAACACGACAGCGACATGACAGAGACCAAACTGAGAACTACCAACGCGAGTAGAGTGGTCTACCAAATGCACGTGGTAGTGATTTCGATGGGCCCAAATTCAGACATCCGTCCACGTCATAGCGCGAACTGAAATATCTATCGCTGTCGCAATAAGTTAAATGAGGAAAGCAAAACTTTCCTTCACAAGTGCATAGCCAAACCATGTTATAAAGAAGTAAAGCATATCAGATCTTAAAAAATGTGGGGACCGGGATTAAAACCCCCGGGGAAGGGGAGGGGGGGGTGAAGAGGCCGTAGTTAAACAGGAAGTGATTTCCAGTTAAGCTTTCCATCGATTTCAAAGACGAAAGAGTTCAAAACTACACTAAAAGTAAATGTCAACAAAGTAACCTCGTGGTCCGAAAACGAACGACCCAAAACTTATCAGCAGTTCTATCCAATGCCATGTGACCAAAGTAAAAATACAAACTAGTACATCATGAATACTGCCTTAGACATCCTTCAAAACGGGAAGGGAACCGGAGTAAAATGCTCCGGGCTCGGAGTGAAAAATGTGTAAACACCAAAGACGCAAGCGCTTTGTAGCTCAATTTACAATAAAAATGGATTTTCAAGTATGTGTGGAAGGTACTTACACCTTAGCGAAGACGTTTTTTTAATGAAATCATTTCAAGGACGTCGAAACTGGAATATGTCGGCCCGACACTGTCGGAGGGCAAATCGTATGTGTATTCACAAGCCTGATTTTCATTTCACATATCGATCATAAATCTGGTGTCAAAATACACGTATGGTTCGTGCTCCCAATTACTATTTTGCCAACAAATCTGGCCGAAAAATCGTAGCGTCGGTAGACCGGCCTTCTACTAATAATACTGGCCATGAGAAAGATTATCTGGTTTCAATACAATAGGTCATTTTCGAATTGCTATAAGTCTCACTATGAAGCGAGGCTATGTGAAAAGTTTTTATTACAAGAAATAGTTTTCATTCTTATGCAAACAAAACTATTTTAAAATGAAAAGCTTTGCACTTATAGCCTCGCTTTCATAATGAGGTTCACAGCAACTCTCTGGCCCGCTTCGGCAAATATCTGTTTAGAAGGTCAAAATAGGATTTTCATTACATGGAAAATTAAACTTCCTTTTGTTTTGTGGAGGGACAAAAATGGCGTAGAGAATATAAATTAAGGCCCGCTAGAATTTTCGTGAAGCTTCGGTAGGTAAGATTGTGAGGATCTTTATCAGTAGCTGGGCACAGACTCTTATATAAAAATAACACAAAAAATAATAAAACACCCCTTATGTAAATCGTCTCACTTATATAGCGACTATGATCTATAACCCATGGATTTATAAACCCCCGAACATAAGGATTTACAACCCCCGAACGTAAGGATTTACAACCCCCGAACGTAAGGAATTTTAACCCTCGAACATAAGGTTTTACCATTTTCTGAACGTAAGGATTAACAACTCCCGAACGTAAGGTTTTACAACCCCCGAACGTAAGGATTTACAACCCCCGAACGTAAGAAATGCAACCCCGAACGTAAGGATTTATAACCCCCAAACGTAAGGATTTACAACCCTCGAACGTAAGAAATACAACCCCCGAACGTAAGGATTTATAACCCCCAAACGTAAGAAATACAACCCCCGAACGTTAGGATTTACAACCCCCGAACGTAAGGATTTACAACTCCCGAACGAAAGAAATACAACCCCCAAACGTAAGAAATACAACACCCGAACGTAACAAATACAACCCCCAAACGTAAGGATATACAACCCCCGAAGGTTACCGAAGGTTACAGTTACATACTAAAGAAAAATACAACAGCATAAGCTATTTAAACTTAAATTCAAACGAAAAATACAATAGTTTCAATAACAAGAGAAAATTCACTATCACCAATGGGAATCTTAATTAAATATTCTGGAGAAGTAATGTCAGTGTGCATACATTAAAGTTCACTAGACAATACAGTATTCTACCTACAATACAGTGCTCACTGGTTACTTACACTACTAACAATACAATACTCTACTTACAATTCAAGACATACCGCTTTTAACATACCATTAACTAGATTACTTACAGCTACGGCTTACACGCTAGAATTACAATCGAAATATAAAATAATAATAATAATAATAATAATAATAATAATAATAATAATAATTATAATAATAATAACAAATGCCTTTCAAATGTGGTTCCCTCCCTCATAAATACTGGATGGGAAATTTAAAGAGCATTTAAATTTGCATGACCCTACCGATGTAGGCCTTAATCTCATAACAATTACTTTCCCCCCGGTACAGGTAATCCTCACTAAACAATGAATTACACCCAGGTATTCTTTTCTAGAGTACTTTATAGTCTTCATTCACAAAGAAGGTAAGTAATTAACTGTTTAATTAGTTGAAAAGGCGAATACTACAGCAGTGAAAAAGTGCAACATTCGATAGAGAGCATAGCTCTCAAACTAGGCAGACGTATCTACATTGACCGAGCACTGAAAGCAGCCGCTGACGAACTATGCAGGGGGGGGGGGGGGAGAAACAGGTCGGACGTTCCGAATTTGCTGATTCTGTTGACGGATGGAAGAACAAATCCTGCTTCTGAATCCCTCTCGAGTATAATGCCCTCCCTTAAGGTAACCCTTGAAGTGCCGACATCCCGCTGTCGTCAGCTATACAGCTCCTCAAAGAGAAAACACATAAGGAACTGACTCTCTTCTAATAATGGAATTTAAATAGATCTATCCTAAAAAGTGACATTAATAAGAAGTGCAAAGATTCCTGGCATTATTTTATTTATTTTATTTACCAATTAAGTCTTTACTCTTAACGGAGTATTGCAGACTGCTTTAAACTGTAATAAGGATTACAACAATGAATAAAACAGTAACATAAAATTACTAATATATAAGATCACACAAAGATTGCCTAAATGAACATGGCGAAGTAGATGTTATAATTTCTGGTGGAAGATTGTTTCACTGCGCAATTGTCCTAGGGTAAAAAGAGTTCTTGTAATAATCACATGTACAACGTGGCTGCTCAAATCGGTGACTAAGAGACGAGAGCCTGGTGTCCATTCTGCTCTTATGTTCTTTCTGAAGCTTGTCGCACTCGTAAGTGGCTAACCAGTTACTCTGTTTGTACAGCATACAGTCAGACGTGCGTCAGATCGCCTGAACACCAGAGATCTCCATTTGAGATAAGACAACATATCAGTGACACCGCCTAATCTGTCGTAGCGCCCAAGTACCCAACGAGCTGCTTGGCGTTGAATCATTTCGACCTGTTGTATGTTCTTAGTTACGTAAGGGTCCCAGACAGTGGCATTGTATTCAATAGTCGGTCTCACTACGAAAGCCTGTAGCTTGATTGAAACTCTTCTAGAAATGTTCAGTGTAATTACTCCCGATAACAAACACTTGTTTTTTCTCCCTTCTTTTTCTCAAAAGCAAGCTGACTGTTTCTCCTTTTTGCCAGACTAAATGAGTAATGACTGTTGCCATCGGAGTTAGGGAGTATTTGAAGTTTGAAGATCAGCTGGTAGAGATTGCAAGAGACCACGTCTACAATTTGCACGACTTTGATGACCTGTCGGATATCTTCACTGAAATTCTGGAAAACCTGCAGTAAGTCACTCACCCACATTATTTCCATTCAAGATAACTTAAGATAAATTAAATTAAATTTTCTCGTCAGGGTAGAATGAGACTGAACAATCATTCTTTCAAAAGTACAATGTTTTTGGTGCACCAGTGAAATCCATCAATCAGTTAAAAAAAAAGGACGTGGGAAAAAATTGTGACATCCGGAATAACCACAGACGATCAGCCAAAGCAGATGTTGTCACAGGCAATGTTTTGAAAAACTTACAATCGACTTTTTAAGAATTGGTTCATGCTTAGCGTGCGTATATCGAGTTATGGATGCACGCGGGAAGTTTGGAGAGCACGAGAGAAGCGTAAGAGTTGCTCGAGGCGCAGCCGAGAGCAACTCTAGCTTCTTGAGTGCTCTCCAAACTTCCCAAGTGCATCCATAACTCGATATACGCACAGCTAAAAGCATGAATCAATTCTTTTATAACATAGTGAAAATAAAGTAAACGATTTCTGGAAAACAGGTTTTGTTCCTGATTAATAACAAAAACTCTGAACAAAAAAAAAGGTGAAAGTGATTTTTCATATTGGTTTAATCTTAACGTTTCATTCACTTCGACAAGCTCTTATAAATATACATTTTTTATGGTGCTGTCTCTCTGTAAAAAGTTTTTTATAACATAGCGCGCGCATGCTTCTCCTTCATCTAACTTGCACACGTCATCGGATGGACGCACGGCCGTGCGTATGTTGAGAAATATACCATGATGACGCCAATAGAAATTAGATTAGGATGCGCGCGCGCTATGTTATAATATTTTTTGTGACATTAGAAAAGGCCGAATGACTTAACCTCGTCCCCAGGACTTTCAAGGCGTTGCTTTTGAAGATGGCCGCTGATAAGGGGAAGCTGTTACCATACAGTTAACCAGCAGGACAATATTTCGTTAGCCTGCGTAGTAGTCGTTTCCGTTTTCTTCAAGCCAAGCGGGGTAAGGGCGTAAGGGCATTGGGCAAAAAGAAGGATTAATCGTCGCTGGTGATCACGTTCGCCGCAATCGGCGCATAAAATCGCCAGGTGTGTCGCTGGCTTAAGATACTTTGTTGGAGGTCACCTCATCTAATTATTTGTTCTGCAAAACAACAATATTTTGATCGTTCAAGCTTGAAAAGTTGTCTCCGTAATAAAGGAGGATGTTACTCGGTTATATTGAACTCGTTTCTTTGAAGTATCGTTGTTCAGTAATTGAAGAAAAGTGCAGAATTTTACCTCTTCCTTCCCATGGGTTTAATTAAACAAAAGCTACGAATGATTTCCGTTTTCTGCACGAATGATCTTTAACGATTGATTAACGTTCTTTTGGTTTATTCTGCATTTGCTAAACAACAATGTCTCATGAAGTAAACCAAGCAGCAGTATCCAACCGTGATGAGCACGTAGCCTTTTTATAAAGCAACTGATGAGGCATATACCTGATTCTCAAAAGTTTCAACTTTTTTATTGCTGAACATGAAAAAAACAAGAAAGAAATAATCTAGTTACACAGTAAAATTGTGAAGTTTCTTCGAGTTCGTAGAGTTGTCAGTTTGTCGCGCACGAATGACATCTACAGTAATTAATTTTCTCTTGGGCCGCAATCCGTGAACTTTAGAACTTATGAACGTCAGTGGATTATTTAAAAAAAACCTCAGCAAAGTGCTAAGAAATAAATATTTACAGTGAAGACTGAATAAAAGTGTGTTTCTTTTGCTAATTTGTGAAGTTGCCTCGCCTTTTCATTAAGGTAAGAACTCAAGAATCTTGAGTACAGTAAATTTTCCTTTGTTTTCTGTTGTTTTTGTCGCGCACGAATGACAACTAATTAATTTTCTCGTGCGCAGCAGTCCGTGGAGTCTGGGACCTAAACTCAGTGGATTATTAAGATAAAAAACACCGCAAAGTACATACAGAAAATGCTATTTACAGTGGAGAGTGAATAAAAGTGTGTTTCTTTGCCAATTTATGAAGTTGCTTCGCCTTTTCATTAAGGTAAGAACTCAAGAATCTTGAGTACATACTGTAGGGATGTCATGTACCCCCAGGTAAACAAAAAATCATGCTGACAAACAGTGCTAAGATCCGCAACTTTTCTTTAAATAATCACAGTAAGTTCCCCATACCTTTAATTTAAGAAGAATCCCGTTTCTATAGCACCATAAGTCCTATGGTGGCAAAAGCGTGTTTTAAGGCCATCTGTGTGAAAACACTCCGTTTGCATGTATTTTTATGCATGCGTGCCTTAATCATTGCCATATAAGTATGAATAGGCTTGAAATCACTCTCTCTCTCTCTCTCTCTCTCTCTCTCTCTCTCTCTCTCTCTCTCTCTCTCTCTCTCTCTCTCTCTCTCTCTTAGGGCTGATTGGCTGAAGTCTCAATCAGTTAAGACATAAAACTACATAAATGGTCATTCGCATGATCATTCCTTGATCAACTCTGTGCACTTGCGATTGAGATCCTGGGCTCCTTTCAGTGGTATCATCTTCACTAAACAGTTGAACTAAGCAAGGTAAGTTGAACATACACCTGTTTAGATTATTAATGCACGCCGAGTGTTTCTGTATAGGTATGTGGAAATTGATTTTTGTTCATTTCGTGACACTGATGATGTTCCTGATGCTCCAATGCACGAGCTGCACCAGGACAACTTTTGGCGCCAAATAAAATTCGTCCCATCCCCAACAAACGATGTGGTCACTTATCCGCCCTACTGATAAAACCAAACATCGGATTTTATTTTCCCGTCGGCAGTGACCACAGTTTCTTAAAAAAACCTCCTATCGATTTATAATAATATCGAACGTATGATGCAAACTTAAAAGTTTGAATCAATCAATGCGACGAGTCTGCATCACGACTATCACATGTGAGAGTTTCCATTGCCGGCCTAACTGTAGGAAAAGAAGGAAGAGTTTTTCTTACTCGTTCACTGAGAGAACACTCAAATAGAGTGCGTGTAACGTATATTGATTACATGTAAATTGCTAACCCCTATATTAAAGAGCATGAACACAAGACTCGTGTTACTTGAAAGAGATCTTCTGTTCGGCCAGCCATAGAGAACGATGGTTGAGTGCACTTGACAGCCTGTCAAAGGTTTGTGTCCTTCGCCAGCCCTGATACACTAGACACATTCTGGAGCGGCTCAGTTCGCAAACAACAAGGGTTTATCAAAAGAAAAACGAAAATTTATATGAAATGCAGTTAAGATGCTTTGTTGGAGATTACCTCACTTATTTATTTATTTGCAACATAATAATTTTGATCGCTCATGCTTGAAAAGTTGCTTGAGTTTTAATAATCTATTAAGCCACCCCTTGATTTTTTAACTATTAGCGTATGAGTCAGATGGACTTGCGCGGCAAGGTGTGTTCAAATATTTTATCGTATTCTCGCCTCTGTTTGGTTTGATGAATTTCAAAACACTAGCTATGATAAGCTGGCCTCTGTATCTTAACTGTTAACAATTTTCAAGTTCTCTACTGTTGATAGAGGTTTGCGTGGTATTGGCTGAGCCGAAATTAATGATTACATAATTAATTAAGGGAAGTTACTCCAACAATATGTCGAGATTTCACCAAGGCCTTTGTATTTTGTATGCATCTACATGTTTTAATTTGCAACACATTATTCAATCGGCTTTTTATGGTCGTAACGCACGTTTACCTCCAAGAATATATATGTACTGTGTACTTGGGTTTCGTTTGAGTAGTTACTGTTTGTTTGCAGTAACGCATGTTTAACATGTTCCTAACATTTTGAACCAAAAATTGAACTACATCCCACGTGCCCTTTCAGTCAACGTGTAACGTGTTTAGTATCAACATCCTTGGGCGCTTTTAATCAAAGCCGCGAACGCGCGGTTTTCATGGACAATATTTGGAGGATAACAATACTTCAGTCTGACTAAAAAATATTCGCAAAAGTTTTTGTTGAACTTTACTCTAAGAAAATCTACAGCTTTGTGGAAAAGGTAATGTCCAAAGACAAATAAAGAATCAAGGAAACAATCGGTACTTATCATAGCTTTCGCGCCAAATAATTCAAGCGTTATGCATACATTAACCCATCTTCATTCGCGAGACAGCGTAGTCATTTTTATAAGCCGTGCCCGTGAAAGACAGCTAATCCTTTATGGGGTGCTATTTTCTTTCTTTCTTTCTTTCTTTCTTTCTTTCTTTCTTTCTTTCTTTCTTTCTTTCTTTCTTTATTTATTTGCAAAATAATAATTTCGATCTATGATACTTGAAAAGTTTCACCATTGATTAATTGCTACACTTAAATTAATTTAAAATTGTGAGTGAATGAACCAATCGGACTTAGCAGGAAGTGGCACTCAAATTACTTTAACATATGCTCACGCTGAATGGTTGATTCTAATGGTTGAGCCTAATACATTTGGCACATCGGCTTAATTATTCATTTACTAAGAATAAAAAGAGGGGTGAAAAATAATTGAAAGGGCTACAAGGATGATCTGTAAAATAGCAAACGGTTAAAAAACATTATAGATGCATGCTAAAACTGACAGTATGTAAATCAAATGTTCAGAGCTTTTAACCGGCCCTTGTGGTGAATTGTTTCGAATTAAAACTGTACTGAACTACCTGTCAGTTGAAAACGGCATCTTTCCAGTCTTGTAGTCGATTGGCAATCTTTCTACGATTCACTGTTAGCTTTACCTTGTAATTCGGCCAAAACCTCTTTAATACAGTCATCAAAGTTCCATTGTTAGCTCGTTGTAGTGAGATTGAACAAGACCTTTGTATCTTTCGTTTTTCCGTATTTCCTTATTCTTTGTGACAAGTGCCCGCAGCCCAGGGTTTAAGAAGATAAAACACTTAAAACATCGCGAAATTTAGTATACTATTGCTCTAATTTTTCTGCTCCCCGATAGCCGCGAAATTGATAACGCGCGAAAATTATTAAGAATAAGGTACAATACACTGACAATTAAAGTTCAGTTGATTCAACCAACTCAGCTGTTCATTTCTGTGAATATCTGTAACGAAAGTCTCATTTTAAATCGCCTCAGAAACTCAGATCGAACGGTGAGGTTTGCTTTCTCTTTGTTTTGAGAGACGTCGTCGACATTTTTGCGCGCAAGTTTCATACCGTGACCGCGTTGTAATAATCACGGCACAATTAAAACAGTGATGTATCCGATAATATGGCTAATAATTGTCAGGACGTGAGCTGCTTCAATGTAATGAAAGGCATCTTTCGGAGAGTTAAACGAAGAGAGCATAAGTTTTTCATAATACAGTTCAGTGAACTGAATCAGGGATTTCATGAAACAATTTTTCTTGTAATGTTTTTTTTCAAACTGCTGTGGTGATTTCCAGCCGTCTTAGCTACCCCTATCGCAAAGTGCTATACGACAGAAAGTTTGCTTGCCAAATTAAGAAATGAAAATAATTGGATACTTATTTCTCATTAGTAACAATAGTAAACTCCTTACCAAGTTTCATTGAATTTGGTTTGACAAACCTAACGGGCAACGTGATATACTGTCGTTTCCGAATTCCCGTGTTCCCTTCAATCAATGTTGTTTCTCGCAATTCTGCTAGATAACCTCCCGAACGAACATTGAGACGCTGACGAGATCTGTCCCATGCAAGAAAGATACCTGGGACTACAGTACAAAAAGAATTCTGGTTATGTGGCGACAGGATTAGAGACAAAACCAAAAGAAAAATCTGTATGGAAGCTGATATAAAGCCAGCGACACACATAGCGATTTTATAAGCCGATCGCGGCGATCGGCGTATGAAATCGCCAAGTGTGTCGCTGGCTTAAAGATACTTTGTTGGAGGTCACCGCTCACCTAATTATTTGTTTTGCAAAATAACAATATTTTGATCGTTCATGCTTGAAATGTTGTCTCCGTAATAAAGGAGGATGTTACCCGGTTCTATCGAACTCGTTTCTTTGAAGTATCGTTGTTCAGTAATTAAAGAAAAGTGCAATATTTTTTCATCCGAACTTACCTCTTCCTTCCTATGGGTTTAATTGAACAAAAGCTACAAATGATTTCCGTTTTCTGCAAGAATGATCTTTTACGATTGATTACATTCTTTTGGTTTATTGTGCATTTGCTGAACAACAATGTCTCATGAAGTAAACCAAGCAGCAGTATCCAACCGTGATGAGCACGTAGCCTTTTTATAAAGCAACTGATGAGGCATATACCTGATTCTCAAAAGTTTCAACTTTTTTTATTGCTGAACATGAAAAAACCAAGAAAGAAATAATCTAGTTACACAGTAAAAATGTGAAGTTTCTTCGAGTTCGTAGAGTTGTTTATGTCGCGCACGAATGACAACTACAGTAATTAATTTTCTCTTGGGCAGCAGTCTGTGAACGTTAGAACTTATGAACGTCAGTGGACTATTTAAAAAGAACCTCAGTAAAGTCCTAAAAAAATAAATATTTACAGTGAAGACTCAATAAAAGTGCGTTTCTTTTGCCAATTTGTGAAGTTGCCTCGCCTTTTCATTAAGGTAAGAACTCAAGAATCTTGAATACAGTAAAAATTTCCTTTGGCAGTTGTTTTTGTCGCGCACGAATGGCAACTCATTAATTTTCTCGTGCGCAGCAGTCCGTGGAGTCTGGGACATAAACTCAGTGGATTATTAAGATAAAAAACACCGCAAAGTACACACAGAAAAAGATATTTACAGTCGAGACTGAATAAAAGTGTGTTTCTTTGCCAATTTATGAAGTTGCCTCGCCTTTTCATTAAGGCAAGAACTCAAGAATCTTGAGTACATACCGTAGGGATAATAACAGTAAGTACCCCATATCTTTAAGGGGAATCCCGTTTCTATATCGCCATAAGTCCTATGGTGGCAAAAGCGTGTTTTAAAGCCATCTGTGTGAAAACAGACGTCTGCATGTATTTTTATGCACGCGTGCCTTCAATCATTGTCAAATAAGCATGAATAGGCTTGAAATCACTCTCTTTCACTTAGCGCTGATTGGCTGAAGTCTCAGTCAGTTAAGACATAAAACTACATAAATTGTCATCCGTGTGATCATTCCTTGATCAACTCTGTGCACTTGCGATTGAGAGCCTGGGCTCCTTTCAGTGGTACAGTTGAACTAAGAAAGGTAAGTTGAACATACACCTGTTTAGATTATTACTGCGAAGTGTTTCTGTATAGGTATATGGTAATTGATTTTTCTTTATTTCGTGTCACCGATGATGTTCCTGTTGCTCCAATGCACGAGCTACACCAGGGCAACTTTTGGCGCCAAATAATATTCGTCCCATCCCCAACAAACGATGTGGTCACTTATCCGCCCTACTGATAAAACCAAACATCGGATTTTATTTTCCCGTCGGCACTGAGCACAGTTTCTTAAAAAAAACCTCTTATCGATTTATAATAATATCGGATGTATGATGCAAACTTAAAAGTTTGAATCAATCAATGCGACGAGTGTGCATCACGACTATCGCATGTGAGAGTTTCCATTGCCGGCCTAACTGAGGAAAAGAAGGAAGAGTTTTTCTTACTCGTTCAGTGAGAGAACACTCAAATAGAGTGCGTGTAACCAAGATTGATTACATGTAAATTGCTAACCCCTACATTAAAGAGCATGAACACAAAACTCGTGTTACTTGAAAGAGATCTTCTGTTTGGCCAGCCTTAGCGAACGATGGTTGAGTGCACTTGGCAGCCTGTCAAAGGTTTGTGTCCTTCGCCAGCCCTGATACACTAGACACATTCTGGAGCGGCTCAGTTCGCAAACAACAAGGGTTTACCAAAAGAAAAACGAAAATTTTCTATGAAATGCAGCTAAGATGCTTTGTTGGAGATTACCTCACTTATTTATTTATTTATTTATTTATTTATTTATTTATTTATTTATTAACAACATAACAATTTTGATCGCCCATGCTTGAAAAGTTGTCTGATTTTTAATAATCTATTAAGCCACCCCTTGATAAAATTGGAGCTATTAGCATATGAATCAGATGAACTTGCGCGGCTAGGTGTGTTCAAATATTTTATCGTATTCTCGTCTCTGATTGTTTGATGAATTTCAAAACATTAGCTATGATGAACTGGCCTCTATCGCTCCTAAATTAACTGTTATCGATTTTCAAGTTCTCTACTGCAGATAGAGGTTTGCGTGGTATAAGCTGAGCGGAAATTACTGACTACATAATTAATTAAGGGAAGTTATTCCAACAATATGTCGAGATGGCACCTATGCCTTTGTGTTGTAACCTTTTGTATTTGTATGCATCTACAAGTTCAATTTGCAACACTAATTATTCAATCGGCTTTTCACGGTCGCAACGCACGATTACCTTCAAGAATATACATGTGGTGTTTACTTGCGTTTCTTTTGAGATAGGAGTTACTGTTTGCTTGAATGAGTGCAGAGATTTACACTTGGTGTACAGCAAGTAAATTGTAATTTTAGAAAGAGTGTAGCAAACGGAAAGAGAAACAAGAGCCAACGACGAGACAAGTGCTTTATTCTTTTTTGTCTATTATTTATAGATTGATTTACCAATCTAAGGGGGAGCGCAAGATGAATCCAACTGTGTTGTGTTTCTTGGGCTGTTTTGTTGGTATGCTGTCCATGGCAACTGCAGGTAAGTATTATTTGCTTCTGTAAAAGTTAAACACGCCCAGGTGTTTTTGTAGCATGAAGGAACTACAAATAATCCCACTACCCCCTGGTTGGAAATGTAAATAGCCCATCGTGGGGTCACCCCCAGCAGTATATCACCGTATTCCATTCACCTGGGTGAATAGGGACACTGTGGAGTCGAGATTCTGTTCTTTTTCCAAGGAAACTGCATGACCTCAGATTCTATGCCTCGAACTACTGCCCTTCATATCAAACGTCCAATTCGCTGACTTCGCCTCCACAGAGTTACCCTTTCAAAGAGAAAAATTTGGGCTGAGCTCGAAGCTCTTTAAAAAGCAGCTATACAAATCTGCCTCACTTCATGTAAAAGAGGGGACTTAAAACATTGTTTTCTCCATCAGGTGGTGCCTGGTGTAAACTGGACCTTGGTTTTGTGGTCGATACAACTCAAAGTATCAGAGAAGAGAACATCCCTAAACTGAAGACAGCTCTAAAACTTCTTCTCAAGCAGTTTGATGTATCCGAGTACGGAACCCAAGTGTCTCTTCAGACATTCGCCAAAGAAAGCACCCTCCACAAAAAATTCAATGATGTCAACTATCCTAGCCAAAAGGCCGTTCTTGAACTGATAGACAACATTGGTCTGCTGGGTAAGCCAACCCGTCTGGACCACGCTATAAAAATGGCTGACGAGGAAATGTTCACCAAGGAAAGTGGCGACAGACCAGGAGTACTGAGTGTGATGGTGTTGGTAACAGATGGGAAATCTCACCCTAATACTGATGTTGCAGAATACATGAAACATGTTAGAGCCATAAAGGTACGACAACGGTGTATTCACGGTGTGTAAGCGTGTTAAAAAAAAGGCGTGACTAAGGGTACGTCCGATTGACCTTATTCCGGAATAGGAATACCTACAATGATGACAAGAAATCCCTTACAAGAGGTTTTTGGAGTTACTGGAGTACAAAATGGCTCTTAAATTATCGTGTACCAGCGAACGTTTGCAGAAATTTCTTCCTAAACTTACTGAAAAAGAGAAATATAGCAGCTATTTCGCTTATTCTTATTCTAGAATACAGTCAATCGAACCCAACCTAAAATATCAAAGCAAGTTGGCCTAGTACTTGCCTTAATGTGTGTTGTATGAACAGGCCGTCCTGGCGCGGACGGCTTGAAGAACCTGGATCTGAGCGGCCTATATACGGTCATGTTTGGTCAGGGTCGTCGTGAATCGGTTTTCAGGCGTGACCTGAATTTCGCTTTGTTCTCAGTGCGAAACCTCCAGTGCGTATAAAACACAGTTCTAATTTCTGATTCCGTCGATGAAACCTTCATACAGTTCTTTGTCGCGCGGCGACTGGGTACTAAAGTGACGCAAACGCGCGCAGTTTTCTAACTGATAAGGGATTTTTCATTATGCTCGCGCACGAAGCAAGGCCAGTTTTAGGCTGAAAAGTAAGGCTATTTTAACGAGTTTTACACGGTGAATTTTTCTGAAAAATGGTTCAATGTAAGGATTTAGCTGGTATTTATACTCCAAAAAATCTTAAGAGAATTATACATGGACAACTGCAATAAATGGCAAAAAGGAAAATTGCAGAAATTGACAAAACGTGTGTACAGAATTTGTTTTGACTTTACGAGAAGATACTTTGGATTTTCTCTCTTCTTTACACAAAAAAATGCGAAATTTTACCGCGCGAAATTCGGACAAACCCGTTTTGAACCTAGCTAGGAGTGGAAGGAATCAAGAGAGGTATCACCTGCTGGTTGCCATGGAAATGGGGTTCACCAGTTGTCACGGTGTTTTTGGCAAAGCACAAGAACTCAGGTACTTGAGACTATGTTTAAACCAAGACATTTTCACAGGGCTGAAAGAACCAGAACATCAAGAAAAATATGTATCACCACCAGCGAAAACTGAAGAAATGGTATAGAGCCACCTTAAGTGAGCAGTACTTTAACAGGATTCCATTTTCGTATGGTGTTCTTTGTTTCCACTTTCAAAGGATGACAGGAAAAGGTGCGACTGTTTAGCCGTTCCGGTCATCTTTTGATATTCCTCTTGACAAGCAGAGGGTTCGTGATAATAATAATGATGATACGAGTAAGTTTAGTAAAGTCACCACCTCAGAAACACTTGTACATTGTACTTTGGCAAAATGCCATCAAATTCACAATACGGCTTCAGTTCTGGTTTACTAAAGAGGGTCACGTTACTTGGTAAAATTTTTGTTTTATCTTTAAATTTCTTTATTTCAGGCAAAAGGTGTCCGTATGATTGTTATTGCAATCGGCCCTGACGCAAAAAGGGGGAAATATCGAAAAGTACTGGACAAGATTGCAGGAAAGGAAGTGTTCTTTGTAGAAGACTATAACGAACTTCAAGACGTAGTCGACGACATCACTGCCTTGATCTGCCGTAAGTATCAGTAGCTCTACGTTTGGACGTAAAAAGAGTGTTCAGACGGGTATTATTAGCCAAGGAACAGTAAACTTATTATATGTTCATATAAACGTTTACAGATTATATTATATCATCAGAAAATCAACTCGATGATATGTTTAACAAAAATTCAAGAAGCTACGCCAAACAAGCTAACAACCCAGAATCCTCAACTATAAGGGTGTTAACTAGGGCAGCTGCCAAAAAGTTATTTTTGGTCCTAAAGATTCAGAATTCGTACCATGCTTAACTGGTTGCTAAGCCGAGCATGCCCACTTGAACTTATAAACAATTTTGATTTTGATTAATGAGCCAGTCGTAAAAGAAATGTTTTTTCCTGCTTTCAGAAACATTATCATAATGTAGAATGCCCCCGATGTGAATATGTATACGGTTTAATTGTTTCCTGCAGTTAGTCTATCAGCTGTGTTAGTGGTAATCTCCCCCTGGCATATTTTCCCTTGCTTGCAATTGGTCAAAATCGTATGGTGATATGACGCAATACATTCCAACAGTAAACCTGGGAAATATGGTAAATAAACCCCTTTAGGTGATTGGTATATAGACTGACTGGCCGAGAAGCGAAGTTTCGAGGGCATTACTGCAATATTCTGGGAACATTCTTTAAGCCGAGGGCATTGTCCTCCTTTATCAGCAGCAACCCTCTAATTAATCAGTCTTAAACGCGTACGCTTTAAGCCCCGTCTACACGAGCAATTTTTATGTGGCAACTGTATGTAGCATTTTCTATTTGCCCGTGTAGATGGCTCGACAAATATTTGTTGTTAATTTGCGTCAGTAATAATTTCGCACAGCGGAGATGACCATGGAAAGGCAAAAAGCAAGATGGCGAAAGTCAGAAGACGGGCCAGACGTTGAAAAAATTATCACATTTTATGTGGCATCTCGTCTACACGGACGATTTTTTTTATATGGCAATTTTTATTTCCCCATAAAAACTAACACGCCAGCTTTTCAGCAAATGCAGTTGTCACATAAACATTGGTCATTTCTTATCATCTACACGGGCAAATAGAAATTGCCACATAAAAATTGCCATATAAAAATTGCTCGTGTAGACGGGGCTTTACTGTGGAAAAGACGATGCAGCAAGTGATGGCCACGGCATGATTGTAGGTAAACACTTGCAAGCTGACTAGCTCGTTCTATTTTATTAAAGTGTGGTAAGATTACAACATCTAAGAACTAAAATCTAAAGCAGTGCTGGTCAAACATCCTTTACATGCAATCGGTCACCAAACTGCACGCGCTTCCAAGAAAAACTATTTGAAGTATTATTAACACAGTTAGTTCTTAGACAGTGAATTAGAATACGCCTTGTTTTATTTATTGCTATTTCAGCACCAAAGCCCTGCGATGTGGATTTGGCTTTCGTGGTGGATAGAACAGATAGTGTTGGAAAAGGCAATTTTACCTTGGTCAAAGGATTCCTTATCGAAGTCTCTAACGCTTTGATAATTGGCCCTGACGCTACCCACACTGCGATCATTCTGTTTGATAAATACCCAGAGGTGCTAAACAGTTTTGCTGACAGCGAATACTACTGCAGTGAAAACGTGCAGCATTTGATAGAGAGCATACCTCCCAAACTAGGCAGACGCACTTACATTGACCGAGCACTGAAAGCAGCCGCTGTACTGTACACTGTGCAAGGAGGGGACAGGTCGGACGTTCCGAATTTGCTGATTCTGTTGACAGATGGAAGGACAAATCCTGCTTCTGAATCCATCTCGAGTATAATGCCTTCCCTTAAGGTAACCCTTGAAGTGCCTACGACATCCCCCTGTTATGAGCTATATAGCTCCTCACAGAAATGTTAAAAAAGAGAAGACACATAACGAACTGACTCTCTTCTAATAATGAAGTTTAAATAGATGTATCCTACTGACATTAATAAGGAATGCAAAGATTCCTGGCACTACGAAAGCCTGTAGCTTGATTGCAATTTTTCTAGAAATGTTCGGTGCAACTTCCGATAACAAACACTTGTTTTTTCTCTCTTCTTTTACTCAAAAGTATACTGATTGCTAATTTTTTTTGTCAGGCTAAAAATGTGATGACTGTTGCTATCGGAGTTGGGGACTATAAGAAGTTTGAAGATCAGCTGGTAGCGATTGCTGGAGACCACGTCTACACTTTAGACGATTTTGATGACCTGTCGGATGTCTTCACTGACATTCTGAAGGAAACCTGCAGTAAGCCAGTAACCCAAATTATTTCCATTTTAAATAAATTAAGAGGGTTTCTCCTGGGAAGAACTAACTATAATCAGTTTAATTTTTTAGCAATTTCTGTAAACACGCTGGAAGAACTTTAAAAAAAACTTGGCCATTTTTTCAAGTTTCAATCCCCTTCAATCTTGGCCATCTGCGGCTAAAAATAACTAACACTATATGTTGTGACACTAACTCACAATATGACCAGCTCCCAGTTGAGACGATAGCTCAGTTGGTAGAGCACTGCACCGACATCGCAGAGGTCATGGGTTCGAATCCCGTTCAAGCCTGAATTTGTTTCATGCTTTCTTTTCGAAACTGCTTAAGTTGCGTAGTACTTAACTGCGAGGATCTTTCTTCTATTTGAACTAGTTTCTGTGTAGTAGTAAGGGTACTGCACATGCCAATAAAACTGAACATTAGTTTTAACGATTTCGTTGATGCAACCTTGTTTTTTGCCCATTCAAAGTAACATCACAAATAGGTGACATCGCTCCTTTAAAAGGGACGTGGGAAAAACTGAATTGTGAAAGTCAGAATAACCACAAACTATCAGCCAAAGCAGATGTTGCCACAAGCAATGTTTTTGAAACGTTTAGAACCGACTCAGTCTATTTTCGGTGATACCAAAAGACAGAATGACTTAACCTCGTAACCAGGACTTTCTCGACGTTGCTTTTCAAGATTGCGGCTGATAAGGAGAAGTTGTTGTCATACACTTGACTAGCAGGACAATATTTCCGCTAAGTGTAAGTGTCAAATCGAAAGGCGTGGAAAATTATGTTATTTTAATACCCATAATTGTTTCCGTTCTTCTTTAAATCTCATGTCATTTTCACGTGACCCAGGGTCGTTCCAAGCTAGGCGCCGACTGCCTCAACTGGCGAGGGACTGGAACCAAGGTTACTATCGGCACCGCAAGATTGCCCGCAAACTGTGGGGAAAGTATAATGCAATGGTGTGAACGAGCTTCGAGCTCACTGAATGGTTGATCTTGAAGGTACTGCTTTCTTCATTTCTTCACAAATTTTTGCCATTTTCGCACTTGACGAGTGCATGTACTGACGTCATAAAATAGGTATTTTTAGAAACCATGACGGCAACGACAACGAAAACGTCACTCGACAACTGAAGTACGCGTTACTTGTCCTACTTCGCGATTATTCCAATTTGGTCAAGTTGAACAATGTGGCCGAACTACCCAGTAACAGAACAGGTCTGAACGACGATCAAGTTCTCATTAAATGCTGTTGTTTTACGATGTTCTTGTTGGCATCGATCTCCGTAGTAGCTTCCTAAACTCACTAATATATACCATATGTGCCATGGAACTCATGAAACACATAGCACATTCACAATGGTTCCAAAATGGACCACAGTCTAAAAATACAGAGCCATACAGCGTGCTCCGTCAAACTTCGATCCTAGACAAAACCAATGGAGACAAACATTTTTCATCTGCTCCTTAACTGATGTGCACACTGCAGCAGCTGTCGGCTTTGAAACCAGCACCATGCCGGGCACAAAATGTGCGCGTGTTTTGCCGTTTTTTGAAGTAAAATAGAGACAACATCTCATGCATAATTTGCCCTTCCCCTTCCCTCGCTTTATGTTGTTTTGACGGTCTTGGCCTACCTTTCATCACCTTTCCATTTTCGTTGAGAAAAAGCAAAGATACGAGAAAAAGCTGTAGATGCCAAATGATTAAATCTATCTGATCAAGTGTCTCAGCAGTTTTGCCCCACAGTCCACGTGTATCCTGTATTGCAAGTAACATGAATGATTACTTAAAACAGACAAACAAACTCAGTTACGGACATCCGCTTGATACAGACCGCTCGCTATTACGGACAGCACAATACAAAGCCATACAAAAATCAACCTATCCTTTAATACGAACACTATTTGCTTGTTAAATAGTGGAGTTTGACCAAGGGATAGTGTACTAAGCCTAAAATGTTCGACGTTACATTAAAGTAGCTATCATGCAATTAGACTTTGTAATTAATGATTTTCTTCCGTTTAATTTCCCTTTTTGCTTTCTCACTGTTCTGTTTTCTAGGATTCCCCGATGTCATTTACAGTCTTCAAGTTACAGCAATAAAGTAAATAGTAGATAACTTGCACTCTCATGGTCACGCAGTTTTTTTGTTACTAACCAACCTGAACTTCTAAAACAGACGACGATCTCAGTCAAAACCAACTGCACTGCAATTTTGAATCGTTATTTTGCACTAAAATCTGCAACTGACGTTGCAGGTCACAGTTTTTGTTCAGCAAGGTAAATTGGTTTCTTTGTTCAATTGGTCCCGTTTATAATACTTTAGTTGTATTGTGACTAAATAAACAAACTGATTAAAACTGTGTTTATTGGTTGTACGTTGTTGTCGCTAATACCGTGAAAGCTGGCTAAGCATTTAGTTGGGAAATAAATCGGGGGCAGGAAGACCGGGAATTACAGTCGAACCTGTATTAGCGGCGCCTTATTAATCGGTCAGTTGTCAAAGTCCAGAAAATTACGTCCCTTAATTAGTCTGATTTGTGGGGGAATGTTAGAGAAGGAACAGGAAAAGAGTGGATATTTCCCCAGTTAATTTTTCGTGCGGTGGCATTGGTCACCGGATCAACAAAACGTCTGTCGTCTGTACGTTTTCGTTTAATTCGCAAGGATACATGATTACAACGACATAAAACCAGAATGGACATTAGACACGTAAAAATTTACTATTTTCGGCCCGCGAAATTTAAAATTTTATAATTTAAAGGTCCGTTAAAAAAGACAGTGAACCCAAAAGAAGGCAATTGATTCCAAGGATTAGATAGGCAAACCTGAGCAAATCGATATTCCTAAAAAGCCAGCAACACAAGTTACGCTTGCTGCTTTGTGAATGGCCATGCTGTACCAATAACGCAGGAGATTTTTTCCGTCTTTGCCTTGAGGTAGAAGGAAGGGGTTCAACACTTTGTTTTATGTATGTGAAAGAGACACCATTTCGGTAAACGTCGATCTATTTAAAAATGGTAAGGAATTGAACCTCCGAGCAATCCCTACGCCGCCCCCCTCGTATGAAACCTCATTGGCTACTCCCCGCCCCTCACCCCTCCGGCTCCCCATGCACGCTGCTGTCTTGAAATGAATTTCTTTCACTTGGCACACTATCACTACTACTAAGTCATATACTACTCTGAACATCTCAAACTCGAACTCCAAATGTGACTTTCTGTCACCAAAACAGTGTCACGACCAGGATCCATCGATTTGCATTGTAGTTGCGTTTTGGCAAAAAAAGATAATTTATTGGAAATAATGTGATGGAATATGTTAAGTCCGGTGAATAACTGAGAATGACGTATTAATCAGTAAATGACACAGGCATACGCGAAGGCCATTAAACTAGCTTCATGGTATTCCTAGGTTTCCGAGTATGCCTGTGTCATTTACTGATTAATACATCATTTGTCATTTATTCACCAGGCTTAACATATTCCATCACATTTCCATTGCGCATATGTCACACATGACATTCCAATCCTAGCAGTATGCAGGATGTTTGTCCCATGAACCTAGTTTAATTGCCTTAGCTCCCACGAATCTCCTGTAGCTCAGTGGTAGAGCATCCAAACTAGTAATCAAAAGGTCTTAGTTTCGACTACTGATAGGAGAACTCGGATTTTTTTTCCGGCTATGCCTGTCTCAATTAGTAATTAATACATCATTCTCAAGATAATTTATTGTTGTGTAGAGCTCTAAGATTAAAGATTTATGTGCCTGTGCCTGGAAAACTAATTCAATGACAAAAAATTCAAAAAATTCAGCCGGAGCCTGTATACCTGGGGATATGTTGTGGCAGCTTTCACGTTCAGTGAATAAAACGATGTCTTTTGGGCAGATAAAACCCCACAAATTTGCTCTTCAGTCAAATTCATTAACTTTCTGTTATTCTTTTGTATTTTGTTAGGTCAGCGCGGTAGATCTTGGTCAGATTCTCTTAAACATTGCTCACGTTCACAGTCAGCTTAGAAATGTGTTTCTTTTGTTTTACTACACATTTTGAATCATTAGTCACTAAACTGACGACGGCTTAACTGCAATTCAAAAACCAGTTTTTATTTCGTTAGAAAATAACAAGACGCTAGATAATGTTTTGGTGGGCACGCCTGACTAAGTTTGCGTTCGATTGACCGTATTCCGGAATAAGAATAAGCGAAATGGTTGTTAAATTTTCATTGTAAGTAAATTCTGGAGAACATTTCTACAAACGCTCTCTGACACATGATAATTTAAGAGCCATTTTGTACTCCAATAACTCCAAAAACCTCTCATGAGGTTTTCTGGAATAGAGTCAATCGAACGCACTCCCAGTCTTCAGTTAGCCCTCGTTTGTCAGGCTCTTGCCTTTAATAGATTCAGTGCAGTGAGTCTGTATTGTGTGTGCCATGTGTGTTAGTATTGCAGCCGAGTGTAAAAAGGACTAGGCCGTTTTCGTTTTTCAAGTGAGGACAGCTTGCACATTCCTTGTATTGGATCTCCATTGATTACATCATGCAGTAAATTATCATCTACTACATCTAGAACATTTCCACCAAATGCTTGTATCGTCTGTTCGGCCAAGCATGGCTGCGTTGGCTGAGGCCAATATTTATTTTCAAACGTCGTCAAATGTTTGTATCCTTCCGTTTAAATAAATTAACACTTCCGAATGGCCAAATAATGATTGAAAAACAGCTGGCATACTTTGCTGGAGGCTACTTTATTTATACATGCATTTCCAGCATAATAATACTGATCGTTGATGCTTGAAATGTTGTCCTCTTTTTCACCTTCATTAATTTCAGTGATCATGAGTGCTCATTAATCAGTGTAACGTTGAGCCGGAGTGAATGAATGAGTCAAAAGGACTTTAAAACCGCTAGCTGTCAATCAAATTGTTATTAAATCAAGTTCTGATTAAAGGTATTAGCTCTAATAACTTGGTCTTTGCATCAATCCTCGCTGTTATTGATTTTAAATTCTTCGATTGTGTGATATAGAGGATTGCATGATGTACATATATAACTTGAAATTATCCGACTGAATTAAGCAAGGCACTCACTTATGCCCACACTCCCTAGGCTCTGTAGTTGGTGTTTGTAGACGTTCGCTTATGTAAGCTCATCAGGCGTGTTTATTCATTCGGCTTTGGATGACCGTCAAGCACAATTATCAATATACTGGGTACGTTTTCACTACCTTCTGTTCATGAAAAATAATACAAAATAAATTGATAGCGTGTCTTTAGCTTTGCTGTTCGGTCAGGCATGCCCATACGATGTTTATCTTTACAAGTAGACCGAAAACTATCAGTGTGTTAATCAAAGACCTTACCGCATATACACTTTTTGGCTAGAAATCAACTACGAGACTATAAACTGCTTTATAATGCTAACAGTGAGTAAAACAAGATTGTTAAAGGGACATTCAAATTATGTAACAAGGCTGTTTCTGCAAGAGCATCATGACACTGATCACACGGGCGTGAAATGTTGCATTGCGGCGGCAAATCCTGATTAGGCTGGTCTCGTCAATAACATTTGCCTTACAAATATGAATCGAGAGCGCAAGTTGGTGTCAATCAATCTTCATTTCTGACGGCTGATTGGTCTATGAACAATTCAAAAATTAAAGGCGTAAACTAACATAAATAGGCGGCTCTGCATTCCCGTCGGTATTGATTGTAAAATCTCCCACAGACGTGCAGAAACTTGTTGGGTATCATATCAAGCACCGTAAGTTGTATTTACCGGCAATGTGTGCCTTTTAACTTAGCACCGATGATATGTGGTTTAATTTTATTGCAGTTAATATCATTCTTTGTTAATATATTAAGTTTTCCTTCCTGAAATACACAATCGCCGGGCTTTTTGTTTAGCTTTGCAAGACAGAATTTTCTCCAGAACGACCGATCCAAACTAAATGAAACTTGATATTAAGTAATTTCTTTTGTTCGAAAAGAATTTCCATAGTTTTTTTGGTTAAGCCATGTTCGAAAATAAGATGATTTCAACTAATATTTTGCAAATTCTCAAGTGGCCATTATTACCCTTTAGTTGTCTTGTTATTCAACTTACGACAACAGGGTATGATACTAAAAAAAAGCAACATTATGCAATTCGGGAGTCGACGCTGCGCTTATCGATGAGGTACATAAGGAAGCTTTTTAAACATGGCGACGTACGAAAGAATTGGCATGTGTTTCATCCAAAAATATTTGTGGAAGTGATAGAGCATTTGCTTAAATTGCCGACTGCATCTTGAGTATGTCGAACTCAGGCTGTTCGTGTTTACTCGATGGAAGTTTAGAAATCGTCTGGCTTGGTCAGGCATAAACACAATGGCCGTGTGAGCCAATTAGAAAGCGTTTTTCCATCACCAAATAAGAAGGTTTTCGAGGGAAAAAAAAGTTATTACAATATTAGTGAATACAGGTCAGTTAAACTGATAGTTTTTCAAGGCTTGTTCCATCCACGGTAAATACCACATAAGTACGTGATTATGGTGATACTTCAAGCTTGAAGACACACAAGAAATTTGAAAACATCGCAAGATCCTGATAATACATAATTCCCAACTGTGTAAATATGCCAAAGGGCTCAAAGAACCCACCTCAAGTTGTCCATCAAACTATCTTTAGTAACTTATGCACATCGCTGATTAGTTGATTCTCCAGTGGTTAAAGGTCTACTGAATTGGGCTTCTGCTGTGCGATGAAGTGGGACTTTGTCAGTGATTTCATTTCACATTGGCAGTTTCATTTCTTTGAAAAGAATTCTAAAACGTTTACGCCTCACTGACGTTTGATAATCAAGTTGTTTTTAACATATCAGTCATTGACTATTAGCAGAATAGACTGAGTGATTTCTCTTGTTATTCAGCTAAAATGTTGACCGAGTGTATAATGATAAGGAAAGAGCAGCACTATTTTAAATGGAATTCGTATGGCGGGTCTCTACTGCACACCGGTGGGTGTAAAACAACAAGAAGAAGAAGAAGAAGAAGAATTGGTATACATAATAGGCCTCAACCTAAAGTATTCGAAATAACGATTAAATATTTGCATTGTAGTCGATTTAAATTGCCAACTACATCTAACCTTTAATTACTCTGTGGAAATTGTCTCGGCTTGATCATGCATGTATAAAATCACCAATTCAAGAGTGTATTTTCAGCACCAAATAGGAACAATTTGGAAAAGCGAAAATGGCGAAAATAAATCGGGTTTATGACACATGGAGTAGGCACAACAACTGACCCTCAGAGTATGCGAACATGGACTTAGTTGGATGAGATGTGGAAAAAGAGAGATCTCTGGCGCTC
Source organism: Pavona decussata (assembly GCF_977016875.1). Classification (NCBI taxonomy): domain Eukaryota; kingdom Metazoa; phylum Cnidaria; class Anthozoa; order Scleractinia; family Agariciidae; genus Pavona; species Pavona decussata. The sequence continues at coordinate 2,123,225 of NW_028145460.1, forward strand.
TCGCGTGTGACCGTTGGGAGGAAAATTTAGAGGCCTCGTGCGCCGCTGGGCGCTAAGAAGACTGCAGAAAATTAAAATTTTAGAATCTATAAGGGTCGCAAAAGTAGACAGTGAAATCAAGGGGTCGCGACCAATTCCAAAGATTAGAAAGGATGGAAAAAGCTCAGCAGAAATTATTGGTGGAAAAAACAACATAAAGATTACCCTTGCCACCGGCCGTGGGTATGGCCATGCCCTACCAATATCGCAGGGGATATTCTTCTTTACTTTCTTATTTGTTGAGGTAGACGAAAGAGAGGATATTCGAACGAATGATTGAATATTCGTCTTTTTGATTGATTTGAATTTCCAGCTACATCTAGGATATATCAAACTGATGTTTACTTTGGTGGCTTGGTCAGGCATAACTACAATGTCTCTGTTGGTCAATTAAACATCTCTGATTAGTCCATCATTACATATAAAGAGCTTCGAGGGATAAGAAAGAAAATAAACGGAGTTTGTGGAATATTAGTAAAATGAAAGGTGAGCTAAGCTGATACTTTGGTGACTTTCTTATTCACTGCTGCATCCGCGCCAAATGCGACATGACTACAAGATTACTTCTTCAAGTTTGATGGGCTGTTCATTGAGGCATAAGTTAAAACTTGATAATGTCATGGATTTCTGATCTGGATGATACATGCAAACAACTTCAACCTTTGTCTGCATGCTAGGTGTGTCAAACAAGTACCGCAAGATGTCAATCAAACTATCTTCCACATTGCTAATTGGTTGATTCTCCATGCAATGGATTGAAGTTGCTAGGTCTTATAGATTGCACTTTGTATCACTCCTACTCGTAATTGATTTTAGAGACTTCCCCTGTGTGATTGGGAGTTGCTCATTTTCAGTGGAAATCAACAACTGAATTCAGGAAGGTGAGTTACGCAGACGATATCCCGGTTTTCTTCACAAGGCATTAATTTTTTCCTGTGTTTCATCAGTTACAGTTCGCACTTGTTCGTGTAGCCACATTTTACATTCTACGCAATTCTACGCACAATTTCCAACTCTAAATATCCCTCGTCGAGTTTCTAGTGACAATTAAAAAAGAAACAAAACCTTTTAAGTGGGACATAGCAAGTTCGGTTCAACAATGCTAATCCAGGCGCGGATCCAGGATTTTGAAATGGGGGGTGAATTTTTGTAATAATGTAATTTTTTATAGAGCCAAAGCCTGGTTGAGGTGTTTGAGGTCTGTGCAGCGAAGAGCTCTCAAGGAGCTTATTAACGTTAACAACAAAGAAATTATTCTCAAAAAAGCAGATAAAGGCAGAACAACCGTCGTTATGAACGGAGAAAACAAAATCAATGACGGACAGAAACAATTGGATGATAGAAATAACCGGCTGTCAGCCACTAGACGAACCAATGGTTAGAGACACATCCCAGAGAGTTAAACACCTCATTAATGCCCTTCATCAAGCAGGGTGCATAGACGAAATGACGGTTAAATGGTTTAACCTAACACCAAATCCGCCTCGAAGCCCAGTGTTTTATACCCTCACAAAAATTCACAAACCGACATTAGTCGGAAGTCAAGACCTATCATATCTGGGTGTGATGGCCCAACAGAACGCGTATCATCATTCGTAGACAAACTACTTCAGCCAATAGCACAAATACAGGACTCGTTTCTAAAAGATACGACACATTTCATAAGGTTTATTGAAAGCACTAGGGTGCCTAGAAACGCTTTTCTAGTCTCAATGGATGTCACTAGCCTTTACACGAATATCCCACAGGAGGACTGAAAGAATCACTATAGTATGCAACTCATACGAGAACTTTCATGCCAATAACCCTCCTATAGCTACAAATTTCCTCAGAGAAATGCTCAGCCTTATACTGAAGGAGAACTCCTTCCAAACACACGGAACTGCCATGGGCACTAAAATGGCAGTAGCTTTTGCCAACATCTTTATGGCATCTATAGAAAAGGAGATCTTAAGGCAGAGCGTTCACAAACCACTAATGTGGAGAAGATTCATTGACGATGTATTTTACTTGTGGGATACAAACAAAGGAGAAATAGAAAATTCATTCAGCAAGCAAATTCGTACCACCCTACCATAAAGTTTACCGCTGAAGTCTCACAATAAGAAACAACATTCTTGGATACAACAGTCTATAAGGGACAGAGATTCGAGAAAGAATCGATTCTCGACGTGCGCACACATTACAAACCTACTAAAACATTTCAGGCGCGGATCCAGGATTTTGAAATGGGGGGTGAATTTTTGTAATAATGTAATTTTTTATAGAGCCAAAGCCTGGTTGAGGTGTTTGAGGTCTGTGCAGCGAAGAGCTCTCAAGGAGCTTATTAACGTTAACAACAAAGAAATTATTCTCAAAAAAGCAGATAAAGGCAGAACAACCGTCGTTATGAACGGAGAAAACAAAATCAATGACGGACAGAAACAATTGGATGATAGAAATAACCGGCTGTCAGCCACTAGACGAACCAATGGTTAGAGACACATCCCAGAGAGTTAAACACCTCATTAATGCCCTTCATCAAGCAGGGTGCATAGACGAAATGACGGTTAAATGGTTTAACCTAACACCAAATCCGCCTCGAAGCCCAGTGTTTTATACCCTCACAAAAATTCACAAACCGACATTAGTCGGAAGTCAAGACCTATCATATCTGGGTGTGATGGCCCAACAGAACGCGTATCATCATTCGTAGACAAACTACTTCAGCCAATAGCACAAATACAGGACTCGTTTCTAAAAGATACGACACATTTCATAAGGTTTATTGAAAGCACTAGGGTGCCTAGAAACGCTTTTCTAGTCTCAATGGATGTCACTAGCCTTTACACGAATATCCCACAGGAGGACTGAAAGAATCACTATAGTATGCAACTCATACGAGAACTTTCATGCCAATAACCCTCCTATAGCTACAAATTTCCTCAGAGAAATGCTCAGCCTTATACTGAAGGAGAACTCCTTCCAAACACACGGAACTGCCATGGGCACTAAAATGGCAGTAGCTTTTGCCAACATCTTTATGGCATCTATAGAAAAGGAGATCTTAAGGCAGAGCGTTCACAAACCACTAATGTGGAGAAGATTCATTGACGATGTATTTTACTTGTGGGATACAAACAAAGGAGAAATAGAAAATTCATTCAGCAAGCAAATTCGTACCACCCTACCATAAAGTTTACCGCTGAAGTCTCACAATAAGAAACAACATTCTTGGATACAACAGTCTATAAGGGACAGAGATTCGAGAAAGAATCGATTCTCGACGTGCGCACACATTACAAACCTACTAAAACATTTCAGGCGCGGATCCAGGATTTTGAAATGGGGGGTGAATTTTTGTAATAATGTAATTTTTTATAGAGCCAAAGCCTGGTTGAGGTGTTTGAGGTCTGTGCAGCGAAGAGCTCTCAAGGAGCTTATTAACGTTAACAACAAAGAAATTATTCTCAAAAAAGCAGATAAAGGCAGAACAACCGTCGTTATGAACGGAGAAAACAAAATCAATGACGGACAGAAACAATTGGATGATAGAAATAACCGGCTGTCAGCCACTAGACGAACCAATGGTTAGAGACACATCCCAGAGAGTTAAACACCTCATTAATGCCCTTCATCAAGCAGGGTGCATAGACGAAATGACGGTTAAATGGTTTAACCTAACACCAAATCCGCCTCGAAGCCCAGTGTTTTATACCCTCACAAAAATTCACAAACCGACATTAGTCGGAAGTCAAGACCTATCATATCTGGGTGTGATGGCCCAACAGAACGCGTATCATCATTCGTAGACAAACTACTTCAGCCAATAGCACAAATACAGGACTCGTTTCTAAAAGATACGACACATTTCATAAGGTTTATTGAAAGCACTAGGGTGCCTAGAAACGCTTTTCTAGTCTCAATGGATGTCACTAGCCTTTACACGAATATCCCACAGGAGGACTGAAAGAATCACTATAGTATGCAACTCATACGAGAACTTTCATGCCAATAACCCTCCTATAGCTACAAATTTCCTCAGAGAAATGCTCAGCCTTATACTGAAGGAGAACTCCTTCCAAACACACGGAACTGCCATGGGCACTAAAATGGCAGTAGCTTTTGCCAACATCTTTATGGCATCTATAGAAAAGGAGATCTTAAGGCAGAGCGTTCACAAACCACTAATGTGGAGAAGATTCATTGACGATGTATTTTACTTGTGGGATACAAACAAAGGAGAAATAGAAAATTCATTCAGCAAGCAAATTCGTACCACCCTACCATAAAGTTTACCGCTGAAGTCTCACAATAAGAAACAACATTCTTGGATACAACCGTCTATAAGGGACAGAGATTCGAGAAAGAATCGATTCTCGACGTGCGCACACATTACAAACCTACTAAAACATTTTAGTACACAAACTACAACAGCTGCCACCCAGCAGGCACTTCTGAGGACAAACGCTTCTAAAGTAGTGTTTGACGAAAACATTAAAAACTTTAAAACACGCCTGGTATCGAGAGCTTATCCTAGTAACCTGGTGGACAAAATCCTCTCCGAAGTTAACTTCGCAGAAAGGAAGAACGCTCTTACACAAAAAGAGAAAGTGCACAAGAAAATTCTACCCTTCGTGACACAATTTCAACCATCACTGCCATGTTTGAAAAATATTCTAATGGACACTGAATGGCATTTAATACAAAACCAGCCGCTACTAAGAGAGATATATAAGGAACCTCCCTTTATCTATTATAGAAAAGGGAAATCGCTTAAAGACATGCTTATTAAAGAAAAATTATAAAGGCTTTTATCAACACAATGGGCACACAGCGGGAGTCGTGTAGGTCTGTCAACCCCATTTCAACAGGCTCAAAATGAATAAATTGATTGGTAGAACCAGTCATCGCTAATGCACATTCTCCACCTCAATTAGAGAAATCAAATATTATTTCAATATTTGACGGATAAGGTAAAAAAAAAAGGAAGGCGGCTCAAAAAAAGGGGGTGAAAATTCACTCATTTCACCTCCCCTGGATCCGCCCCTGTAATCAATTTTAAATTAACTAAAGGACAGCTTAAGTCGATTTAAATTCCATTTGGAACATAACGTGATGTTTTCCTGTAGAGAAGTTTGTTGTGGGCACGCTTGACTAAGTCATCAGCTTGCCAATGAAGGCGAGACCGATTCTGCACTTAATTGAAATTGTATTGTTTTTCTGATAAAGCATGATCGGATACGACAATTGCTTGGTGACTCACTAAAACTGGGTCTTTCATCGATCTAACAAAAAAAATTTAGCAGCTAAATTACTTGTTGTACAAAGTTCACTAGTTTTAACGAGCAAAACATGTGTTTTTTAGTTTGTCGTTATACCGTAAGGGTTTGTTGCGGTGCATGACCTAGACAGCTGTAGGCTACCTTCATTTGCCATTTGTGGCAAATGAAGTTGAAATTGTCATTTTGTTGAAGTAATTTCATTTCTTTGAAAATAATTCTAAAACGTTTGTGCCTCAGCTACGTTTGACTGAATTAAGTTGTACGATTGTTTTTAACATATTGTCATTGATTATAAGCAGAATAGACTAAGTGAGTTCTCTTGATATTCAAAATGTTGATTGCGGCGCGGAATAAAGATGAGAAAAAAAGCATCACTATATTTTAAGTAAAATTTATATGGAGAGTTTCTGTACTCCACACCGGATACAAGGAAAAGCGCGGGACCTGTTAAGTTCCCCTTCTCGACAACAAAGAAGCTTTAACAGCACTAACGTTCCCTCGAACATTTGGATCTTTAATTAACAGAGGTTGTTTAAAAGTTTTGCGAATCCTGTGATGCATGATAACTGACGAGCTCTAACGTTACATCCAACTGAATTTCGAGTCCGTCTTGCGTACAAGTGGTGATGTGAGGCTCAGGGACTCTTACAATTACAGAACAAACGAAGGGAAGATTTGGCCCAATGGTTGATGCAGTACTGTGGCACTGTTTTCATCAGACAGTTTTGAACAGGCCCGTAGCGGGGGGAGGGGCAGGGGGGGGCTTGAGCCCCCCCAGAATTTCTGGAAGTCAAAAAGCAATGTGCCCAAAAATATATATTCAAAACAAATTAATGTTGAATTCTGACGCTGCAAGTGCCTTTTCACAACCTTTAATAGTCTGTCTACTACCTGTCAGTTTCCTTCGCTAACAGGCACTCCTATCTTGTGAATCGGAAATAAGAATCAAAATAGATTCAAATCAACCAATCTGAAGCCGTGAAAGCTGTCGAAATAAACTACTTGTTTTCTAAGACATCCGCTCATTTTAAGCAATACAAATATCCTTAGTTTATAACAATTTAGTGTTCCCGCGTTGTCACACAAAAAAGCCACACAAATATGTCCTCAAGACCAGAGAAAAAAAATTCTCCTGCAGTCAGATTCTTACTGCCTGATTCCAAATTTAAAAGGAGAAAGAAAAATTTTTCGTCGTTTGTCTACGTCGTCCTTCAAACGTGAAATTAGGAAACTTCACGTAGTAGTCCACGTTAAAGAAAAGGCAAAAACATGACCTGAGAGTGTCATCCAGGTGCAAAGTTATTGTTTTACTTACTAAATCTACTAGGGTTTTTTGATGTGCTCGTTGCATCTTAAACTCCTAAGTCAGTCTGTTTTTGAGTGACAGTGGGGGGAGGGGGGGTGGTAGTTTTGTTTTACCATTTTGCTAAGCCCCCTCAGTTGTTTTAGCCTTGCTACGGGCCTGTTGAAGAAGGTACTTTAGGCACCAGGCTCGACCAGTTTTGGACAACTGACTGCAAGCAGAGATAAATCGGTTAGTGTTTCGCTTCACAACAAAAGAATTACAGCCTACGACATGTTCGGTCTACAGCCGGGGCATGTGGTTCTACTGGTACCCACTCTCCAGCGGTACAACAGTTTCTGGTTGAAAAGTACAAGCTATCGTGTCAGCTAATTATCACTACGAATGTGCCCGGCTAGGGCAAATCTTTCTTCTGAAATTGTAAGAGCGGGGCAGTCCCTGACCTTCTCATCACTATTTAAACGCCGGACGGCAACGTTGGTGATCGGCAGTTATTACGCGTCACAGGATTCACAAGACTTTCTAAAAACCTCTGTTAATAAAAGATCGTCCAAATGTTCGAGAGAGTATTGGCGACTGTTAAAACATTTCTGGAGGGTCGTGACCCCGCCTCGTCATAGTTCTGTACTATTTATTAAAATGGGACGTATGAGTGTCATTCCTTTTTTTCTCGCTTTTTAGTTAAGGAATTAAAGATGGTTTCATGGTGTACCTTGATTTGCCTTCTTGGTGTGCTGACCATTTCAGCTGCAGGTGAGAATCGTTTGTTGCTATTAGATGAAGCTATAGGTCACACAAACATTGAACCAAAATTGGAGACGCTGGCTTTCACCAGAGGAGTGTTTCATTCTTCGACATGTAGATTTCCGCTATCGCGTAAATTTTACGTGCGTAAGGACGTACTAAATTTAACTTGTTTTTTGCTCGTATATGAAATAAAAAGCAACGTATTCGTGAGCCACTTGCGGAAAACATAGAGCGCTGTTCGACCTTTTTACGTTCACGTAAGCGGATCTTTCACCCCCGCCTCGTATTTTATTTAACTACTGTACGCATAAAAGGCAGTTAAATTTACGTCTGTATGCGCGTAAAATCCTCACTTTTACTTTTAAAATCCAAAACCCTTATTTACAGAAATAATAGTTCCAATGCACTGAAAATTACCTCTTGTCTCAAGATACAAATGACAGAATGGAATTTACCCCACTGAAGTGTTTCAAGATCGCGATTGTTCGCGTACATGTATGCCGGAAAAGTCCCTCAAAATAGGCCTCATCACGGTTTTCGACACCATTTTGACAAGTAGGCAAACACATCTCGAAATAGCAGTGTTTGTATGGGAATCTGATGTCAACTAATTTTCATAAAACATCGCTTCTGAAAAATTCATGAACTGGAAGCAATGTTTTATGAAAATTAGTTGACGTCGGATTTCCATGCAAACACTGTTATTTCAAGACGTGTTTGCCTACTCGTCAAAATGGCGTCGAAACCGTGATGAAGCCTATTGATCGTGGTCTTTGTCCTCTTCGTTACACTTTTTTCCGGGATCAAATATGACTACCGGCCGGGTGGATTCCATATTTGACTCCGGACAAGTGTAGCGAAGACGAAAATCAAGCGTATGTGACGCGACTCGTGGAGTATTTTGCAGCGTTTCCCAGGGTTTTCGCAGACGGCCGTTGGCCATTTTGAATCGAGATGATTGTTTCTGCTCGATTACGATCAGATTTCTGATTTCTGATCGTTTACTGTTTACGTGTGTAACTTTCTCAAAACACTGGTCTGTCTTTCAGATGCAGGTTGTAAACTTGACCTTGGTTTTGTGGTCGATACAACGAAGAGTATCAAGGAAGTGAACATCCCGAAACTGAAAAGAACTCTGAAACTTCTAGTTCAGCAGTTTGACGTTTCTGAGGATGGAACACATGTGTCCCTCGAGACATTCGCCAAAGAAAGCACCCTTCACAACAAATTCAGCGATTCCAAATATCACAGTGAGGAAGCCTTTTTCACGCTGATAGAAAAAAGCATTAGCAAGCTGACAAAGCCAACCCGTCTGGACCATGCTATACAAATGGCTGACGACGATATGTTCACCGAGGAAAGTGGCGACAGACCAGGAGTACTGAGTGTGATGGTGTTGCTAACAGATGGGAAATCGCACCCTAATACGGATGTTGCACAATACATGGAAGATATAAAGGACATAAAGGTAAGGCAGTCATTAAAGGGACTATGTCAGTTGGAACACATGCGCAGTAGAGTCCGGTTGAGCTGATTTGCATACAACTCGTCGTGGGATTTTTGCTTTTAGGCCATTGTAAAAGATTTCAAAAATAACGTAACAAACAGCTTCTGTGATTGCTAAAAAACGTTTGTAAATAAAAATTTCAGCTAACTTTCCGACGATGAACGCGATTCAAACATATGCATGAATACAGCTTCCTGAACTCTCCGACGGTATTTGAAAAAGTTGGGCCAATGATTTCAAAGTACTTCTCTTCAACGCGCGCAAACGCCTGGGGTGACATATTCCTTTTAAGTCGCGTTTTTCTTTTGTTTTGAGTCATCCTGGCTTCAGTTTAAATTAAAGCAGTAAGCTGTGTTAATAATGGCCTTGTTATTGAAGCATATCTTTCGTTGTTTCTAAATAACATTTAAATTACTGTCAAAGTCAAACCTCAGTTGCCCATCAGATGTCGCTCTCACGGTTAACTTTTGTCCCCCAAAAACTTGAAAGTATACTATTGAGCAGTTTCGTTTGTCTTTCGCTGCATTTCCAAAAATGTTTTGAATATTCATGATTTTTTATGAACGGAACTTTGGGGGGAAATACTCTCAGCTACTCTCTTTTCTTTCTTTCTTTTTTTTTTGGTTACTTTTTGGACGGGCTTATAGAATGTCTTTCAAAAGCTACAAAGTCTTCGTTAAAATTCAACCAAAATGCTTACACGATAGAGGGGTTTTCAGTTGAGTGTCGAAAGTAATTTGGCGTTTGCTTTGGTCTTGTATTACTACCCTCTGTGATTGGTTAATAAAACTTGCGCCACTTTCTCAACCAATGGAATTCTAAACCGAAAGCAATCGTGTTTTGATCGTACGCACATTTTCCCGTGCTTAACGCCAGTTAGATGTATTTTCTACGAATTTTGAATGGCCAGAGTAATTACTTTGGGTTTGGTTTTACGACACTCAATTGGAAACCGCTCTGTTGTTGAGGTGGGTTAATAAGTACGTACCAATTTACGAAACTTGCACAGCGACTCGGCCGTAATGGGTTCATTGTACCATCAACCACTTCGACAGATGTTTAATGATAAGCAAGTACTTATATAGCGCAACACATCCTAACAGTTCATGGCGCTTTACAATACATAAAATGAGAAAAATAGAAAAAAATACAAATTAAATTTATAGGACATTGACAAAAAAAGAAGGTAAGTATCAAAAGGCTTCATAAAAACATTTATTCGAAATAGTTCGTGAACTAACAATTATGAAATTATTATTACAATCAAACATTAATTATAATTACACAGTTTTGAAAGAGGAGATTAAAAATTTCTAAGAAATTGGTTCTTTGTCGAAGGTAGAATGTATGGATTTCTCGCGAACGTAAAGAGCGTTACTTACTTAAGCGCATGTCTGGAAAACAAGTATGATGTTTCAGTTTGTTGCTTGTGTTGTTAAGTCCAAAGGTGTCCGTTTAGTCGTCATTGCAATTGGTCCTAAAGCTATGGAGGATGAATACCGCAAGGTGTTAGAGGCGATTGCAGGGGAGGAATTGTTCTTTGTACAAGACTATGATGAACTTCAGGAAATGGTCACCAACATCACTGCCTTTATCTGTCGTAAGTATTACTCAACTGCAAAAGAGTAAAAAAAACCCAGTAGAACCCGACTACAACCGCCAGAGGACATAATGTAATCGCGACAACAAATTCTCTCCTTTACTGGCCAAGAATCGTTATACTGACAACTAGTGTAAACGTAGCTGGAATTTAGATGGGATAAACAGTTTTTTTTGGAGATCAAAAAGGACATTAAGAAGATCTGAACTATTTCATTTCTATTACATTTAATTATTAAGCAGTTACTCGGAGAATCAAGTGACAAGTGTTAAAAAGCAAGGTTTGCGACTGATTTAAACTTCTTAATGCAAACAGTCGACATTACAATACGCCTACCGCCTTTGGTACCACCAAAGGTTAGCTTGGTAACAACACAGGAGTAGTAAGTCTACACTCTCTTTTTGTGTACTAAAGAAAGACAGTTATCCAGAATGAAAAACTTTCAGCTAAGGCTGATTATGTCGTGGTCGTTTTTAGATGCCCTCTCTTTATTTTTCACCTTTTTATATCCCTTTTGTTTATCCCTTTGTAATTGAGGTCTTGTAAAACATACTACTTTGACTACTCTGTCTGTCATGTTGTATAACAGTCATTACGTACACCACCCCCCGTCATTTCCCCCATTTCACCTCCCATGCTTCGGCTATCCTTGCTACTTTGGGTCCCGGGGGATCTACTCCTCGGAACATTTTGGTGAGGCTGTGTGGCTCAGTCATTCAAACCCTGGCCATTGTTTAGACCAAAATATTGAATTTTCCCGTACTACTTTTTTAGACGTTAGTTTCTAGAATTCATACCCGTTTCTGCAAAATCCATCCCCGTTTTCAGAGTTCCAAACCAAAATGGTAAAGATCTACACCCTATAGAGAATAGAATAGAATAGAAAAACTTTATTTTACAAACTTGTCCAGTCATCAGCGAGGCCTTGTGTATTTTTGTGTATTTCATCCCAAAACGGCTCAAGAACTACGCCTTTGGCGCCGCAAATACAGTCAACTCCCTTTATTGCGGACACCCTCGGGACCGCGAGTTAGTGTCCTTAATAGCGAGAGTCCATAATAGCGGAAATTTATTTTCGTGAAACGTCTATACTCTATTTTTTTTTCCGGGGATTTAACTGCTGACCGTATTATCAGCTTTGCAGAAATTAGAGTCACTTATAGTTTTGGCTGATTAGATCTTTTACAGATCCTGCGTATACTTGCAGCATTTTCGTTTGCGGTCCCTTGCTTATTGTTTCCTTTTTATCGAGATATCCGTAATAGCGAGGTGTCTTCAAGGCGAGCGTTGAAAGTACCTATATGGTTATATAGGGAAGCACGAGCCAACCACCCCCCCCCCCCCTTCACCACCACCACCACCACCACCACCCCCGTCGCCCCTGCGTACTCGTTGTGTGAAATCTCTTTATAGATTATTTAAATAGCGTATTAATGAGACAGATATCTGCTATCTGTAAAGTATACCCTTCTTTATGTCATTTTATTTTAGCACCAAAACCTTGCGAGGTGGACTTGGCATTTTTGGTGGACAAAACAAATAGTGTTGGAGAAGAAAATTTTGAGTTGGAAAAAGGATTCCTAATGGAGGTCTCTAATGCTCTGGCAATCGGCCCCGACGCTACCCACGCTGCATACATTCTCTTTGCCAAAAACGCAGAGGTCCTGAATACTTTTGCAGAGAGTGAATACTACAGCAGCGAGAACGTGCAGCATTTGATAGAGGGTATACCGATCAAGTTAGGTAGTCGTACCTTTATTGACCGAGCACTGAAAGCAGCCGATGAGCAACTGTACACTGTGGAGGGAGGGGACAGGTCGGACTTTCCGAATTTGCTGATTCTGATGACGGATGGAAAAACGAATTCTGATTCCGAACCCTACTCGAGTATACTTCCTTCTCTTCAGGTATAACCGAGACGAAGCCTTGTGATAATGAATTTGAACGGATGTATATCATTTAAATGAACAGGAATTGGAAAGGAGTGCAAAAATTGCTAGCCACGCTGTCCAGAAAAGTTGTTACCCTAAACTACCTTTTCGCAATCATGAACGAGAGTAAAACATGGCAGGATGCTAGAACTATTAGTTTTGCAAGCAAATGTGTGATTTGTTTCAGTAAAAGTTTTTGTAAGAAAGCGTAAAGTTTTAAGAGTAATGGCTTATTTTAATTTTGTCCTTTTGACCCAAATAATCATGTAAAAAGAAGAAGGATAGTTTGAGATTTCCAAGGTGAAAATATGTTCACATTGAAGTTGGCTTTTATTAAACTTATTTCAATTTTTTTTCGAACCTTCTTTGCTTGTCTCGTGATATTTTGTTTCAACAACGTATACAATTGAAATTTTCCGTAAAGTTGCGCATTTAGCGCCAAAAATAGGTAATATTGTCAAAGATCAGCTTAAATCCACAAAAGCTCACGAAAAGAACCACAGTGTGTGAATGTGCAAAATTGCGTCCCAAACGTCCCTTTTAAACTCTTTGGCAACCCCGAAGTAAAATCTGCTGAAGGTGACACCTCAGACCATTTTCACTAATAATGCTTTACTAAAGTAACAGACGTGGAATTTGAGCTCGAAGCCTGATAAAAACTTTTGCGAATATTTTCGGAGCAAAAAAGATATTACAGATACTTTTAGATACTATCAGATACTATGTACTGTTGATCATTTTATTAGTGAATTATTACTCGATATAATATATATATATATATTTAACAATTATTCCACGAGCGCGCGTTGGATATGAGATGATAGATAGCCAACGAGGCGCGTAGCGCCGAGTTGGCTATAATCATCTCATATCCAACAAGCGCAAGTGGAATAATTGTTTTATTAAAAACAACTGAGAAATATTGCTAGATCTTACTGATTTCGCTGTGCAAGAACGACCAGAAGGCAACTTAATGGTCGCCATTTCTCGGCCATGGTATAATTGCTCATATACCATGGCCGCTAAGCCAATCAAATCCCTCGAATTGCATTATACAATGATGCAGTTTTTAATAAAATATAATATACTGTTTTATTACACATAAATTTTATATCATATTATAGAGTATTTTAATACATTAAGATTCTGTTGTTGTATTTTTTTTAATTTTTGAATTTTTCTTTGTAAATTTAGGGATACAACTTCAATATGGGGATTTGGTTCTGCTTTGTTGTAATCCATTTGACGTTTTTCGTTTTTTTTTTGTTTTTCGATAAAGTTTTTATATATAAATAATTCAAAAAAATAACGCTCTTTTTTTCCTCATTTGTCTGAACGGCAGACTGACAAACCACTTCCAATTTTTGCAGGAAAAAGAAGTAAGGATCGTTGCAATCGGAATTGGCAATTATGAAGAGTTTCTAGATCAGCTGAAAGAGATTGCAGGCGAGAATGTTTACACTTTGGAAGACTTTGGTGACCTATCGGATATGTTCACTAAAATACTGGAGGAGACATGCAGTAAGTTATCAACAAGCTAAGTATCAGCTAAGTTCTAATACATCTAAAATGGAAAGTGGGTGCTGAGAGCTCTAGTCTGGCATAGTGCAATAAGTCAGAGAAGTATGACTGTTTCGAAAGCAATCTAGGAAATTCCTTCCTCTTCTTCTTCTTCTAGATGCGCAATGAAACTTTTCTATTACCTTTAGTAAATAAATTTTGAGATAAAAGAAAACAATGGATAGATTAATAGATCTTGCTGATTTCGCTTTGCAAGAACAACTAGAAGACAATTTAGTGGTCGCTATTCCTCGGGCATGGTATGATGACTCATAAACCATGGCTGCTAATTCAGATTTTTAATAATCTACATTAGTGCAGCTAACGTTTATCAGAATGCTATTTTGTCAGATCCAAATAAACTGCACTCTGAAGGGCTAGGATAACATGTCTTACTAGAGAAAAATAGAAAAAGAAATTTGTGATTTGCTCTTTGTCTATAGCTAAATGTCGCGACTTTACCGACTTAATTAAATGTAGATGTAGATGTAGGTTTAAACGGCTGCCGTACGCGCGTTTGGACGATAATTTCCCTGCAGAATATTTCTAGGGAGATCTCTTGTTTTGATGTTAGAAATGCAAAACTATGACTTAAATCATTTGGCCCATCGATCATGACATCATGTAAAAAGTTAAATGTTACAATCTTCTCATAACATATCTAAAAAGGAAAAGGACATAAGATTTAACTAGCACAATTTTGAACCAAAGGCGTGGAAAACAAAGCTTTTAACAACGGGTTCTATCTTTTTTCCTCCGTTCTTGTTGTCTAATTGGATGTAATAATATAATTTTTTTTCAGAGCCGTACGAACAAGTCAAGCGCCGGTTGCCTCATCTGAGGAGGAAGTGGAACCGTGGCTACTTCCAGGGCCATCATACTAAAGTTGTCCGCAAACTGCACAAAAAGTATGATGTAATGAAGTGAACGAGCTTAGAGCTCGAAGACTGATTGATCATCTTTCAAGGTATTTTTTTCATTAAAATTTAGCCTGCGTGAGATAACTAATTAGTTATTTCTCTTCACTCTGTACGAACGAACATGACTGCAAATGTTGATCATATGCTCTGCAAAATTCTTTACCTAGGTCCTAAATCTTGGAATTTTCTTAGTTCTCTTCCAACACATATCACAGATTCATTTAGATTCCCCACCTTAACGAAACAAATGTACAAGTTTTTATTGAAATAATTCTGATTTTTTCATGTCCCACATACGCAGCACTATTTTGTATTTATTGTGTTTGGAGGTGACGATGGCCCGGGGGCTGGGGGGGTACTAAATTCAGTTTTGCTGGGTATGTGCCGCTGGCCTCTCAGAGCCCCTGCCCCATTATAGTCTATTTTGTAGCCAGTTATACACCCCATCTTAGGCACTTTTGAGAAAATATAATTTTTGCGATCCCAACTAAATTCCTTTCTATTTATGCATCTCGCTTTATCAATCCTTTAAATAGGCCATTCTAAAATGAATTGACACATTTTTTAAATTGAATGAAGAACACTTTACTTTTTACATACAGTACGACAAGCATTCTGGTACGTTTGCTGACCGCAAATCTTTATAAACGTACCGTCATAAATAGTTGAAAATGAAAACATTCTTCTTCAAACGGGAACGTTATAATAGAGTTTTAAATATGGATAAAAGCAATTTGATTATAAGGAATTATAGATGAGAAGATTCCTAACTCCAATGAACATGTATGGGCAATACCGTTTTATCAGCAATTGTACAACTGTTTAAATATTATTGTTAAAACACTCGTCCAAAATTTTATGCAAATTATTGAAGGAAGTTTAGAAAAGGATCAAGCGAAGAAACCTATTGTCCAATCTAATTTTACAAACTTTTTAACTGAGACCGTTTTGAATCCCTACTTAATAGCATTTTCTTACCCCAAAATTCCGAAAATGTGCGACCCCATTCTGGTAACTCTATTGAAAATGCAACCCCATTCTAGTCAACCCAGTCGTGAAAATGCGACCCCATCCAGCGGCACATCCCCATTAGCCTCTTATAAGAAAGTGCTCCCCCCCCCCCCCCAGGGACGATGGTTTCTTGATTTCTCCTCGCCATATCTTTATCGCTACTTTCGCTACTTTTGTATTAGATTATTGTGTTTTATGGCAAAGAAAGAGGAATAGCATCATTCAGTCTTCCGTTAAGCTTCTCAACTTGCATGTGAAGCACACCAGTAGCCCCTTCACAGTGTTCTCAAGTAGTGGATAACAGTCTACTGAAACAAAATAGAAAGCTTCAGTGCTACTTTTAAATCTGCCACACTGGACAGACTGGAGCGACCTGTACCGCTTGCAACGTTTTACATGATTGGTCGAGAGGACAAAAGAACGAAATTGAATCCAATGTTCCCAGCCCTAACAAACAAGGCAGCTGCAGGTTGTCACCTTTCAAAAGCTCTATTTTCACTGGACCCTGTAGGTCTACTGAACAAGCTCAGCATGTCGAGAAAAAAACCTAAAAGCTCGATGAAGACGCGCGTCTTTTCAATGTTTGTCCAGTTTTCTGAATGAAACAAAAAAAAAACAGATAAGATGGCAGTGAATTAATTTAAGGGTCTGGCGTTTCACGAGTATTCGTGAGTTATCGGAATAAAACAACACTGATTTGGGGCCCAGAGGAGATTAATATTATCATTCTTTCGCTGGTTAACGTCTGAGCATTTAATTTCCCAGAGGTACAAGCAGTGGGGCGACTTGCACCATTTGCAACGTCTGACGTGGTTGGTCAAAAGGACAAAAGATTGAGCAAGATAACAATGCTCCCAACCCTAAAAGACAATGCAGCTGCAGGTTATCAGGGTCCAGTGAAAATAGAGCTTTTCAAAGGTGTAGGTCTACTTACAAGAATATTGGAAGACATATTGAAAAATTTTGTGCCCTTTCTGGTTTTTATTTTCTAGGATTAATTAAACGATGTCAGTTACAGTCTCCAGGATACCGGCAATAAAGAAGCACTCAAATTAGAATCTGTACTGCAACCACACAAGGAAACAATAATAAGTAATTTGCACTTTCAGGAAAGCGCAATTGCATTTGTAAAATTTTTAACAGTATGAGAGACAGGTCATAATTAAATCAATAAACATCCGTTTAAACTTTGCTGTTTGTCTTTGTTTATGACACCCGCATACTGAAATGAACACATAAGAAAGGGAAAAGACAAAAACAACGTTTCCTCTAATACGAAAATGAGCCAATGAAAATGTCTGGAAATGAACAACCTAGCTACACTTCTAAGACTCTTCAACGGCTTCGATTCGTCGAGACCAAGCCAGTTCCCGCACAGCCGTTAAATGGGATTCAGTAACAAATTCCTTCCCCACAAAAGTTTACTCCAGGGGAGCACGAGCAGAATGTTTGAGTAAAGAGGAAATTAAGAATCTCAATTGTTATTTCGGTCAGTTGTGAACGGATAATGATTATCAACAACCAGAGCGTGCGCTAATCCCAACTGATGCTGAGGCATCATGCTTAAGCGAACTGCAGGTATGGAGATCGCTTCTGAACCTGAAAAAAACTGCCACAGGAGCAGATCAGAAACCTTTTCGGATATGGAAAGACCATGCTGAAATTCTCACTCCAGTAGTTACCAAGATTTGGAACCTGTCCCTTAAAACCCACGCATGGCCTCGTTCATGGAAGAGTGCTAATATCAACCCCATACCAAAAGTTGAGGTTTCCCAGGGAAATGGTGACTTCAGAGGAGTTAATGTTACAAATGTTATTGCAAGAGAATTCGAAAAGGTTATCTACAAGCATCATGTTAACAAAATTGTCGAAAGCAGATTAAGCCCCACTCATTTTTCTTATAGAGAAGGTAGAAGCTGCACGGACGCCTTGCTAACAATGCAACATCAAATTCTTAAGCTTATGGACCACAAGGAATGCAATGCTGTAAGGCTGTTTGCTATGGATTTCAGTAAGGCCTTTGATACCGTGAAACACTCTCTTCTGTTTTCCAAACTTAAACTTCTATCACTCAATCCCTATATTTTAAATTGGTATCCTACTTTTCTTACTGATAGGAGACACCGGGTCGTCTGCGATGGTCTTTCCTGTGATTGGATTAACGTTAACAAAGGTACCCCCAGGGGAGTTTTAGTGGCCCTTATTTATTCAATATATTTATAAACGATCTGAAAATAGATCCTGTGTATGAATCTTCCTTGTTCAAATATGCCGATGATCACATCCTAATTATTCCTGTATGGAAGCAAAATAATAACACTACCTCAGTTGATGTAGAAAATTCCTACTTGAAATGGACTGACGATAATCGCATGAAATGCAATCTTTTCAAATGCAAAGAGTTGATTTTTCGAAAGATCGGCTTCCACACAGAACTGGAGAGTGTACAGGATATTCCACAATTTTCCGAACTTACCATCTTAGGGGTCACTTTTCAGGAGAACTGTAGGTTTTCTGTCCATGTCAAAAATACGCTGATCGCAGCAAATAAATGTCTATATGTTTTACACACCCTCAGGAGGGAAGGGTATAGCCAGCCAGAAATAGACAAACCGTTCAGCGCCTTGGTGGTGACTAAGGGAGTGTTCATTATTTATGGAGACGGGGGCTTGCAAATGGGAGAGGGGGACAAGCGAGCGCTTTAAAAACTCTTTTATTAATAGACTTAGTTTCAATTATAATCAAGCTATTATTAACTGATAGACAAAAAAATGTTAATTTTTGCTCCTTTGATTTTTTATTCACCATGTAACTTTTGATATGTATCAGTGAAATAAAGAGTATTATTTATTTATTTATTTATTTATTTATTTATTTATTTATTTATTTATTTATTTATTATTTGTGTAGTCATGATAGCTTGCGCGAAGCTAATGTTTCTGAGAGTTTTGGAGGTTTCAAGGTTTTAAGTAATGTTTTGGCTTGTTATTTTAGCTTTCCGAAATTGCCGGCTGAAGGCCTGGCCATGTTGATTGCAACATCATCCAACATTGTTGGCCGAATGCAACATGTTTGATGATATGCAACACTTGAACTCAAGGGTCTGGGACCAAAATCTACCCACGATCCTTAGAAAACAAGCCCGCGCTATATTGGTTTGCCAAAAAGATTACGTAAGACTGATCGACTAACACGTCGGATCATCTTCTCGCTCTTCCTGGTACTAGTCTTACAGTTTCGCTTACTCCTTTGCTCTTTTTTTTCTATTTGAAGAGAGATTGCTTGTATTTAAGTTTCCCTCGATGAGACTTTCAAAACTGTAGTCTTCCTCATATACGGAACACTCACGCGACAACGCGCGAAGCACGTAATAAAGATATCCGCAAAGTCAGCTTAGTGGGCATGCGCGCGTTCAACAATGTTGGACACGATGGCCGAACGAATGCAACATCGTTGTTCATACCCGCGAACAAAAGAAATATTGGACAATGTTGAAGACGGTGTATCCAAACGAGTGCAACATGTTGGACCTAACAAGGTTGGACGGTGTTGCATCAACAATGTTGCATAACTGGCGAGACCTATTTTCTGTTCTATAATAGGTGTTTCAATATAGTCACTTTCGTTTACCAAAATATTTATTTCCCCACTAAATGTTTAGCCAGCTTTCACGGTTTTAGCGACTACAAAGCCGACAAACAATAAACACAGTTTTAACCAAAATTTTTTTTATTTATTTTTAATGCAACTATTGCAAACATGACCAATTGAACCAATCAACCTAGCCTGCGAACGCAGACGTATTTCCGGCTGTCGCTTCTCTCCGCCGAAAAATAACGTCTGCGTACCCGAGCGGCCAAACGATTTCCGTGACGTAGCGACTTTTGTTTTCTCGTTGGCCAATCAGATTACATGATAGATTGAAACTCGAGTGGTCCACGCGACGGGACAAACGCCACAAAGCTAGCATATACAATGGCATATCGAAAATTAATCCTAACGGCTCAGAATGATCAGTAAGAAAACCTCCATTCGGTTTATTTGAGTATTTCCCTTCATGATCAAGATAAACATCATTAAGCAGAGCTAGGCTATGAATGCTTTATTATCAATTTATTTGCGAACTGCAGGAGTCGTACGTGGAGCCGGGCCGGCCCGTCAACATTTTTTAACGCCCGATGCGCGCTAAGCCACAAAACAATGGAGATACAAGCATGAAATCACGAGTAACGAAATCACGGATCCTATATGTCTTCACAGATAACATTTATTAAGCGCTGCCTGAAATCTTGCAGTTAATCCGAGCCGATAAAGCTAAACAAATGCCACAGAACTAGCATACACAATTGCATATCGAAGATTAATCCTAAAGGCTCAGAATGATCATTTGAGCAAGCTATGAATGCTTCTGATACCAATTTATATGCGAACTGAAGGAGTCTTGTAGGTCCGACAACACACTTTTGAACTTGGTAAGGCCACTAACTTGATTTTTCATCTTGCTTGTCAATGGAGAAATCACGACCACGATATTTTTCGCACAAGTGGACTGCACAGACGAAAACACTATGGGCAACGCTTGATAAATCAACAACTTGCTAAACCCCGTCGGCAAATTGACAAAAATATCCTTTTCTTTTCTACAACATACTTGATTGAATCCTCCTGGTACTTATTTAACTTTTCAATACCGAAAACCTCGCAATGCAAACTTTGCTAAACGCGTCCTCCATACTGTCCGCCATTGTTTTTCATGAGTTAACGTGTACACCACACACGATTCTCGTGTGGTGGTTCTGTGATTTTATGAGCTAAACGGTGATTGGCTTAGAATTTCTACGTCACGGAAATCGTTTTGCCGCTCGGGTACGCTAGCCTGTTCCAGGCTCCTAGAGAGAAGCGCGAAGGAGAGGGCGAGGGAACGAAAACGAGGGGGGCTGGGGAGAGAAAAAGAGGGAAAGAAGAGGAGCCTGTAATCATTCTCTTAAACACCTCATGCCGGTATACCAGCTCCCGGTATACCCTCTGATTGGTCAGTTTTGACAGTTAAGACATCACTCAAAAGATATCGCGAAAGAATCTGAAAGAGTTCAAAGTGGCGAGTGTGTCACGCGCGTGGTTTTGATGAGACTGAGTTTAACCCAGTTTTAGAGAATTGTCTTCGAGATTTTCCGCAAGTTAAAGTACTCAGGAAGGAGCAAAAAGCGTGCCTCTCAATCTAGCCCGTGGGAAAGACGTTTTCGCCATTCTGCCCACCGGTTTCGGGAAGAGATTGATATTTCAACTGTTTCCTCGAGTCTCGAGTGCTTTGTGCTCAAGTGAAGTCAAGCCGTTGTCAACCATTATAGTGGTTTCTCCGTTAGTTTCAGTGATGAGAGATCAGGTCGAGCAGTTAAAACAACTAGGGATCTCGGCCGCAGCAATAGGAATTGGCGACGAATGTATAACAAATGCTATAGCTCTTGAAAGCAAGAGACAACAATGATAAGTTTTGAAAGACGAGGATCTGTTAGACACTTGTATCCGTGATAAACAAACATCCTGCGGCAGTTTCAATCTTCCCGCAGTGATATGCAATAGCATAAGCATGAATTCACGAGTAAAGAAACCCACGGATCCTGTATCTTCACAGATAAAATTTATTTAGCGCTACCTGAAATCTTGCAGTTAATCCTAGCCGCTTAACTTTAACAAATGCCACAGAGCTAGCATACACAATGGCATATCAAAATCTAATCCTAACGGCTCAGAATGATCAGTAAGAAACTCTCCATTCAGTATATATGAGAATTCCCCCTCACGATCAAGATAAACACCATTAAGCAGAGCGGTCGCATCACGTTTTGATCAAAAAGGAAGAAGCTCTTATACAAAAGGAAAATCGCTTAAAGACATGCTTGCATTGTAAAAGCTTTTATCAAAACAACGCACACACAGTGGGAGTCGTGCAGGTCTGTCAACCGCATTTTAACATATTTAAACGTGCCATAAATTCTGGCCAGGATCCTCGCACAAATGAGGCAGCTGACGCTGGAAAGCTCTTCGTTTCTTAAAAGCTTGCGAAGATACAACCAAGCGAAGACACAACATCTGCCAACACTTGAGTCTCGTCGCTCGATAGCGTCGCGTTAATAAGTTCCTTATTTCGAATGGCGTTGAACAAGTACACCCGGGGAACTTTCGTTCCAAGACACGTCAAATTTTTTTGGCAAAATCTACAGGATTTTGAGGGTTGAAATCTCAAACCCGGAGAACCTTTCGGTGTCCGCGACATCGAAGCGATGTAAGAACAACCGCGCGAACTCGAGAACTCGCGTGAGTAATAGAAACCCGGACAATGAAAAGTTTGACATTTTGACATGTTGACGCATTTTGGAAAAAGTGGGCGGCATGAGGTGTTTAAGAGAATGATTACAGGCTTCTTCTTTCCCTCTTTTCCTCTCCCCCACCCCCGTCGTTTTCGTCCCCTCGCCCTCTCCTTCGCGCGTCTCTCTAGGAGCCTGGAACAGGCTAGGGTACGCAGACGTTATTTTTCGGCGGAGAGAAGTGACAGCCGGAAATACGTCTGCGTTCGCAGGCTACAATCAACCTTGCTGGTTAAAAACTGAACTCCAACTTCAGTTGCAGATTTAAGTCAAATATAACGATTCAAAATAGCAGTTTAGTTGTTTTTGGCTGAGATTGCCGTCTGTTCTAGTATTTCAGATTGCATAGATTGCCCCCCGTTGCCCTCTTACAATTATTGGTTAGTAATTAAATAATGCGTGTATGTGACAGTGCAAATTATCTACTATTTGCTTTTTTGGTGTAACTTGAAGCCTGTAGATGACATCGGGGAATCCTAGAAAACAGAACAGAGAGAAAACAAAAAGGGAATTTATAAACGGAAGAAATTCTGGCATGGTGTCATGAAAGCTATTTCTACTTTAACCTCTGCATGCTCGTCGGTATTGGTTGTAAAATCTCCCACTGACTTGCAGAAACTTGTTGGGTATCATCTCAAGTACCGTAAGTTGTTTATACAATGTGTGCTTTTTAGCTTAGCACCGATGATATGTGGTTTAATTTTTCTTTGTTAATATATCAAGTTTTCCTTCGTGAAACACACAGTCGCCGGGCTTCTTGTTTAGCATTGTGCACAAGACAATATTTTCTCTAGAACGACCGTTCCAAACTAAATGAAACTTGACATTAAGTAATTTCTTTTATGTCTTCTCTCTGCAGTTGCGAGCAACATTTAAAGAGATCAATTTTGATTGCTAACAGCCGATTTTCTTGAAATCTGAAGTTTAAGGCTTGCAGACTGAGAGGGCGAACTAATGGATACGCCCTCTTATAAAGGGTCTTTGCCTAACTATGAAAGCGAGGCTAAGTATTTTTACTGTGAGTGAACATTTGGCCAAAAGCCTCGTGATGTTGCGAAAAGGTTATTGTCCGGAGAGTCTCGTGATAATCATACGATGGTGACCTGTTTTAGTACAGATCCAAGGTTCAAACGAGGAACCATGAGCCATTGTCTCACAACCAACTCATCCCTGTCACCTGTGACAAACCTAATAGAGAAGGCACCCTGGAGGGAGACATAAAAGCTTTTATTTGGTCGAAATAAAATCCATTTGTTCGAAACGAATTTCAAAAGAATAATTATTTTAAGTAAAAAATTTATATGGCGAGTTTCTGTACTCACCGGATACAAGAAAAAGCGAGGGACCTGCTAAGTCCCCCCAGTCACGATAACAAAGAACCTTTAAGAGTCACTAGCACACCCTCGAACAGTTGGATCTTTAATTAACAGAGGTTGTTTGAAAGTTTTGCGAATCCTGTGATGCATGGTAACTGCCGAGCTCTAACGTTACATCCAAATTTCGAGTCTGTCTTGCGTACAAGTGGCGATGTGAGGCTCAGGGACTCTTACAATTTCAGAACAAACGAAGGAAAGATTTGGCCCACTGGTTGATGCAGCACTCGGGCACTATTTTCATCAGACAGTTTAGGCACCAAGCTCGACGACTTTTAGACAATTGACCACAAGTGGAGATAAATCGGCTAGTGCCGGCTGTTCGCTTCACAACACAAGAATTTCCGGCTACGACATGTTCGGCCTACAGCTGGGGCATGTGGTTCTACTGGTACACTCTCTCTAACGGTAGAACAGTTTCTGGTTGAAAAGTCTAAGCTATCGTTTCAGCTAATTGTCACTAGGAATGTGCTCGGGTAGGGCAAATCTTTCTTCTAAAATTGTAAGAGTCTCTGAGCTACACATCGTTACTTAAACGCCGATTCGGACGGAGTCAACGTTGGAGCTCGGCAGCTACCACGCATCGCAGGATTCCTTTCTAAAACCCTCTGTTAATAAAAGATCGTCCAACTGTTAAAGAGAGCCGTTGGCGACTGTTAAAACATTTCTGGAGGGTCTCAACGGGTACCTCGTCGTTGTTCTGTAATAGTTATTAAAATGGGACGTATGAGTCATTCTTTGTTTCTCGCTTTCACTGTTAGTAGAGGAATTTAAGATGGTTTCATGGTGTACTTTGGTTTGCCTTCTTGGTGTACTGACCATTACAGCTGCAGGTGAGAATCGTTTGTTGCTATTAGATGAAGCTATAGGTCACACAAACAAAAATTTTGCACCAACATTGGAGACGCTGGCTTTCACCAGAAGAGTGTTTCATTCTTCGACTTGTAGATTTCCGCTATCGCGTAAATTTTACATGCATAAGGACGTATTAAATATAACTTGTTTTTTTGCACGTAAATGAAATAAAAAGCGATGTATTCGTAAACCACTTGCGGAAAAAGTAGGGCGCTGTTCGACTTTTTACGTTTACGCAAGCGACTCTTCCACCCCGGCTCGTATTTTATTTAACTACTGTATGCATAAAAGGCAATTAAATTTACGTCTGTACGCGCGTAAAATCCTTACTTTTACTTTTAAAATCCAAAAGCCTTATTTACAAGAAATAATAGTTCCAATGCACTGAAAATTACCTCTCGCCCAAGATACAAATGACAGAATGGAATTTACCCCATTGAAGTGTTTCAAGATCGTGATTGTTTGCATACATGTATGTCGGAGAAATCGCTTAAAATAGGCATCATCACGGTTTTCGACGCCATTTTGACGAGTAGGCAAACACGTCTTGAAAAAACAGTGTTTGAATGGAAATCGGATGTCAAATAATTTTCATAAAACATCGCTTCTGAAAAATTCATGAATTGGAAACTTTTTCACCAGGAAAACGATTTTAAGAAAAAAATCTTGGAGGAATGTATCTGTGCCAGAAAACGTCCAATCGTGTTTTAAACTTACCATACAATTCCCTGTATTTTTTCCCCGCGAACTATTTTTAGCAGCAGTTCACGACTGGTTTTCTACACAGACAAACGGTATGGAAAGTTCAAAACACGACTGGACACTTTCTGGCACAGCTACATCCCTCAATTTTTTTTTCGTCAAATTATTTTCCTAGTGCCAAAAGCTTCCAATTCATGAATTTTTCAGACGCGATGTTTTATGAAAATTATTCGACATCGGACATTTCATTCGACTTTTCAAGACATGTTTGCCTACTCGTCAAAATGGCGTCGAAAACCGTGATAAGGCCTATTGATCGTGGTTTGTTGCCTCTTCGTTACATTTTCTTTCCGTTATCAAATATGGCTGCAGAGTGGATTCTATATTTGATTCCGGACAAGTGTAGCGAAGACGAAAATCAAGCGTATGTGACGTGACTCGTGGAGTATTTTGCCCCGTTTCCCAGGGTCTTCGCAGACGACTGTTCGCCATTTTGAATTGGGATGAATGTTTACATCGATTACAATTATTTTGTTTGCTGTTCGAGGCAGCTTTCTCAAAACACTGGTCTGTCTTTTAGATGCAGGTTGTAAACTTGACCTTGGTTTTGTGGTCGATACAACGAAGAGTATCAAGAAAGTGAACATCCCGAAACTGAAAAGAACTCTGAAACTTCTAGTTCAGCAG
Organism: Pavona decussata; assembly: GCF_977016875.1. Lineage (NCBI taxonomy): Eukaryota > Metazoa > Cnidaria > Anthozoa > Scleractinia > Agariciidae > Pavona > Pavona decussata. Next base: position 2,149,089 of record NW_028145460.1, read on the forward strand.
TTTGACGTTTCTGAGGATGGAACACATGTGTCGCTTGGGACATTCGCCAAAGAAAGCACCCTTCACAACAAATTCAGCGATTCCAAATATCACAGTAAGGAAGCCTTTTCCACGCTGATAGAAGAAAGTATAAACAAGCTGAGAATGCCAACCCGTCTGGACAAGGCGATACAAATGGCCAACGATGAAATGTTCACCAAGGAAAGTGGCGACCGACCAGGAGTACTAAGTGTGATGGTGTTGCTAACGGATGGGAAATCGCACCCTGATACGGATGTTGCACAATACATGGAAGATGTAAAGGACATAAAGGTAGGGTAGCCGTTAAAATGACTAAGTAAGTTGGAGCACATGCGCAGTAGAGTCTGGTTGAGACTGATTTGCATACAACTCGTCGCAGGATTTTTGCTTTTAGGCCATTGCAAATTCAAAACAACATCGTAACAAACAGCTTCCGTGATTGCTAAAGAACGTTTGTAAATAAAAATATCACAGCTAACTTTCCGAAGATGAACGCGATTCAAAAACAACATGATACAGCTTCCTGAACTCTCCGACGGTATTTGAAAAAGTTGGGCCAAGGATTTCAAAGTACTTCTCTTCAACGCGCGCAAACGCCTGGGATGACATACTCCCTTTAACTCGCGTTTTTCTTTTGTTTTGAGTCATCCTGGCTTCAGTTTAAATTAAAGCATTAAGCTGTGTTAATAATGGCCCTGTTATGGAAGCATATCGTTCGTTGTTTCTAAATAACATTTAAATTACTATCAAAGTCAAACTTCAGTTGCCCATAAGATGCATATGTCGCTCCCACGGCTAACTTTTGTCCCCCAAAAAACTTGGAAGTATACTTTGAGGTAGTGTCGTTTGCCTTTCGATGCTTTTCCAAAACTGTTTTAAACATTCATGATTTTTTATGAAAGGAACTTTGGGGGGAAAACTCTCAGCTAGTCGCGTTTGCTTTGGTTTCGCATTACTACGCTCTGCGTTTCTTTAATAAAGCTCGCGCCGCTTTCTCAACCAATAGGAATCCAAACCAAAACCAATCCTGTTTTGGACCCCCGCGTTTTCCCGCGCTTGGCGCCAGTTGCGTGTATTTATTTTTGAATTCTGATTGGCTCGTTGTGTTGTTTACATCTGTTGCGATTGGCCGAAGTAATTACTTTTGTTTTGGTTTTGCGACACTCAATTGGAAACCGCTCCAAATGTTCAGGTAGGTTAATAAGTACGTACCATTTACGAAACTTGTACAGCGACTCGGCCGTAATGAGTTCATTGCACCATCAAAGTCAAACTTCGACACATCGGTTTAATAATAAGCAAGTCCTTATATAACGTAACATACCCTAACAGTTCATGGCACTTTAAAATACTTAAAATTAGAAAAATAGAAAAAATCAGTTACAAATTAAATTAATAGGACATTGATAAAAATGAAGATAAGTATCAAAAGGTTTCATAAAAACATCTATCCGAAATACTTCGTGAACTAACAATAATGACATTATAATTACAATCATACATTAATTATAATTGCACAATTTTCAAAGATGAGATTAAGAACTTCTAAGAAATTGGTTGAAAAGACAAGTCTTAAGGGATTTCTTAAACACGTCTATTGAAGTTAGAATGTATGGATTTCTCGCAAAGTAAAGAGCATTACTTATGGTCACTTTAATTTTAAGCGCATGTCTGGAAAACAAGTATGATGTTTCAGTTTGTTGCTTGTGTTGTTAAGTCCAAAGGTGTCCGTTTAGTCGTCATTGCAATTGGTCCTAAAGCTATGGAGGATGAATACCGCAAGGTGTTAGAGGCGATTGCAGGAGAGGAATTATTCTTTGTACAAGACTATGATGAACTTAAGGAAATGGTCACCAGCATCACTGCCTTTATCTGTCGTAAGTATTACTTAAAGAGACACAGTCAGCTGGTGTACATGCGCATTAGATACCATTTCTTGGCTGATCTGCATATCGCACTTCATCACAAGTCTCGCGCTGAGAAGCGCATCCTTTGAAAATTTAAGCAAACCTTGTCGAGTCGAAGTATTTACCAGTCAAAATAGTGATTATAGACCTAATGTCGTATTACAACATTCATTTGGGAAAGCCAAACGTCAACGAATACCTCTGAAGTCGAAGAATCATTTAATCATTAAATTCTGCTTTCAATCAGATATTTTGTTTTTATAATTTCATTTCTACAACTTCTCCGCTATCTAAATTTAGGAACCAAACCTATGTCATTGCAAGAGCGCTTGCTTGAGCCGTAGAAAACAAGGTTCTACTGTACTATAGCTAGAGGTTGTCCTTGTCGAGGAGATAATAGACTCAAAGCTTGTCTTCGTCTGAGCTCCAAACCAATTGCAAGCAGCCATGACGCGAAGTTCGAATCGTTTACGAAGGTTCCCTCCACACGAACCTTTCGCCACGTTGAGAAAATGCGATTTTCCAAATATATATAATGGTGATTTGCTGTCCAATGTTTTTGATTGATTTCTCTCGTTATTTAAGTCAACGTAGGCGATTTCTTCTGCCCGGCGCCTTCACGTTTCCCACTCCTTACAATACAATACAATATCTTTATTCTACGTGGTAAATGTTCTTAGCTCATCAGCTACTTTACAGACATACCACGAAAAAAAATTCATGTTCCTTTGGAGACGCGACCCATACTGTTTTAACCAAATATGATAAAAAAATGCCATAGAATGAACAAAAGCATACTCAGAAACAGGTTTTCAGTAAAAAATTGAAAATCCAATAAAACACTGGGAAGATTGAGGTGGATATCTAGATGTATTCGGCAAGTACCTTTGATTTCAGGCTGAGATAGACGTTTTTCAAACTGACAAAACTATTGTCCAGGTCGGCGCGGTCACAAAGCTGACTGTGTCCCTTTAACTACAACGGAATAAAAACAGGTTCAGTAGGCATGTACTAATACCAGGAACACCGGAACACTCCGGAACACCGAATTTGACGGTGTTGTTTTTTTTCCCATTACAGACCATGTAAAAAATAAAATGTCAATGTAATTTGTTTACCCACGTAACACGAAAGAGCTTAGAAGCAGGCTCTAAAAATATTGCAAAAAAGTAAAAAGGAAGACAGCAAGAAAGAAAGAAAGAAAGAAAGAAAGAATAAATAAAAAAGAAATAAATAAAGAAATAAGTAAATAAAGAAATAAGCAGGTAAAGAGGTCAAAGAGGTAAAGAAAGGAACAAATAAAGAAACGAAAAGGAAGCCACCCCCCCCCCCCCCCCCCAATCTCAGACGCAAAATTCCACTCCCGTAGAAGGAAGTTGTAGCTTTTAAAGAAATATTTAACTTTTTCCAATTACAAGCCCCTATTGTCAGGCTTTTTTGTTACTGTTTTGAGAAGCCAAAGGGGACGTTGAATTTGACGGTGTTGTTTTGTTTTCCCATTAAAGACCATGTTAAAAATAAAATGTCAATGTAATTTGTTTACCCACGTAACACGAAAGAACTTAGAAGCAGGCGCTAAAAATATAGAAAAAAAAAGGAAGACAGAAAGAAAGAACGAATAAACAAAAAATAAATAAAGAAAGAAATAAGTAAATAAAGAAATAAGAAGGTAAAGAGGTAAAAAAAAGGAACAAATAAAGAAAAAGATCCCCCCCTCCCCCACACCCAATCTCAGACGCAAAATTCCACTCCCGTGGAATGAAGTTGTAACTTTTAAAGAAATATTTAACTTTTTCCAATTACAAGCCCCTATTGTCAGGCTTTTTTTATTTTTTTTACTGTTTTAAGAAGCCAAAGGAGACGTTAAATTAGACGGTGTTGTTTTGTTTTCCCATTACAGACCATGTTAAAAATAAAATGTCAATGTAATTTGTTTACCCACGTAACGCGAAAGAGCGTAGAAGCAGGCGCTAAAAATATAGAAAAAAAAATAAAAAGGAAGACAGAAAGAAGAACGAATAAACAAAAAATAAATAAAGAAAGAAATAAGTAAATAAAGATATAAGAAGGTAAAGAGGTAATAACTTTTTCCAATTACAAGCCCCTATTGTTAGGCTTTTTTACTGTTTTAAGAAACCAAAGGGGACGTTGAACAAATTAACAAGTTTATTGCTTACCGTTATAAACGCAATACAGATTTCAGCGGTTATACACCAAAATGACCGTCGTGCATTTCGGGTAGCTTTAATTGTAATTTTAGCTTTTTAAAATCATTGTAATTTACTATTAATTGTAATTTTAGTTTTTTAGTTTTTTCATTCCTTTTTTAATCTTGTCATGCGCATTTCAACATTTTATGAAATTTGCGCATTAGAAATGTTATTATTATTATTATTATTATTATTATTATTATTATTATTATTATTATTATTATTATTATTATTAACGCAACATGGCGGCAATCCGCAATGCATAGTTATAGTTGATACTTAAAGTTACGTACTGGCCGGTTACAAGTTATCGCCCTTTTTTCGCTTGGTCTTTGTTTTCCCATTACAGACCGCGTGTTATTCTCTGGAGAAAAAAAATTATTCATTCATATTCACGCGACTATTTGAAAATTTATTAAGACTATGATCACATAGTGGGAGCTGGAATGGTGGAATGGCACTCACCTCCCACCAATTTGACTCGGGTTTGCTCCCCGGACCCGCCGTCATATGAAGGTAGAGTTTGTTGTTTGTTTTTCTCCGGGTTCCCCGGTTTTCCTCCCTAACCTTAAAACTAACACTTCTAAACTCTAATTCGACCTCATGCACGCACACTTTATAACGAGCTCTAAGCTCTTTCGTTATACGTGGGTAAACAAATTACATTGACATTTTATTTTTTTACATGGTCTGTAATGGGAAACCAAAGCAACACCGTCAAATTCGGTATTCCGGGGTGTTCCGGGGTGTTCCGGTGTTCCTGGCTTTAGTACATGCCAGTCCAGTAGCACCCGACTTAGATTTTTAATGTAGTATTGACGACTACAAACGCTGGAAGACATAAAATGTGATCTCGACTACAAATTCTCTCCTTTACTGGCCAAGAATCGTTATACTGACTACTAGTGTAAGCATAGCCGGAATTTAGATGGGATAAACAGTTTTGTTTGGCCAAAAGGCGATCAGCTCAAGAACATTAAGAAGATCTGAAATATTTTGTTTCGATTATATTTAATTATTAAGCAGTTACTCGCAGAATCAAGTGGTAACTGAAAAATTTTGTCGAGCGTACATTTAATCAGTATGTTAAAAAACAAGGTTTGCGACTGATTTAAACTTCTTAATGCAAACAGTCGACATTACAACACGCCTACCGCCTTTGGTACCCCCAGAGGTTAGCTTGGTAACAACACAGGAGTAGTTAGTCTACCCTCTCTTTTTGTGCACTAAAGATAGACAGTACTCCACAGGGAAAAACTTTCAGCTAACGCTGATCACGTCGTGGTCGTTTTTATATAGACGCCCTCTCTTTTATTTTCACCTTTTTATATCCTTTGTTTATCCTTTTCGTAATTGACGTCTTGTGCTACTTTGACAACTGTGTCTGTCATGTTGTATGCCAGTCATTACGTACTCCCCCCGCCCCGTCGTTTCCCCCACGTCGGCAATCATTACTACTTTACGTCCGGGGGGGAGCTACTCGTCGGAACATTTGGTGGGGCGGTGTGGCTCAGTCATTCAAACCCTGACCATAGTTTAGATCAAAATATTGAATTTTTCCGTACTCTTTTTTAGACGTTGGTTTCTAGAATTCATACCCGTTTCTGCAAAATCCATCGCCGTTTTCAGAGTTCCAAGCCAAAATGGTAAAGATCTACACCCTATTCCGAATAGAATAGAAAAATTTATTTTAAAAGACTCGTCCAGTCAGCAGCGAGGCCCTGTGTATTTTTGTGTATTTTATCTCAAAACGGCTCAAAAACCAGGCCTTTGGCGCTGCAAATACAGTCAACTCCCTTTATTGTGCACACCCTCGGGACCGCGAGTTAGTGTCCTTAAAATAGCGGGAGTATATTTCAGGGAAACGTCTGTACTCTGATTTTACCGGGGATTTAGCTGCTGTCCGTATTATCGAGACGTCCGTAATAGCGAGGTGTCCGCAAGGTAAGAGTTGAAAGTACCTATATAGCTTACATGGGGAAGCACGCCCCCCCGCCCCCTCCCCTACTCCCCACTCCCCGCCCCAGCGTTCGCGTTGTGTGAAATCTCCGTACATATTATTTAAATAGCGTATTAATGAGCTATCTGTAAAGTATACCCTTCTTTATGTCATTTTATTTTAGCACCAAAACCTTGCGAGGTGGACTTGGCATTTTTGGTGGACAAAACAGAGAGTGTTGGAAAGGAAAATTTTGAGTTGGAAAAAGGATTCCTTATGGAGGTCTCTAATGCTCTGACAATCGGCCCCGACGCTACCCACGCCGCATTTATTCTCTTTGCCAAAGACGCAGAGGTGCTAAATACTTTTGCAGAGAGTGAATACTACAGCAACGAGAAAGTGCAGAATTTGATAGAGGGTATACCGGTCAAGTTAGGTAGTCGTACCTTTATTGACCGAGCACTGAAAGCAGCTGATGAGCAACTGTACACTGTGGAGGGAGGGGATAGGCCGGATTTTCCGAATTTGCTGTTTCTGATGACGGATGGAAAAACGAATCCTCTTTCCGAACCCTTCTCGAGTGTAATTCCTTCTCTTCAGGTATAAAAGAGATTAAGTTTTGTGATAATGAAATTTTAACGGAGGGATATCATTTAAATGAACAGGAATTGGAAAGGAGTGCAAATATTGCTAGCCACGCTGTCCAAAAAATTGTCACTCTTAACTACCTTTTCGCAATCATGAACGAGAGTAAAACATGGCAGGATGAAAGAACTGTTAGTCTTGCGAGCAAATGTGTGATTTTTTTTTCAGTTAACAGTTTTGGAGGGAAAAACCCGTTTTGTTTTAACCTGTAATGGCTAATTACAGTTTTCTCCTTTTGACCCAAATAATCATGTGAATTGAAAAAGGATAGTTGAAGATTTCCAAGGTGAAAATATGTTCATATTGAAGTTGGCTTTTATTAAACTTATTTCAAATATTTTTTAGGACCTTCTTTGCTTGTCTCGTGATATCTTGTTCCAAGAACGTATGAAATTGAAATTTTCTGTAAAGTTGCGCATTTAGCGCCAAAAAGGGTAATATTGTCAAAGATCAGCTACAAAATACACAAAAGCTCACGAAAACAACCACAGTGTGTGAATGTGCTAAAGTTGCGTCTCAAACGTCCCTTGCAAACTCCTTGGCATTGCCATGACAACCCCGAAGTTAAATCTTGAAGTAGCTGAAGGTGACACCTCAGACACCATTATAATTTTAACCAAGAGAGGATTAATGCTTCACTAAAAGTAACAGACGTGGAATTTGAGCTCAAAGCTAGATAAAAGTTTTTGCAAACATTTTCGTTACCAAGATACCAAAGATAACATAGATACTACCAGATACTATCAGATATGATGTAACGTTGATCATTTCATTAGTAAATTATTACTCCATATAATATCCATAATATAATATAGTATTTTTGGATTCTTTAATTTTTCTTTGTAAATTTAGAGGTACAACTTCAATATGGGGATTTGGTTCTTCTTTGTTGTAACCCATTTGAAGTTTTTGTTTTCTTCTTCAATAAAGTTTTATAAATAACTAATTAAAAAAAAGATTATGCTATTTTTTTCTCATTAATCTGAAAGGTAGACTGACAAACCACTTCGAATTTTTGCAGGAAAAAGACGTAAGGATCATTGCTATCGCAATTGGAAATTATGTAGAGTTTCAAGATCAGCTGAAAGAGATTGCAGGCGAGAATGTTTACACTTTGGAAGACTTTGGCGAGCTATCGGATATGTTCACTAAAATACTGGAGGAGACCTGTAGTGAGTTATCAACAAGCTAAGTATCACCCCTTAGTTTTAATATATCGAAAATGGAAAGTGGGTGCTGAGATCGCTCAGGGTAAGGCATAGCGTAATAGTATGACTGTTTCAAATGCAATGTAGGAAATCCCTTCCTCTTCTTCTTTTTCTTCTTCTTCTTCTAGATGCGCAAATGAAACTTTTCTATTACTTATAGGCGATAAATTTTGAGAAAAAAGAAAAAAAATGTGGTAGATCAATAGATCTTGCTGATTTCGCTTTGCAAGAACAACTAGAAGACAATTTAGTGGTCACCATTTCTCTGGCATGGTATAAATAAACAATAGCCTCCATTTGGCGCGAAAATATGCTCAGATATTTGTCCGCGGTGATTATCTGTTCCGAGAAGCGAACAGTTTTCCGAGAGCGAAGCTCGAGGAAAACTGTGAGCTTCGAAGAGCAGATAATAACCAAGGACAAAGATCTGAGCATATTTTTAAAGCCAAATGGGGGCTATTGTGGTTATTATCCTTCAAATACTTTTCGCAACATGTAGCAACGAGCTTGAGTATTTGAACATTTCGTTTAAGAAAAGTTTATCGTCAAAAACGTTTAGAGCCTATGTTGTTTTCTGATACTGCTTTATCGACCAGCAGGTTTATCTCTCCTTCTGTCACAAAAGCAAACCGTTCCCCAATCTTGACATTAATCTTAATTGTAAACAAGACACGCCTTGAAGTTTTTGAAATTGGGGAATATCACTTGAGGAATATCATTGGATATTCCCCAGTTTTAGCTGGGGTTTATTCGGTCACATGAGGCGTTTAGACCAATCGCGCGCGAGCGAAAATATTTAATGGATTATAATGGCCCATATACCATGGCCGCTAATTCAAATTTTAATAATCTACATTAGCGCAGCTAACGCTTATAAGAATGCTATTTTGTCAGATCCAAATAAATTGCACTGTGATGGGCTAGGATAACATGCCTTATTAGAGAATAATAGAAAAAGGATTTGCTGTTTGTCTAAATGTCGCAACTTTACCGACTTAATTAAATGTAGATGTAGATGTAGATGTAGATGTAGATGTAGCTTTAAACAGCTGCCGTTTTGACGATATTCCCTGCAGAATATTTCTAGGGAGATCTCTTGTTTTAATGTTAGAAAATTAATGCAAAACTATGACTTTAATCATTTGGCCCACCGATCATGTAAAAAGTCAAATGTTACAATCTTCGCATAACATATTTAAAAAGGACATGGGATTTAACTAGCACAATTTTGAACCAAAGGGCGTGGAAAACAAAGCTTTTGACAACGAGCTCTATCTTTCTTCCTCCCTTCTTGTTGTCTAATTGGACGTTATAATACAACTTTTTCAGAGCCGCACGAACAAGTCAAGCGACGGCTGCCTCATCTGAGGAGGAAGTGGAACCGTGGCTTCTTCCAGGACCATCATCCTAAAATTGTCCGCAAACTGCACGAAAAGTATGATGCAATGGAGTGAACGAGCTTAGAGCTCGCCGACCGGTCAAGGTAATTTTATTCATTAAAATTTAGCCTGCGTGAGACAAGTAATCACACTTTACGAACGAACATGACTGCAAATGTTGATCATATCCTCTGAAAAATTCTTTATCTAGGTCCTAAGGCTTGAAACTCTCTTAGGTCTCTTCTAACACATATCACAGATTCATTTAGATATCCTACCTTCACGAAACAAATGTACAAGTTTTTATTAAGATAATTCTGATATGTTCATGCCGCACATACGCAGCACCATTTTGTATTTATTGTGTTTCGAGGTGACTCCTTTAAATAAGCCCGATCGTTTCTACCGCCATATCTTTATTGCTACTTTTGTATTAGATTATTGTGTTTTATCGCAAATAAAGAAGAAGAAGCATCATTCAGTCTTCTGTGAAGCACACCAGTAGCCCATTCACAGTGTTCTCAAGTAGTGGATAAGTCTACTGAAACAAAATAGAGGGATGCAGTGCTACTTTTAAATCTGCCACACTGGACAGACTGGGGCGACCTATACCGCTTGCAACGTTTTACATGATTTGGTAAAGAACGAGATACAGAACAATGTTCCCAGCTCTAACAAACAATGCAGCTGCAGGTTATGAGGGTCCAGTTAAAATAGAGCTTTTGAAAGGTGTAGGTCTCTTGAACAAACTAAGCATGTTGAGGAAACGTAAAATCTTGATGAAGACGCGCGTCTTTTCAATGTTTGTCCAGTTTTCTGAATGAAACAAAAAAAACAACAGATAAGATGTCAGTGAATAAATTAAAGGTTCTGACGTTTCATGAGTATTCGTGAGTTACCGGAATAAAACAACACTGATTTGGGGCCCTGAGGAGATTAAAATTATCATTCTTTCGCGGGTAATCGTCTGAGCATTTAATTTCCGAATGATACAAGCAGTGGGGGGGACTTGCACCATTTGCAACGTCTGACGTGGTTGGTCAAAAGAACAAAAGATTGAGCAAGAGAACAATGTTCCCAACCCTAAAAAACAATGCAGCTGCAGGTTATCAGGGTCCAGTGAAAATAGAGCTTTTGAAAAGGGAAGGTCTACTTACAAGAATATTGGAAGACATATTGTAAAATTTTGTGCCCTTTCTGGTTTTTATTTTCTAGGATTAATTAAACGATGTCAGTTACAGTCTCCAGGATACCGGCAATAAAGAAGCGCTCAAATTAGAATCTGTACTGCAACCACACAAGGAAACAATAATAAGTAATTTGCACTTTCAGGATAGCGCAATTGCGTTTGTAAAATTTTTAAGAGTATGAGAGACCGGTCATAATTAAATCAATAAACATTCGTTTAAACTTTGCTGTTTGTCTTTGTTTATGAAGAGCTGTTAAAAGTCGGAAAAACTGGTTAGACACCCGCATACTAAAATGAACACATAAGAAAGGGAAAAGACAAAAACAACGTTTCCATCTAATACGAAAATGAGCCAATGAAAATGTCCAGAAATAGTCAACCTACACTTCTAAAACTCAACGGCCTCGATTCGTCCAGACCAAGCCAGTTCCCGCACAGCCGTTTTATGGGCTTCAGTAACAAATTCCCTCCCCACAAAAGTTTACTCCAAGGGGGCACGAACAGAATGTCTGAGAAAAGAGAAAATTAGGAATCTCAATTGTTTTTCGGTCAGTTGTGTACGGATAATGATTATCAGCAACCAGAGCCTGCGCCAATCCCAACTGATGCTGAGGCATCGTGCTTAAGCGAACTGCAGGTATGGAGATCGCTAATGAACCTGAAAACTGAAAGACTGCCACAGGACCAGATCAGAAATCTTTTCGGATATGGAAAGACCATGCTGAAATACAACATTTGGAACCTGTCCGTTAAAACCCACACATGGCCTCGTTCACGGAAGAGTGCTAATATCAACCCCATCCCAAAAGTTGAGGTTCCCCAGGAAAATGGCCGGTGGCTTCAGAGGAGTTAATGTTACCCCTGTTATTGCAAGAGCATTCAAAAAGGTTATCTACAAGCATCATGTTAAGAAAATTGTCGAAAGCAGATTAAGCCCCACTCATTTTTCTTATAGAGAAGGTAGAAGCTGCACGGACGCCTTGCTAACAATGCAACATCAAATTCTTAAGCTTATGGACCACAAGGAATGCAATGCCGTAAGGCTGTTTACCATGGATTTCAGTAAGGCCTTTGATACCGTGAAACACTCTCTTCTGTTCTCCAAACTTAAACTTCTATCACTCAATCCCTATATTTTAAATTGGTATCCTACTTTTCTTACTGATAGGAGACACCGGGTCGTCTGCGATGGTCTTTCCTGTGATTGGATTAACGTTAACAAAGGTACCCCCAGGGGAGCTTTAGTGGCCCTTATTTATTCAATATATTTATAATCGATCTGAAAATAGATCCTGTGTATGAATCTTTCTTGTTCAAATATGCCGATGATTCCATCCTAATTATTCCTGTATGGAAGCAAAATAATAACACTACCTCAGTTGATGTAGAAAATTCCTACATGAAATGGACTGATGATAATCGCATGAAATGCAATCTTTCCAAATGCAAATAGTTGATTATTCGAAAGATCGGCTTCCACACAGAACTGGAGAGTGTACAGGATATTCCACAATTTTCAGAACTTGCCATCTTAGGGGTCACTTTTCAGGAGAACTGTATGTTTTCTGTCCATGTCAAAAATACGCTGATCGTAGCAAATAAATGTCTATATGTTCTACGCACCCTCAGGAGGGAAGGTTATAGCCAGCCAGAGATAGACAAACTGTTCAGCACCTTGGTGATGACTAAGGTAGTGTTCATTATTTATGGGGAGGGGGGGCAAGCGAAGTTTACTCGTTTACTCTCCTATCTAGGGGGGTCAGAAAGGTTTAACTCTGGATCTGGGGAAGAGGGGGGGGGGGGGGGGACAAAAAAGGTTTGAAGGTTGATATCATTAGTTTTGGGTTTTTTTTTTCTACTAGAACCGCATGACATTTAATGTACTTGTACCACAGTAAATCAAACCATATTTTTATTTGTCCATTACATTATAAATACAATCAAATAGAATCTTATGACTGCTAACTTAGATATAATGGCAGGAGATCTTAGCAAGCTCAATGAGCTTTTCTATGAAGATCCCTTTATTCACGCTTAGACTAATTACAGAGCAGATGGTGATTTATTATAATTCTAGATAGATTACTTCTAAAGAGTATTTCCAAATGTAATCTCACACCAATAGTTTACACAGCAAATGGGTTCCATTCTATGGATTTGCTAGTCAGATATGTTTGGATTTCACTGGCTGCACCAACAGATAGGCCGCCCTCAGAAATAAGTTGATCTAGGCCTTTCACCAGAACGGTTGGGTGAAGGCTGTCAGTGTTTTGCAGGCAGATCATGTCATCTGACAGTGGCAATATAACTTCTTCTGCACTTTCCTCAGTCAAGGACTCCACAACTGCAGCTTGGCACAGTCTTTTTTTTTCTCTTTTCTTTCCTCTGCTTTGCCTTTCTCTTGGCCTTTTTTCTGCCTCCTAGTCACTCCTTTTTTTTTTTTCTTAATGTCTGCCCGTTGCACAAACACCCTCTTTCGCTGCCTTGTGGTATTTTCCAGACTAGTGATTACACTCTGTATCACTTCAACCTGTACATTAACATACGTAATAGTTTCCGCTACTGCTAGTGGAGCAAGCAAAAGGCAGGCGAATAAAGCGCTAAGTGGAGGATGAGAGTATGGTTTGATAATAAATGCATCATTTTGGGGAGGGGGGAGGGGTCAAAAACGTTTACATGTTCTAGCTGGGGGTGTCCAAAAAGTTCCAAACCTTCCGTTTCCCCATTTGCCAGCCCCCCCCCCCCCCTCCCCATAAATAATGGACACTCCCTAAGCTTGAGTAAGGTATCAGTCTATGGAGCATCTCCACAAGAAATCACCTCTATACAGTGTTTTTGGATCGTTGCCATAAAAGGGGGGAAAACCTCTTTGCCCTTTTCCATTTTAAATTGGTGGAAAAGTCAGATAAGCGCTTTTTTAACAAATTAAGCAAGGACAAAGATCACCCCTTACTTCAATCACTTCCTAGAATCAATCCAGCTACACTTAGGCTTAGAAGGGTCAAACCTATACTTTTCCATACTGCATTACTGAGAGCTTTAAAAACTCTTTTATTAATAGACTTAATTTTAATTATTATCAAGCTATTAGTAAATGTTGATTTTTGCGCCTTTGGTTTTTCATTCACTATGTAACACTTGATACGTATCTTTATCAGTGAAATAAAGATTATTATTTATTATTTTATTTATTTATTATTTATTTATTTGTGTAGTTATAGCTTGCGCGAAGCTAATGTTTCTGAGAGTTTTGGAGGTTTCAAGGTTTCAAGTAATGTTTTGGCTTGTTATTTTAGCTTTCTGAAATTGCCGGCTGAAGGCCTGGCCAGATGATTGCATCATCATCCAACATTGTTGGCCGAATGCAACATGTTTGATGATATGCAACACTTGAACTCAAGGGTCTGGGACCAAAATCTACCCACAATCCTTAGAAAACAAGCCCGCGCCATATTGGATTGCCAAAAAAGATCACGTAAGACCGATCGACTAACGCGTTGGATCATCTTCTCGCTCTTCCTGGTACCAGTCTTACAGTTTCACTTACTCCTTTGCTCTTTTTTTTTTTTCTATTTGAAGAGAGATTGCTTGTATTTAAGTTTCCCTCGATGAGACTTTCAAAACTTTAGTCTTCCTCATATACGGAACACTCACGCGACAACGCGCGAAGCAAGTAATATAGATATCCGCAAAGTCAGCTTAGTGGGCATGCGCGCGTTCAACAATGTTGAACACGATGGCCGAACGAATGCAACATTGTTGTTCATACCCGCGAACAAAAGAAATATTGGACAATGTTGAACACGATGTATCCAAACGAGTGCAACATGTTGGATCTAACAATGTTGGACGGTGTTGCATCAACAATGTTGCATAACTGGCGAGACCTATTTTCTGTACTATAATAGGCGTTTCAATATAGTCATTTTCGTTTACCAAATATTTATTTCCCCACTAAATGTTTAGCCAGCTTTCACGGTTTTAGCGACAACAAAGCACAACCAATAAATACAGTTTTAGCCAGGATTTTTTTATTTATTTATAATGCAACCATTGCAAACGGGACCAATTAGACTAAGAAAACCAATCAACCTTGCTGGTTAAAAACAGTGAAGTCCAACTTCAGTTGCAGATTTTAGTCAAATATAACGATTGTTGTTTTTGGCTGGGATTGCCGTCTGTTCTAGTATTTCAGATTGCATAGATTGCCCCCCGTTGCCCTCTTACAATTATTGGTTAGTAATTAAATAATGCGTGTATGTGACAGTTCAAATTATCTACTATTTGCTTTTTTGTGGAACTTGAAGACGTTAAATGACATCGGGGAATCCTAGAAAACAGAACAGAGGAAACACAAAAAGGGAATTTATAAACGGAAGAAATTCTGGCATGGTGTCATGAAAGCTACTTTTACTTTAACCTCTGCATGCTCGTCGGTATTGATTGTGAAATCGTCCACTGACGTGCAGAAACTTGTTGGGTATCATCTCAAGTACGGAACCGTAAGTTGTATATACAATGTGTGCCTTTTAGCTTAGCACCGATGATAATTATGTGGTTTAATTTTTATTGCAGTTAATATCATTCTTTGTTAATATATCAAGTTTTCCTTCGTGAAACACACAATCGCCTGGCTTTTCGTTTAGCATTGTGCACAAGACAATATTTTCTGTAGAACGACCGTTCCAAACTAAATGAAACTTGACATTAAGTAATTTCTTTTGTTCGAGACGAATTTCAAAAGAATCACTATTTTAAGTAAAAAATTTATATGGCGAGTTTCTGTACTCACCGCCGGGATACAAGGAAAAGCGAAGGACCTGTTAAGTCCCCCCAGTCACGATAACAAAGAACCTTTAAGAGTCACTAGCACTCCGTCGAACAGTTGGATCTTTAATTAACAGAGGTTGTTTGAAAGTTTTGCGAATCCTGTGATGCATGGTAACTGCCGAGCTCTAACGTTACATCCAAATTTCGAGTCCGTCTTGCGTACAAGTGGCGATGTGAGGCTCAGGTACTCTTACAATTTCAGAACAAACGAAGGAAAGATTTGGCCCACTGGTTGATGCAGCACTGTGGCACTGTTTTCATCAGACAGTTTAGGCACCAAGCTCGACGACTTTTAGACAATTGACCACAAGTGGAGATAAATCGGCTAGTGCCGGTTTCGCTTCACAACACAAGAATTTCCGGCTACGACATGTTCGGTCTACAGCTGGGGCATGTGGTTCTACTGGTACACTCTCTCTAACAGTAGAACAGTTTCTGGTTGAAAAGTCTAAGCTATCGTTTCAGCTTATTGTCACTAGGAATGTGCTCGGGAAGGGCAAATCTTTCTTCTAAAATTGTAAGAGTCTCTGAGCTACACATTGTTACTTAAACGCCGGTTCGGACGGAGTCAACGTTGGAGCTCGGCAGCTACCACGCATCACAGGATTCGTTTCTAAAACCCTCTGTTAATAAAAGATCGTCCAACTGTTCGAAAGAGCCGTTGGTGACTGTTAAAACATTTCTGGAGGGTCCTAACGGGTACCTCGTCGTAGTTCTGTAATAGCTATTAAAATGAGACGTATGAGTCATTCTTTGTTTCTCGCTTTCACTGTTAGTAGAGGAATTTAAGATGGTTTCATGGTGTACCTTGGTTTGCCTTCTTGGTGTGTTGACCATTACAACCGCAGGTGAGAATCGTTTGTTGCTATTAGATGAAGCTATAGGTCACACAAACAAAAAATTCGAACCAACATTGGAGACGCTGGCTTTCACCAGAGGAGTGTTTCATTCCTCGACATGTAGATTTCCGCTATGGCGTAAATTTTATTTGCGTAAGGACGTGTTAAATTTAACTTGTTTTTTGCACGTAAATGAAATACAAAGCGATGTATTCGTGAGCCACTTGAAGAAAAATAGAGCGCTGTTCGACTTTTTACGTTTACGCAAGCAGCTCTTTCACCACGCCTCGTATTTTATTTCACTACTGTACGCATAAAAGGCAATTAAATTCACGTCTGTATGCGCGTAAAATCCTTACTTTTACTTTTAAAATCCAAAAGCCTTATTTACAGAAATAATAGTTCCAAGGCACTGAAAATTACCTCTCGCCCAAGATACAAATGACAGAATGGAATTTACCCCATTGAAGTGTTTCAAGATCGTGATTGTTTGCATACATGTATGTCGGAGAAATCGCTTGAAATAGGCATCATCACGGTTTTCGACGCCATTTTGACGAGTAGGCAAACACGTCTTGAAAAAACAGTGTTTGAATGGAAATCGGATGTCAAATAATTTTCATAAAACATCGCTTCTGAAAAATTCATGAATTGGAAACTTTTTCACCAGGAAAACGATTTTAAGAAAAAAATCTTGGAGGAATGTATCTGTGCCAGAAAGCGTCCAATCGTGTTTTAAACTTACCATACAATTCCCTGTATTTTTTCCCCGCGAACTATTTTTAGCAGCAGTTCACGACTGGTTTTCTACACAGACAAACGGTATGGGAAGTTCAAAACACGACTGGACACTTTCTGGCACAGCTACATCCCTCAATTTTTTTTTCGTCAAATTATTCAGTTTCCTAGTGCCAAAAGCTTCCAATTCATGAATTTTTCAGACGCGATGTTTTATGAAAATTATTCGACATCAGACATTTCATTCGACTTTTCAAGACATGTTTGCCTACTCGTCAAAATGGCGTCGAAAACCGTGATCAGGCCTATTGATCGTGGTTTGTTGCCTCTTCGTTACATTTTCTTTCCGGTATCAAATATGGCTGCAGGGTGGATTCTATATTTGATTCCGGACAAGTGTAGCGAAGACGAAAATCAAGCGTATGTGACGTGACTCGTGGAGTATTTTGCCCCGTTTCCCAGGGTCTTCGCAGACGACTGTTCGCCATTTTGAATTGGGATGAATGTTTACATCGATTACAATTATTTTGTTTGCTGTTCAAGGCAGCTTTCTCAAACCACTGGTCTGTCTTTCAGATGCAGGTTGTAAACTTGACCTTGGTTTTGTGGTGGATACAACGAAGAGTATCAAGAAAGTGAACATCCCGAAACTGAAAAGAACTCTGAAACTTCTAGTTCAGCAATTTGACGTTTCCGAGGATGGAACACATGTGTCCCTTGGGACATTCGACAGTGAAAGCACCCTTCACAACAAATTCAGCGATTCCAAATATCACAGTGAGGAAGCCTTTTCCACGCTGATAGAAGAAAGTATAAACAAGCTGAGAATGCCAACCCGTCTGGACAAGGCGATACAAATGGCCGACGATGAAATGTTCACCAAGGAAAGTGGCGACCGACCAGGAGTACTAAGTGTGATGGTGTTGCTAACGGATGGGAAATCGCACCCTGATACGGATGTGGCACAATACATGGAAGATATAAAGGACATAAAGGTAAGGTAGCCGTTAAAATGACTAGGTAAGTTGGAGCACATGCGCAGTAGAGTCTGGTTGAGACTGATTTGCATACAACTCGTCGCAGGATTTTTGCTTTTAGGCCATTGCAAATTCAAAACAACATCGTAACGAACAGCTTCCGTGATTGCTAAAGAACGTTTGTAAATAAAAATATCACAGCTAACTTTCCGAAGATGAACGCGATTCAAAAACAACATGATACAGCTTCCTGAACTCTCCGACGGTATTTGAAAAAGTTGGGCCAAGGATTTCAAAGTACTTCTCTTCAACGCGCGCAAACGCCTGGGATGACATACTCCCTTTAACTCGCGTTTTTCTTTTGTTTTGAGTCATCCTGGCTTCAGTTTAAATTAAAGCATTAAGCTGTGTTAATAATGGCCCTGTTATGGAAGCATATCGTTCGTTGTTTCTAAATAACATTTATTTATTACTATCAAAGTCAAACTTCAGTTGCCCATAAGATGCATATGTCGCTCCCACGGCTAACTTTTGTCCCCCAAAAAACTTGGAAGTATACTTTTAAGTAGTGTCGTTTGCCTTTCGATGCTTTTCCAAAACTGTTTTAAACATTCATGATTTTTTATGAAAGGAACTTTGGGGGGAAAACTCTCAGCCAGTCGCGTTTGCTTTGGTTTCGCATTACTACGCTCTGCGTTTCTTTAATAAAGCTCGCGCCACTTTCTCAACCAATAGGAATCCAAACCAAAACCAATCCTGTTTTGGCCCCACGCGTTTTCCCGCGCTTGGCGCCAGTTGCATGTATTTATTTTGAATTCTGATTGGCTCGTTGTGTTGTTTACATCTGTTGCGATTGGCCGAAGTAATTACTTTGGTTTTGGTTTTGTAACACTCAATTGTAAACCGCTCTAAATGTTCAGGTAGGTTAATAAGTACGTACCATTTACGACACTTGTACAGCGGCTTGGCCGTAATGAGTTCATTGCACCATCAAAGTCAAACTTCGACACATCGGTTTAATAATAAGCAAGTCCTTATATATATAACGTAACATACCCTAACAGTTCATGGCGCTTTAAAATACTTAAAATTACAAATTAAATTTATAGGATATTGATAAAAATGAAGATAACGGTATCAAAAGGTTTCATAAAAACATCTATCCGAAATACTTCGTGAACTAACAATAATGACATTATAATTGCAATCATACATTAGTTATAATATTGCACAATTTTCAAAGATGAGATTAAGAACTTCTAAGAAATTTGGTTGAAAAGACAAGTCTTAAGAGATTTCTTAAACACGTCTATCGAAGTTAGAATGTATGGATTTCTCGCAAAGTAAAAAGCATTACTTATGGTCACTTTAATTTTAAGCGCGTGTCTGGAAAACAAGTATGATGTTTCAGTTTGTTGCTTGTGTTGTTAAGTCCAAAGGTGTCCGTTTAGTCGTCATTGCAATTGGTCCTAAAGCTATGGAGGATGAATACCGCAAGGTGTTAGAGGCGATTGCAGGAGAGGAATTATTCTTTGTACAAGACTATGATGAACTTAAGGAAATGGTCACCAGCATCACTTCCTTTATCTGTCGTAAGTATTACTTAAAGGGACACAGTCAGCTGGTGCACATGCGCATTAGATACCATTTCTTAGCTGATTTGCATATCACACTTCATCACAAGTCTCGCGTTGAGAAGCGCATCCTTTGAAAATTTAAACAAACCTTGTCGAGTCGAAGTATTTACTAGTCAAAATAGTGATTATAGACCTGATGTCGTATTACAACATTCATTTGGGAAAGCCAAACGTCAACGAATACCTCTGAAGTCGAAGAATCATTTAATCATTAAATTCTGCTTTTAATCAGATATTTTGTTTTTATGATTTCATTTCTACAACTTCTTCGCTATCTAAATTTAGGAACCAAACCTATGTCATTGCAAGAGCGCTTGCTTGAGCCGTAGAAAACAAGGTTCTACTATAGCTAGAGGTTGTCCTTGTCGAGGAGATAATAGACTCAAGGCTTGTCATCGTCTGAGCTCCAAACCAATTGCAAGCAGCCATGATGCGAAGTTCGAATCGTTTACGAAGGTTCCCTCCGCACGAACCTTTCGCCAATTTGAGAAAATGCGATTTTCCAAATATATATAATGGCGATTTGATGTCCAATGTTTTTGATTGATTTCTCTCGTTATTTAAGTCAACGTAGGCGATTTCTTCTGCCCGGCACTTTCACGTTTCTCACTTCTTACAATACAACACAATATCTTTATTCTACGTGGTAAATGTTCTTAGCTCATCAGCTACTTTACAGACATACCACGAAAAAAATTCATGTTCCTTTGGACACGCGATCCATACTGCTTTAACCAAATATGATAAAATAATACCATAGAATGAACAAAAGCATACTCAGAAACAGGTTTTCTGTAAAAAATTGAAAATCCAATAAAACACTGGGAAGATTGAGGCGGATATCTAGATGTATTCGGCGAGTACCTTTGATTTCAGGTTGAGATAGACGTTTTTCAAACTGACAAAACTAGTGTCCAGGTCGGCGCAGTCACAAAGCTGACCGTGTCCCTTTAACTACAACGGAATAAAAACAGGTTCAGTAGGCATCTACTAAAACCAGGAACACCGGAACACCCCGGAACACCGAATTTGACGGTGTTGTTTTTTTCCCATTAGAGACCATGTAAAAAATAAAATGTCAATGTAATTTGTCTACCCACGTAACACGAAAGAGCTTCAGAAGCAGGCGCTAAAAATATAGAAAAAAGTAAAAAAGAAGACAGAAAGAAAGAAAGAATAAATAAAAAAGAAATAAACAAATAAACAAATAAGCAGGTAAAGAGGTAAAGAAAGGAACAAATAAAGAAACAAAAAGGAAGCCCCCCCCCCCCCCCCCCCTTTAATCTCAGACACAAAATTCCACTCCCGTAGAAGGAAGTGGTAGCTTTTAAAGAAATATTTAACTTTTTCCAATTACAAGCCCCTACTGTTAGGCTTTTTTACTGTTTTAAGAAGCCAAAGGGGACGTTGAACAAATTAACAAGCTTACTGCTTACATTATAAACGCTTACATTATAAACGCAATACAGATTTCAGCGGTTATACACCAAAATGACCATCGTGCATTTTGGGTAGCTTTTAATTGTAATTTTAGCTTTTTAAAATCATTGTAAGTTTACTGTTAATTGTAATTTTAGTTTTTTAGCTTTTTTATTCCTTTTTTAATCTTGTCATGCGCTTTTCAACATTTCATGAAATTTGCGCATTAGAAATGTTATTATTATTATTATTATTATTATTATTATTATTATTATTATTATTATTATTATTATTATTAACGCAACATGGCGGCAATCCGCAATGCATAGTTATAGTTGATACTTAAAGTTACGTACTGGCCGGTTACAAGTTATCGACCTTTTTCGCTTGGTCGTTGTTTACCCGTTACAGACCGCGTGATATTCTCTGGAGAAAATAAATTATCCATTCATATTCACGCGACTATTTGAAAATTTCTTAAGACTACGATCACATAGTGGGAGCTGGAATGGTGGAATGGCACTCACCTCCCACCAATGTGACCCGGGTTTGCTCCCCGGACCCGCCTTCATATGAAGGTAGAGTTTGTTGTTTGTTTTTCTCCGGGTTCCCCAGTTTTCCTCCCTAACCCTAAAACTAACATATCTAAACTCTAATTCGCCCTCATACACGCACACTTTATAACGAGCTCTAAGCTCTTTCGTTATACGTGGGTAAACAAATTACATTGACATTTTATTTTTTTACATGGTCTGTAATGGGAAAACAAAACAACACCGTCAAATTCGGTGTTCCGGGGTGTTCCGGTGTTCCTGGCTTTAGTACATGCCAGTCCAGTAGCACCCGACTTAGATTTTGAATGTAGTATTGACGACTACAAACGCTGGAAGACATAAAATGTGATCTCGACTACAAATTCTCTCCTTTACTGGCCAAGAATCGTTATACTGACTACTAGTGTAAGCATAGCTGGAATTTAGATGGGATAAACAGTTTTGTTTGGCCAAAAGGCGATCAGCTTAAGAACATTAAGAAGATCAGAAATATTTCGTTTCGATTATATTTAATTATTAAGCAGTTACTCGCAGAATCAAGTGGTAACTGAAAAATTTTGTCGAGCGTACATTTAATCAGTATGTTAAAAAACAAGGTTTGCGACTGATTTAAACTTCTTAATGCAAACAGTCGACATTACAACACGCCTACCGCCTTTGGTACCCCCAGAGGTTAGCTTGGTAACAACACAGGAGTAGTTAGTCTACCCTCTCTTTTTGTGCACTAAAGACAGACAGTACTCCACAGGGAAAAACTTTCAGCTAACGCTGATCACGTCGTGGTCGTTTTTATATAGACGCCCTCTCTTTATATTTTCACCTTTTTATATCCTTTGTTTATCCTTTTCGTAATTGACGTCTTGTACTACTTTGACAACTGTGTCTGTCATGTTGAATGCCAATCATTACGTACTCCCCCCGCCCCGTCGTTTCCCCCAACTTCGGCAATATTACTACTTTACGTCCGGGGGGGAGCTACTCGTCGGAACATTTGGTGGGGCGGTGTGGCTCAGTCATTCAAACCCTGACCATCGTTTAGATCAAAATATTGAATTTTTCCGTACTCTTTTTTAGACGTTGGTTTCTAGAATTCATACCCGTTTCTGCAAAATCCATTGCCGTTTTCAGAGTTCCAAGCCAAAATGGTAAAGATCTACACCCTATAGAGAATAGAATAGAAAAATTTAGTTTAACAGACTGGGTCAGTCAGCAGTGAGGCCCTGTGTATTTTTGTGTATTTTTTCTCAAAACGGCCCAAAAACCAGGCCTTTGGCGCTGCAAATACAGTCAACACCCTTTATTGCGCACACCCTCGGGACCGCTAGTTAGTGACCTTAAAATAGCGGGAGTTTATTTCAGGGAAACGTCTGTACTCTGATTTTTCTTGGGATTTAGCTGCTGTCCGTATTATCGAGGTGTCCGTAATAGCGAGGTGTCCGCAAGGTGAGGGTTGAAAGTATTTATATATCTTACATGGGGAAGCACGCCCCCCCCCCCCCTACCCCCCACGCTCCCGCCCCCGCGTTCGCGTTGTGTGAAATCTCCGTACAGATTATGTAAATAGCGTATTAATGAGCTATCTGTAAAGTATACCCTTCTTTATGTCATTTTATTTTAGCACCAAAACCTTGCGAAGTGGACTTGGCATTTTTGGTGGACAAAACAGAGAGCGTTGGAAAGGAAAATTTTAAGTTGGAAAAAGGATTCCTTATGGAGGTCTCTAATGCTCTGACAATCGGCCCCGACGCTACCCACGCCGCATTTATTCTCTTTGCCAAAGACGCAGAGGTGCTAAATACTTTTGCAGAGAGTGAATACTACAGCAGCGAGAACGTGCAGCATTTAATAGAGGGTATACCAGTCAAACTTGGTAACCTTACCTTTATTGACCGAGCACTGAAGGCCGCTGATGAACTGTACACTGTGGAGGGAGGGGACAGGCCGGATTTTCCGAATTTGCTGTTTCTGATGACGGATGGAAAAACGAATCCTCTTTCCGAACCCTTCCCAAGTATAATTCCTTCTCTTCAGGTATAAAAGAGATTAAGTTTTGTGATAATGAAATTTTAACGGAGGGATATCATTTAAATGAAGAGGAATTGGAAAGGAGTGCAAATATCGCTGGCCACGCTGTCCAGAAAAAATGGTTGTTACTCTTAACTACCTTTTCGCAATCATGAACGAGAGTAAAACATGGCAGGATGAAAGAACTGTTAGTTTTGCGAGCAAATGTGTGTTTTTTTTTTTTTTTTTTTTTTCAGTTTTCAGTTTTGGAGGGAAGAACCCGTTTTGTTTTAACCTGTAATGGCTAATTACAGTTTTCTCCTTTTGACCCAAATAATCATGTGAATTGAAAAAGGATAGTTGAAGATTTTCAAGGTGAAAATATGTTCATATTGAAGTTGGCTTTTATTAAACTTATTTCAAATTTTTTTGGAACCTTCTTTGCTTGTCTCGTGATAACTTGTTCCAAGAACGTATAAAATTGAAATTTTCTGTAAAGTTGCGCATTTAGCGCCAAAAAGGGTAACATTGTCAAAGATCAGCTAAATTACAAAAGAGCTCACGAAAACAACTACAGTGTGCGAATGTGCTAAAGTTGCGCCCCAAACGTCCCTTGCAAACTCCTTGGCATTGCCATGACAACCCCGAAGTTAAATCTTGAAGTAGCTAAAGGTGACACCTCAGACACCATTATAATTTTAACTAATAAATGCTTCACTAAAAGTAACAGACGTGGAATTTGAGCTCAAAGCTTGATAAAAGTTTTTGCGAACATTTTCGTTAACAAAAAGATAACATAGATACTACCAGATACTATCAGATATGATGTAACGTTGATCATTTCATTAAGAAATTATTACTCCATATAATAGTATTTTTGGATTCTTTAATTTTTCTTTGTAAATTTAGGGGTACAACTTCAATATGGGGATTTGGTTCTTATTTGTTGTAACCCATTTGAAGTTTTTGTTTTCTTCTTCAATAAATGATTAAAATATAAATAAATGGTTAAAAAAAAGATTATGCTATTTTTTTCTCATTAATCTGAAAGGTAGACTGACAAACCACTTCGATTTTTTTTCAGGAAAAAGACGTAAGGATCATTGCTATCGCAATTGGTAATTATGAAGAGTTTCAAGATCAGCTGAAAGAGATTGCAGGCGAGAATGTTTACACCTTGGAAGACTTTGGCGAGCTATCGGATATGTTCACTAAAATACTGGAGGAGACCTGCAGTAAGCTATCAACAAGCTAAGTATCACCTTAGTTTTAATATATCGAAAATGGAAAGTGGGTGCTGAGATCTCTAGTAAAGCATAGCGTAATAACTCAGAGAAGTATGACTGTCTCAAATGCAATCTAGGAAATCCCTTCCTCTTCTTCTTCTTCTTCTTTTTCTAGATGCGCAAATGAAACTTTTCTATTACCTATAGGCGATAAATTTTGAGAGAAAAGAAAAAAAAATGTGGTAGATCAATAGATCTTACTGATTTCGCTTTGCAAGAACAACTAGAAGACAATTTAGTGGTCACTATTTCTCTGGCATGGTATGAATTAACAATAGCCTCCATTTGGCGCGAAAATATGCTCAGATATTTGTCCGCGGTGATTATCTGTTCCGAGAAGCGAACAGTTGCTCGAGGAAAACTGTGAGCTTCGAGGAGCAGATAATAACCAAGGACAAATATCTGAGCATATTTTAAAAGTCAAATGGGGGCTATTGTGGTTATTATCCTTCAAATATTTTTCGCAACATGTAGCAACGAGCTTGAGTATTTGAACATTTCGTTTAACCCTTTCCCGACCAAGAGTGCCATATGGCACAAGATGCAATTATGAGCTCAGTATTTGGTTAATTTGTGTGAAATTTGCACAACCAAAAGATCTTTGAAAGATCTACAAATTGAAGGCATAAAATCATGCCCCCCTCCTATATGAGACTTGATTTACCACCCCTCAAACTTTTGGATTTTTTTTCCTTTGTGCGTTAAGGGTCCAGTTGATATCTTACAACAAGCAGTGCTCTGAGAGCTGTACATTAAGCTATAGTTTAGGGGGATACCCAGTATGTACAACGAATAAGAAAATTTTCAATGTTTTTCTTCTTTCGTTTTGGACTTTTCTCACTCTAATATGTGACCTCCTCCATCTTTGTTGGTGTGATTTATAGCACACTCCAGAAAATACTTTTTAAATGGTATATCACATGTAGTCTACCAGTTCATAGTTAGCGATTTAGAAAAATTCGCCATTTCCCTCGGACGGGAAAGGTTACCGTCAAAAACGTTTAGAGCCTATGTTGTTTTCTGACCAGGAGGTTTATCTCTCTTTCTGTCACAAAAGCAAACCGTTCCCCAATCTTGACATTAATTTTAATTGTAAACAAGACACGCCTTGAAGTTTTTGAAATTGGGGAATATCACTTGAGGAATATCATCGGATATTCCCCAGTTTTAGCTGGGGTTTATTCGGTCACGTGAGGCGTTTAGACCAATCGCGCGCAAGCGAAAATATTTAATGGATTATAATGGCCCATATACCATAGCCGCTAATTCAGATTTCAATAATCTACATTAGCGCAGCTAACGCTTATAAGAATGCTATTTTGTCAGATCCAAATAAATTGCACTCTGATGGGCTAGGATAACATGCCTTATTAGAGAATAATAGAAAAAGGCTTTGCTGTTTGTCTAAATGTCGCGACTTTACCGACTTAATTAAATGTAGATGTAGATGTAGAGGTAGCTTTAAACAGCTGCCGTTTTGACGATAATTCCCTGCAGAATATTTCTAGGGAGATCTCTTGTTTTAATGTTAGAAAATTAATGCAAAACTATGACTTTAATCATTTGGCCCACCGATCATGTAAAAAGTTAAATGTTACAATCTTCGCATAACATATTTAAAAAGGACATGGGATTTAACTAGCACAATTTTGAACCAAAGGGCGTGGAAAACAAAGCTTTTGAGAACAAGCTCTATCTTTCTTCCTCCCTTCTTGTTGTCTAATTGGACGTTATAATATAACTTTTTCAGAGCCGCACGAACAAGTCAAGCGACGACTGCCTCATCTGAGGAGGAAGTGGAACCATGGCTTCTTCCAGGACCATCATCCTAAAATTGTCCGCAAACTGCACGAAAAGTATGATGCAATGGAGTGAGCTTAGAGCTCGCCGACCGTCTTTCAAGGTAATTTTATTCTTTAAAATTTAACCTGCGTGAGATAACTAACTAGTTATTTCTCTTCACACTTTATTATTATTTTTAATTACAAACGAAGATTACTGCAAATGTTGATCATATCCTCCGAAAAATTCTTTATCTAGGTCCTAAAGCCTGAAATTCTCTTAGGTCTCTTCTAACACATATCACAGATTCATTTAGATATCCTACCTTCACGAAACAAATGTACAAGTTTTTATTAGAATAATTCTGATATGTTCATGCCGCACATACGCAGCACTATTTTGTATTTATTGTGTTTCGAGGTGACTTCTTTATATAAGCCCGATCGATTTTACCGCCATATCTTTATTGCTACTTTTGTATTCGATTATTGTGTTTTATCGCAAATAAAGAAGAAGAAGCATCGATCATTCAGTCTTCTGTTAAACGTCTTAACCTGTGAAGCACACCAGTAGCCCCTTCACAGTGTTCTCGAGTAGTGGATAAGTCTACTGAAACAAAATAGAGGGCTGCAGTGCTACTTTTAAATCTGCCACACTGGACAGACTGGAGCGACCAGTACCGCTTGCAACGTTTTACATGATTTGGTCGAGAGGACAAAAGAACGAAATAAAGAACAATGTTCCCAGCCCTAACAAACAATGCAGCTGCAGGTTATGAGGGTCCAGTTAATTAAAAATAGAGCTTTTGAAAGGTGTAGGTCTCTTGAACAAACTAAGCATGTTGAGGAAACGTAAAAGCTTGACGAAGACGGGCGTCTTTTCAATGCTTGTCCAGTTTTCTGAATGAAACAAAAAAAACAACAGATAAGATGGCAGTGAGTAAATTTAAGGTTCTGACGTTTCATGAGTATCACGGCGTGAGTGATCGGCATTAAGCAACATTTGTTTGGGTCCCAGAGGGGATTTACATTATCATTCTTTCGCGGGTAATCGTCTGAGCATTTAATTTCCCAGAGTTACAAGCAGTGGAGCGACCTGCACCATTTGCAACGTCTGACGTGGTTGGTCGAAAGGACAAAAGATTGAGCAACAGAACAATGCTCCCAATCCTAAAAAACAATTCAGCTGCAGGTTATCAGGGTCCAGTGAAAATAGAGCTTTTGAAAAGGGAAGGTCTACTAACAAGAATATTGGAAGTAATAATAATATATCTTTTCCCCCTTCTGATTTTTTTCTAGGATTAAACGATGTCAGTTACAGTCTCCAGGATACCGGCAATAAAGAAGCACTGAAATTAGAATCTGTACTGCAACCACACGATTAAACAATTATAAGTAATTTGCACTTTCCTAATAGCACAATTGTGTTTGTAAAATTTTTAAAAGTATGAGAGACCGGTCATAATTAATTCAACAATCGTTCATTTAAACTTTGCAGTTTGTCTTTGTTATTGAAGACTCGTTAAAAATCGGAAAAACTGTTTAGACACCCGCATGATAAAATGAACACATATATAAGCGAGGGAAAAGACAAAACCCTTGTTTCCTCCAATACGAAAATGAGCTGAATGAAAATGTCTGGAAATGGTCAACCCACACTTCCAAGACTTTTCATTGGCTTCGATCCGTCCGGACCAAGCCAGTTCCCTCACAGCCGTTTTTGGGCTTCAGTAACAAATTCCTTCCCCATAAACTTTTGCTTCTGGGAAGCTCGGGCGGAATGTAGTTATAGCTTGCTCGAAACTAGTTGTTCTGAGAGTTTTGGAGGTTTCTGGACAAAAGAAAGAATGCCAAGACCTTTTTCATTAGGAATTAAATTGTTTTGTTTTTGCCCGAGGCACACGCAAAATAATTGCATCACGTATTCGCTATAAATTTCATTGTTTTGTTAGTCGGATCAGATCTTGTTGTTTCTCTCGTGTTGTACGAGATGTTTTTTTGGTAAATTCAAAGAGGAGTTTTACGGACAATACTGAAATACAAATCCTGTACGTAGTGGAGTCTTGTGGACAGTTTCAAGGTTTTAAGTAATGTTTTGGCTTGTTATCGGTAAGCTTTCTGACATTTCCAGCTAAAGGCCTGGCCAGATGATTGCAACATAATCCAACATTGTTGAATCCAAAATTTTTGGCTTAACGAATGCGACATGTTTGATGCAGCACTTGAATTCAAGGGTCTGGGACCAAAATCTACCCAGAATCCTTGTTGAACGTGTGCACAGCCAGGCCTTAACAGTTTTCCATTACGATATTTTGTTCATATTTTTAGCGTCCTTAGAGCGTTTACTTCTCGTGGTGGAAATCTCGGGATTAACTAAGGAAAAAATGTTCTCAAAGAAAAGTTTCGGGGTTTTAAATCACCCTTAATCTATAATAAAAGGCGTTGAAAGTAAAAATTATAGCTCATCCCGAATCCCACCACTGCCAAACTGTCAGTTTCGTCCTGCATCCCTTACGTTCTTAAAGTTCACAGCAACTCTAATCCAATCTCGGTCGCGTGGTTAGGGCAACGGAATTGGAATCCAGAGAAGGGTGTTCCGGGTTCAACTACCTGGCCGCCATAGTTATATGTAAAAGTTGTATGCCCCCTGAAAGTTAGGAGATTTTCACCACTTTCATTTTTAATTTGAATTATTCGTGTATCATGTTTGAATAAGTGGTTCCCGTTTGTGCTTTGCTCTGTACTCACAGCCAGCCCAAGCTCAACATAACAGAACCGTTGAATTATAAGGATTTGTATAGGAATGCAACGGATTTGTGTAAAATGGCCGAAACTAACAAAGTTTTGTCTATAAAGTCCACTTAACTTGCTGCTTCTTATATTCTTTGTCATTTACTATACCCGCTTTTCAAGCCCATTCGAAGCGATTTCAGCGAGTTAGCGTCATCGGTCTCCACTGCTAAGTGTAACGAAAGGCCATATTCTGACTCAGTTGTAGCCGTAACGCGTTTGCTAAAAAGATTTTCGCCATGGACACGTTAAACGTTCGTAGCACGCTGGGTAACAAAGAATACAAGAAGCAGCAGGGCAAGTTGACTGTATTGACAAAACAATGTTAGTTTCTACCGTTCTACACAAATCTGTTGCATTCTAATACAAATCCTTATAATTCAAAGGTTCTCTAATATTGAGATTGGGTTGCCTGTGCTATATTCAGTTTCCAAGGGTGAACAAAAGACTTTTATGTATATGTCTTTTTCATTACGATATTTATCATTTAAGTGACCCATCCGACAAACTTACGTTCCTTGACTCTCGTTAGTAAACTGTAAGCGTTGTTTGAGACTATGCCGGAAATAGAATACGCGGAATATTCGGTATTCGTGTTCTTTTGGGACCAATTCTGTTTTCGAAATAAACACCGTGACATTAGTATTCCCTTCATTCCATTCTGCTCCAAATATCAGATTTAACGGAATGAACAGAATCCGGTTTACCCGGGATGTGCAGAATATGCATTGTTTTAAGAAAGTTTTGGGTGGGAAAATTGTTCGCGGCCGGCCAGGGGTCTCCTCCACAAACTCTCAGGATTGGAACTTGTTTTCCGCGGCTTCTTGAGTAGTTTAAAAGCATAAAAAAGCTACCTTCTAGCGCTTTTAATTTCATCCTACGCTCTTCACATTAAAGTTAAATTGATTGAAACACGTGCGCATGTGTTTTACCCTGGCATTTCTGCCTGGGTCATTAAAAGACCCACTTATGACACTACTGTCAGTTTCGTCTTCGATAGGCTACAGCACGAACAAGCTTTCAACAAAACGGATAAAGACTACCCCGGCGCCAATGTTTAATAATTAAAGGACTTTCTCCAAAATAGGCGGTTTGCATTGCCGCCATGTTGTTGGACAATACAAAGAAAATTTGTTAACATAGTTTGCATAAAAATGGAAGTTAAGTGCAAGAGAAGAAAAATTATGTTTATCCTG
Source organism: Pavona decussata (assembly GCF_977016875.1). Taxonomy (NCBI): domain Eukaryota; kingdom Metazoa; phylum Cnidaria; class Anthozoa; order Scleractinia; family Agariciidae; genus Pavona; species Pavona decussata. The sequence continues at coordinate 2,179,638 of NW_028145460.1, forward strand.
TACAACGACATGGCCGCCATGACGTCACATGCGAACCATCAATTCTTGTAAAATTTATTTACGATCCGTAACTCGCAACATAACCCAAGGGAGACGAAATGAAACTAGCAAACTAGCTAAAAAGCTATCTCAAACAAAGTTTTAGCTAAAACAGGTGATTTTCTGGAACAGCTTGCCCGAAAACCTGCACACAATAGACTCACTTGGGAAATCGACATGTTTTACGACGATGGTCAAACAAGCTCCCACACGGCAACCTTGTTTTTATTTTCCCCACGTATGAATAACAAGAACTATACCGTTGTTATAAATTTACTGGAAGGTTGTAGAGTAAAAATAAACGAAAAATATATTTTATAGTCACCTGTTAAAACAATCATATTTAATTAACAGTTTTGGCAAGTAAATAAACGAATAAACAACATGTTCGAGACATGTATTTTCTTTAGTATGACAATCATGAGCACCAACAATGCTATCCATAACAAAGTGTTCCATCTTACTCGTTTTGGTGCTGAAAAGTAAGTTAGTGCCTTAAAACGTCTGTTATTGCGTTTACAGGCGAAAAAGAGCACGAGCAAGCCACTTGCCCAAACAAACAGTATCAGTATATTGATGGCTGATATATGCAATGTATGTTTAGTTGTCTTTGGGACGCCATCGTCTCGTAAGGGAAATAATATCTCACTGCTGCCGCTCACTTGAACCTTTGCAAATCCGTCAAAACCGAGAAAACGCCTCCTTGCTTCGGGTGTTTTGTAATTGGTTGTTATGGAAACAAGATGCCTAATGCTGTTTATTCTAAGAGATACTTGCAAGCCTTCACTTTGGTCATTCAACTGGGGTGAGGTAACGTCGATTCCTGGTGCTATAAAGACATATGCAAATCTGGTCTGCGTTGCCGTTAGGTTTGATGTGATGTTCAGGTAATAAGTCTTTCGTTTTTTATATTCGGCTGGGTACTCGGCGCTTTGGGATCTCGCTATGCTTTGTTGGTTACCTGAGTTAGACCATAACACCGTATACGTTTGTCCGTGTAATACAATCTCGCCAATCTCTTGTCCGTGTCGTCCTTGTTTCAACGAAAAAGCTGCATCTCTATTGTGAAAAAACGCACCAACATAATGAGTACGACTCTTCGGCGATTTTGCCACGTGATCCACGACAAGCAGCACTCCCGGATGTAAGAGAATCACAGCCCGATACACGCTTGTCAATCCAAGAGCTGGACTGTACCACTTGGAAAACTCACCACTCATTAAAACCATTCCTCCACTGTCAAAAGCAGCAATAATCTCAGCGTTAGCAAGCCAGATTTCTTTGTTTTGATAACGTAGCCACTTCTCGCATTCTCCTAGTTGGCCTTTATAGGGAGCAGAACAAGACAGGTTGGTTGTGGGTCCAAACAACAGGACGTTATTTAGCCACGTATACTTTGGGCCATAATAGGCTTCGGTGATAAAGGGTACTCCGTAAGGAGCAAAAACAAAGGAACCTTGATCCGGGTGCTCGTGGCCTGGATTAAAGTTCGAACGGCCATTTGTCCCGCTGTAAGTCTTTTTCCTTACAATCTGGTTCACTGCTTTGCCATGAAGAACGCTCGATTTGAATGACAAAAATGTACTTCTTTCGCCGTTCATGTCTAAGGTTCCCCCTCCGAAAGTGGCGACACCCCAGTCGCTAAAAACATGTAAATGAGGTGTGTGCGCATTAGGGGGCTCTTTCTCTGGAATGCTAGCATCATAAAAAAGGAATTCGGTGTGTAGCGTACAGTAACGCGGGGCAGTTGCCGTTAAAGGTTCATCATTCAGTCTTCTAATCTTACCCGCGAGCCAGTTGCCATAACCATTTCGCATGACAAATTTATCCAAAAAGACAAGTTGGCTTTCGGGTCCGAACATCCAGTTAAAGTTTGAGTCGGCGATACCAACTGTGTCACGAAATCCCGGAAGGATGGTGCGGTACATGAACCAAAAGTGTTGATGCAGCCACAAATTATTTGTGTGGTCAATTCCAAGATGTCTCTTAGCCAAGAAGATGTACTGCGTTAGAGACCTCGTAGTGTAGGATCCATAAGCGACACCTTCATTCATTGACCCATCTTTGACTAGGCTTAAAATGAACATCGTTCTATTAAGAACCTCGTTGGCCTTCTCTTTCCACTGGTTGGCCTCCTTTCTATTGTCGTGTTTTTCAACAACCAGTGCACTTGTGAGAAGTGCAACAAAAATAGTCGGCACGTGATTATGAATGTAATAGTTCACTCTAGCCTTTTCTTGGTCGTAGATTTCTCTTGAAACTGCAGTAATATTGGCCAGAATTTGCACTCGGCGCTTGGAATCTAGATACTGATACAAAAAGTCGTAGACTGTTGCCAAACCTACCAGACTATGAGCCACAGGCACGTTAGCGCTCCAAATCTTTCGTACGCGCCAGTTGGGTAACGAGATGAAAGCGTCAATAATTTGAATTGCGATCCCTCTAGCTTCAACGTCGCGATCTTCTAGCACGCAGTACATGGCTAACACCGCAAGATTGTTTCCATATTTTTCATTCCATCTGCTGGAGAATTTAAACCAATCTCTCGGAGGTATGTAGTTCAATGGCGTCTTCTTAATCAGTGCGGCTGCATTTGTGATGCGAGCAAAAATTTCTTGGTGAGTCGTTTTCGACTGTTGCTTTAAACCGTCCACGTCGCTGCCTGAAAAATACAAGAACGGGTGCAAGTCCTGTTCTTTTGACATCCGGACGCAGATAAGAAGAATTGCTAGCATGAGTTTGTTGCCGTCCATGTTAAAGCAGTGTTTCGTGTTGTTAGCTTAGGAAAAATGCTAATTTTAACCTGATAAAACACCGCATACTAATAAGGAGAAGGTTTACCAATAGAAATTCACTGCGTGTTATGTATATTGTCGAGCTTTTTTTTTTTTTTTTTTTGCGAACCTTCTTTGCTTGTCTCGCGATATTTTGTTCCAAAAACGCATAAAAATTTCAACCTTGATGAAAATTTTTGCGAACATTTTCGTTGCAAAAAGATATTATAGATATCAGATTTTATGTAACGTTAGCCATTTGTTTAGTGAACTATTACTTTATAAAATATATTTGTATTTAATATAATACATGTATGGTAATTTATTACGTATAGATTTTATATTATATAATAGAGTATTTTTTTTACATTTAGATTCTAGTCTAAGATTTTTTTGGAATTTTTTTTTTTTTTGTAAATAGTTTAGGGATACAACTTCAATATGGGGATTTGCTTCTGCTTTGTTGTGACCCATTTGAAGTTTTTTTTGTTGTTGTTGTTCTTCAATAAAGTTGTTATAAATATATAATTCAAAAAAAAAATTATGCTCTTTTTTTCTCATCTGTCTGAAAGGCAGACTGACAAACCACTTCGATTTTTTGCAGGATAAAAAAGTAAGCAGAGTTGCTATCGGAATTGGCGAACATGAAGAGTTTCTAGACCAGCTAAAAGAGATTTCAGGCGAGAATGTTTACACTTTGAAAGACTTTCCGAGGCTATCGGATATGTTCACTAAAATACTGCAGAAGACCTGCAGTAAGTTATCAAAATGGAAAGTGGGTGCTGAGATCTCTAGTAAGGCATAGTGCAATAAGTCAGAGAAGTGTGACTGTTTCAAAAGCAATCTAGGAAATTCCTTCCTCTTCTTCTTTTTCTAGATGCGCAAATGAAGAAACTTTTTTATTACACATAGGTGATAGATCGTAATACATTTTGAGAGAAAAAATGATAGATCAATAGATCTTGCTGATTTCGCTTTGCAAGGAAAACTAGAAGACAATTCAGTTGTTGGTATTTCTCTGGCATGGTATAATGGCTCTTATAATCCATCAAATATTTTCGCTCGCGGGCGATTGGTCTAAACGCCTCACGTGACCGAATATACCCCAGCTAAAACTGGGGAATATCCGAGGATATTCCCCAAGTGATATTCCCCAATTTCAAAAAGTTCAAGGCGCGTCTTGTTTACAATTAAAATGAATGTCAAGATGGGGGAACGGTTTGCTTTTGTGACAGAACAAGAGATAAACCTGCTGGTCGATAAACCAGTACCAGAAAATAACATAGTTACGCTCTAAACGTTTTTATTAAAAACTGGATCATTGTATAATGCAAGTCAAGGGATTTGATTGGCTGAGCGGCCATGGTATATGAGCAATTATGCCATAGCCAAGAAATGGCGGCCATTAAATTGTCTGCTGGTTCTTCTCTCACAGTGAAATCAGTTAGATCTAGCAATATTTCTTGATTGTTTTTAATAAAACAATTATTCCACTTGCGCTTGTCGGATATGAGATGATTATAGCCAACTCGGCGCTACGCGCCTCGTTGGCTATCTATCATCTCATATTCAACGCGCGCTCGTGGAATAATTGTTAATGACGGTAAGCTGTTCGTAAACGAAATGTTGAAATACTCAAGCTCGTATTTGCGACATTTTCTCTTGGTTTGAACTCTGTTTAACAGTCCTTGGATTAAAAATGTGGTAAAACTGAAAAATATGAAAGGCGAAAAGTTTTAGCCCATCTCATTTAAGAGTATTTATGGTTTTCTTTCAGTCTGGCGAAATGAGAAAGCCATCAACAAGCTATTTTAATAAAATTTTAAAAACCAGTTTTATTAATAAGCTCGAAGCTCGCTCACACGACGGCAAATATTACAGTTGTAATTCAATGAGAGCAATTCGTGCTGGCCTGGATATAAGGAATTTAAATAACGAAAACATAAATTTCAGTACCATTACTGACAGAGTTCAAACAGGTAAATGATGCTATCTATGCTCACCTGGTCGAGATCGCTCGCGAACATAAAATTTTGTCCACGAAACAAAAACCAGCCATGATACCCCGAGATGTCGAAATTCTCTACGAAGAGAAGCAGCTTGTCCTACTCTCGAGCAACAAGTTTAATCCTCAGCCCGGGTCCTCAGCGATGGTGAGCGACTTCGTTGCTGGCTCCATTCAATGTCAAGTTAGCAAAGAAAGCGCTTTGACGGAATCCAGCAAAAACAACCGGTGGCGTCGTATTCGACTGCAGGTTCAGCTTCGATTTCTTCGCAGGTCGTTTTCGGCTAGCAAATTCCACAATTGTATTTTCGATATAAAGTGCTGCTCCAATTGAACACGAGATAAAGGAAGAGAACGACAAAGAGCCGGCTGTTTCGTTGACGGCAGTTTACACTTTTTACGGAATGCGATGCTTTACAGTTTTTCGCTTTCAGTGATCTTTACCTTGTTTTTGAGAGGTAGTTAGATTCCCTGTAGCCTTATCCGCCACTTGTATCTTGCTTTTGTCTTTCACGGAATTAAACAAGTTTACTTTCCTTTCAAATGTTTTACCTTTTCCCCAAACAAACGCTTTCGACCTGAAGCGAAATCTGACGTGGAGATTTTGGAAGCCAACTGACAAACTTTGACGTGATTGACATATGACAGAATGGCAGATCCTGCCGATTCCCGCGAGATTCCCGCATGTTGCGAAAAATATTTGAAGGATAATAAACACAATAGCCTCCATTTGACTTTAAAAATATGCTCAGATAGATATTTGTTCTTGGACATTATCTGCTCCTTGAAGCTCACAGTTTTCCGAGAGCAACTGTTCGCTTCGCGGAACAGATAATGTCCGCGGACAAATATCTGAGCATATTTTCGCGCCAAATGGAGGCTATTGTTTATTTATAATCCATCAGATATTTTCGCTCGCGCGCGATTGGTCTAAACGCCTCACGTGACCGAATATACCCCAGCTAAAACTGGGGAATATCCGAGGATATTCCCCAAGCGATATTCTCCAATTTCAAAAACTTCAAGGAGCGTCAAGTTTGCAATTAAAATGAATGTCAAGATGGGGAACGGTTTGCTTTTGTGAGATAAACCTGCTGGTCAATAAACCAGTACCAGAAAACAACATACGCTCTAAACGTTTTTGACGGTAAACTGTTCGTAAACGAAATGTTGAAATACTCAAGCTCGTATTTGCAACATTTTCTCTTGGTTTGAACTCTGTTTAACAGTCCTTGAACTAAAAATGTGGTAAAACTAGAAATATGAAAGGCAAAAAGTTTTAGCCCATCTCATTTAACGCTTATAAGGATGCTATTTTGTCAGATCCAAATAAATTGCACTCTGATGGGCTAGGATAACATGTCTTAGTAGAGAAAAAAAAGAAAAAAATATATAATAGAAAAAAAATATGTGATTTGCTGTTTGTCTAAATATCACGACTTTACCGACTTAATTAAACTAGATGTAGATGTACCTTTCAACGGCTGCCGTTTGGACGATAATTTCCTTGCAGAATGTTTCTAGGGAGATCTTTTGTTTTAATGTTATAAATGCAAAACTACTGTGACTTAAATCATTTGGCCCGTCGATCATGATATCATGTAAAAAGTTAAACGTTACAATCTTCTCATAACATTGACTTAATCTTTAAAACGGACATAGGATTTAACTAGCACAATTTGAACCAAAAGGCGTGGAAAACTAAGCTTTTGACAACGGGTATGTTTCTTCCTCCTCTTCTTGTTGTCTAATTGGATGTTATAATATAATTTTTCCAGAGCCACACGAACAAGTCAAGCGATGGCTGCCTCATCGGAGGAGGAAGTGGAACAGTGGCTACTTTCAGGACCGCCATCCTAAAATTGTCCGCAAACAGAGCACGAAAAGTATGATACAATGGAGTGAACGAACTTAGAGCTCGCCGACTGGTTGACTTTCTTTCAAGGTCAAGGTATATATATTCATTAAAATTTACCCTGCGTGAGATAACTAATTATAGTTATTTCTCTTCACACTGTGCGAACTAACATGACTGCTGATATTGATCAATAAAAATTCAAAAAAATTCTTTATCTTGTAGGTCCTAAAGCTTGGAATTCTCTTAGTTCTGTTCCAACACATATCACAGATTCATTTAGATTTCCTACCTTCACGAAACAAATGTACAAGTTTTTATTAAAATAATTCTGATATGTCCATGCCGCACATACGCAGCACTAATTTGTATTTATTGTGTTTCGAGGTGACTTCTTTATATAAGAGCGATGGTTTCTTGATGTCTCCTCGCCATGTCTTTATTGCTACTTTTGTATTAGATTATTGTTTTATCGCAAATAAAGAAGAAGAAGCATCATTCAGTCTTCTGTTAAGCTTCTTCACCTATGAAGCACACCAGTAGCCCATTCACAGTGTTCTCGAGTAGTGGATAACAGTCTACTGAAACAAAATAGAAAGCTGCAGTGCTAATTTAAAATCTACCACACTGGACAGACTGGAGCGACCTGTACCGCTTGCAACGTTTTACATGATTTGGTCGAGAGGACAAAAGAACAAAATACAGAACAATGTTCCCAGTGCTAAAAGACAATGCAGTTGCAGCCGTAAGTTATAAGGGTCCAGTGAAAATAGAGCTGTTGAAGGGTGCAGGTCTACTAAATAAACTGAGCATGTCGAGAAAAACGTAAAAGCCCGATGAAGGCGGGCGTCTTTTCAATATTTATCCAGTTTTGTGAATGAAACAAAAAAAAAACAGATAAGATAGCAGTGAATTAATTTAAGGGTCTGGCGTTTCACGAGTATTCGTGAGTTATCGGCATAAAACAACACTGATTTGGGGCTCAGAGGGGAATAACATTATCATTCTTTCGCGGGTAATCGTCTGAGTATTTAATTTCCCAGAGGTACAAGCAGTGGAGCGACCTGCACCATTTGCAACGTCTAACGTGGTTGGTCAAAAGAACAAAAGATTGAGCAAGAGAATGATGTTCCCAACCTTAAAAAACAATGCAGCTGCAGGTTATCAGGGTCCAGTGAAAATAGAGCTTTTGAAAAGGGAAGGTCTACTAACAAGAATATTGGAAGTCATAATAATATATTTTATGCCCTTTCTGTTTTTTTTTTCTAGGATTGAACGATGTCAGTTACAGTCTCCAGGATACCGGCAATAAAGAAGCACTCAAATTAGAATCTGTACTGCAACCACACGAGGAAACAATAATAAGTAATTTGCACTTTCCTGATAGCGCAATTGCGTTTGTAAAATGTTTAACAGTGTATGAGTCCGGTCATAATTAAATCAATAATCATTCGCTTAAACTTTGCTGCTTGGAATCGGAAAAACTGGTTAGACATCCGCATGATGAAATGAACACATAAGAAAGGGAAAAGACAAAAACCATGTTTCCTCCAATACGAAAATGAGCTGAATGAAAATGTCTGGACATGGTCAACCTACACTTCTAATAAGACTTTTCAAAGACTTCGATTCGTTTAGACCAAGCCAGTTCCCTCAAAGCCGTTTCTGGGCTTTAGTAACAATTTCCTTCTCCACAAACGTTCGCTCCTGGGCATCTCAAGCGGAGTATAGTTATAGCTTGCGCGAAACTAGTTGTTCTGAGAGTGTTGGAGGTTTCAAGCTTTGAACTAATCTTTTGGCTTGTTATCGGTAAGCCAGTTCTGAAATTTAAAGGCCTATCCAGATGATTGCAAGATAATCCAACATTGTGGAATCCAACATTTTTGATGCAGCCCTTGAACTCAACGGTCTGGCACCAAAATCTACCCAGAATCCTTAAGTCCTGTTCAACATTGTTGAATGCGCGCATGCCCGCTAAGCTGACTTTGCGGGTATCTTTATAACTTGCTTCGCGCGTTGTCGCGTGAGTGTTGAATCTATATGGCGAAGAAACAGTTTTGAATCTCTCAACAAGGGAACCTTAAATACAATCAATCTCTCTTCAAATAGAAAAAAAGTGAGAGCAAGGAAATATCATCATGCAACATCGTGCTACATGATGGCCAAACGAGTGCGACATGTTGGACTCAACAATGTTGGACAATGTTGCATCAACATGTTGCATCTGTTTGGCCATCGTGTTCAACATTGTTGAAAGCGCGGACGGCCGGGCCTTAACAGTTTTCCATTACGATATTTTGTCCATAATTTTAGCGTCTTTAGAGCCTTAACTTCTCGTAGTGGAAATCTCGGGATTAACTGAGGAAAAAAGTGTTCTCAAAGCAAAGCTTCGGGGGGTTAAGGCACCCTTAATCTATAAAAAAAAGGCATTGAAAGTAAAATTTATAGCTCATCTCGAATCCTACCACTCTGTCAGTTTCTTCCTACATCCCGTACGTTCTTAAAATTCACAGTACCTATACTCCCATCTCAGGCACGCGGTTGGGGCAACGGAATCGAATTCCGGAGAAGGGTGTTTCCGGTGCAACTACCTGGCCTCATCAAGCTGGTCTTCAGTGTTTGAATGCGTGGTTCCCGTATGCGCTTTCTTCTGTACTCTTTTGCCAAGGGTGAACAAAGGACTTTTATGTATATCTCTTTTAATATCGAAATGAACGCAATAGTACTCCCTTCATTCCATTCTTCTCCAAATAGCAGATTTAACGGAATGAACAGAATCCGGTTTACGCGGCATACGCAGAATAAGCATTCTTTTGCAAAAAGAGGGAACGTTTTTGGTGGAAAAATCATTCGCGGCCGGCCAGGGGTCTCCTTCGGCGGCCTCTTCAGTAGTTTCAAAGCTTGAAAAAGCTACCTTCTCGCGCGTTTAATTTCATCCTACGCTCTTCACATTAAAGTTAAATTGATTGAAACACGTGTGCATGGGTTTGCAAAATCCAAAGAATTTCTGCCAGGGTCATTAAAAGACCCACTTATGACGCTAGTACCAGTTTCGTCCTCGATAGGCTATAGCACGGACAAGCTTTCAACAAAACGGAAAAAGCCTACCGTGGTGCAAATGTTCAATAATAAAACGACTTTCTCCGAAATAGGTGGTTTGCATTGCCGCCACGTTGCTGGACAAAACAAAGAAAATTTGTTCACATAGTTTGCATAAAAATAGAAGTTAAGTCCAAGAGAAGAAAAATTATATTTATCCTGTACACCGACATGGCCGCCATGACGTCACATGCAAACCATCAATCCTTGCAAAATTTATTTACGATCCGTAACTCTCGCAACATAACCTAAGGGAAACGAAATTGAACTTAGCAAACCCGATAAAAAGCTATCTCAAATGAAGTTTTAGCTAAAACAGGGGATTTTATGGAACAGCTTGTCCGAAAACCTGCACACAATAGACTCACTTGGGAAATTGACTGATTTTATGACTATGGTCAAACAAGCTCCCACATGGTAACCTTGCTTCTAAACCAGTATTGTTACTATTTACCCCACGCATGAATAACAAGAACTATACCGTTGATATATATTTACTGGAAGGTTGTAGAGTAAAAATAAACGAAAAATATATTTCATAGTCACCTGTTAAAACAATAATATTTAATTAACAGTTTTGGCAAGTATATAAACGAATAAACAACATGTTCGAGACATATATTTTCTTTAGTATGACAATCATGAGCACCAACAATGCTATCCATAACAAAGTGTTCCATCTTACTCGCTTTAGTCCTGAAAAGTAAGTTAGTGCCTTAAAACGTCTGTTATTGCGTTTATAGGCGAAAAAGAGCACGAGCAAGCCACTTACCCAAACAAACAGTATCAGTATATTGATGGCTGATATATGCAATGTATGTTTAGTTGTCTTTGGGACGCCATCGTCTCGTAAGGGAAATAATATCTCACTGCTGCCGCTCACTTGAACCTTTGCAAATCCGTCAAAACCGAGAAAACGCTTTCTTGCTTCGGGTGTTTTGTAATTGGTTGTTACGGAAACAAGATGCCTAACGTTGTTTACTCTAAGAGATACTTGCAAGCCTTCACTTTGGTCATTCAACTGGGGTGAGGTAACGTCGATTCCTGGTGCTATGAAGACATATGCAAATCTGGTCTGCATTGCCGTTAGGTTTGATGTGATGTTCAGGTAATAAGTCTTTCTTGTTCCATATTCGGCTGGGTACTCGGCGCTTTGGGAAGTCGCTATGCTTTGTTGGCTACCTGAGTTAGACAATAACACCGTATACGTTTGTCCGTGTAATACAATCTCGCCAATCTCTTGTCCGTGTTGTCCTTGTTTCAACAAAAAAGCTGCATCTCTATTGTGAAAAAACGCACCAACATAATGAGTACGACTCTTCGGCGATTTTGCCACGTGATCCACGACAAGCAGCACTCCCGGATGTAAGAGAATCACAGCCCGATACACGCTTGTCAATCCAAGAGCTGGACTGTACCACTTGGAAAACTCACCACTCATTAAAACCATTCCTCCAATGTCAAAAGCAGCAATAATCTCAGCGTTAGCAAGCCAGATTTCTTTGTTTTGATAACGTAGCCACTTCTCGCATTCTCCTAGTTGGCCTTTATAGGGAGCAGAACAAGACGGGTTGGTTGTGGGTCCAAACAACAGGACGTTATTCAGCCACGTATACTTTGGGCCATAATAGGCTTCGGTGATAAAGGGTACTCCGTAAGGAGCAAAAACAAAGGAACCTTGATCCGGGTGCTCGTGGCCTGGATTAAAGTTCCAACGCCCATTTGTCCCGCTATAAGTCTTTTTCCTCACAATCTGGTTCACTGCTTTGCCATGAAGAACGCTCGACTTGAATGACAAAAATGTACTTCTTTGGCCGTTCACGTCTAAGGTTCCTCCTCCGTAAGTGGCGACACCCCAGTCGCTAAAAATATGTAAATGAGGTGTGTGCGCATTAGGGGGCTCTTTCTCTGGAATGCTAGCATCATAAAAAAGGAATTCGGTGTGTAGCGTACAGTAACGCGGGGCAGTTGCCATTAAAGGTTCATCATTCAGTTTTCTAATCTTACCCGCGAGCCAGTTGCCATAACCATTTCGCATGACAAATTTATCCAAAAAGACAAGTTGGCTTTCGGGTCCGAACATCCAGTTAAAGTTTGAGTCGGCGATACCAACTGTGTCACGAAATCCCGGAAGGATGGTCCGGTACATGAACCAAAAGTGTTGATGCAGCCACGAATTATTTGTGAGGTCAATTCCAAGATGTCTCTTAGCCAAGAAGATGTACTGCGTGAGAGACCTCGTAGTGTAGGATCCATAACCGACACCTTCATTCATTGAACCATCTTTGACTAGGCTTAAAAGGAACATCGTTCTATTAAGAACCTCGTTGGCTTTCTCTTTCCACTGGTTGGCGTTCTTTCTATTGCCGTGTTTTTCAACAACCAATGCACTTGTGAGAAGTGCAACAAAAATAGTCGGCACGTGATTATGAATGTAATAGTTCACTCTAGCCTTTTCTTGGTCATAGATTTCTTTTGAAACTGCAGTAATATTGGCCAGAATTTGCACTCGGCGCTTGGAATCTAGAAACTGATACAAAAAGTCGTAGGCTGTTGCCAAACCTACCAAACTATGAGCCACAGGCACGTTAGCGCTCCAAATCTTTCGTACGCGCCAGTTGGGTAACGAGATGAAAGCGTCAATAATTTGAATTGCGATCCCTCTAGCTTCAACGTCGCGATTTTCTAGCACGCAGTACATGGCTAACACCGCAAGATTGTTTCCATATTTTTCATTCCATCTGCTGGAGAATTTGAACCAATCTCTCGGAGGTATGTAGTTCAATGGCGTCTTCTTAATCAGGGCCGCTGCATTTGTGATGCGAGCAAAAATTTCTTGGTGAGTCGTTTTCGACTGTTGCTTTAAACCGTCCACGTCGCTGCCTGAAAAATACAAGAACGGGTGCAAGTCTTGTTCTTTTGACATCCGAACGCAGATAAGAAGAATTGCTAGCATGAGTTTGTTGCCGTCCATGTTAAGGCAGTGTTTCGTGTTGTTAGCTTAGGAAAAATGCTAATTATCACCTGATAAAACACCGCATACTAATAAGGAGAGGGTTTACCAATAGAAATTCACTGCGTGTTATGTATATTGTCGAGCTTTTTTTCTTTTTTGCGAACCTTCTTTGCTTGTCTCGCGATACTTTGTTCCAAAAACGCATAAAAATTTCAACCTTGATGAAAATTTTTGCGAACATTTTCGTTATAAAAAGATATTATAGATATCAGATTTTATGTAACGTTAGCCATTTGTTTAGTGAACTATTACTTTATAAAATATATTTGTATTTAATATAATACATGTATGGTAATTTATTACGTATAGATTTTATATTATATATTAGTCAAAAGAGTATTTTTTTACATTTAGATTCTAGTCTTAGATTTTTTTGGAATTTTTAATTTTTCTTTGTAAATAGTTTAGGGATACAACTTCAATATGGGGATTTGCTTCTGCTTTGTTGTAACCCATTTGAAGTTTTTTTTGTTGTTGTTGTTCTTCAATAAAGTTGTTATAAATAAAAAATTCAAAAAAAATTATGCTCTTTTTTTCTCATTTGTCCGAAAGGCAGACTGACAAACCACTTCGATTTTTTGCAGGATAAAGAAGTAAGCAGAGTTGCTATCGGAATTGGCGAACATGAAGAGCTTCTAGACCAGCTAAAAGAGATTGCAGGCGAGAATGTTTACACTTTGAAAGACTTTCCGAGACTATCGGATATGTGCACTAAAATACTGCAGGAGACCTGCAGTAAGTTATCAACAAGCTAGGTATCAGCTAAGTTTTAATATATCGAAAATGGAAAGATCTCTAGTAAGGCATAGTGCAATATAATAAGTCAGAGAAGTGTGACTGTTTCAAAAGCAATCTAGGAAATTCCTTCCTCTTCTTCTTTTTCTAGATGCGCAAATGAAGAAACTTTTTTATTACATATAGGTGATAGGTCGTGATACATTTTGAGAGAAAAAAATGATAGATCAATAGATCTTGCTGATTTCGCTTTGCAAGGACAACTAGAAGACAATTCAGTGGTCGGTATTTCTCTGGCATGGTATAATGGCTCATATACCATGGCTGCTAATTCAGATTTTAATAATCTACATTAGTGCAGCTAACGCTTATAAGGTTGCTATTTTGTCAGATCCAAATAAATTGCACTCTGATGGGCTAGGATAACATGTCTTAGTAGAGAATAATAGAAAAAAATATGTGATTTGCTGTTTGTCTAAATATCACGACTTTACCGACTTAATTAAACTAGATGTAGATGTACCTTTCAACGGCTGCCGTTTGGACGATAATTTCCCTGCAGAATGTTTCTAGGGAGATCTTTTGTTTTAATGTTATAAATGCAAAACTACTGTGACTTAAATCATTTGGCCCGTCGATCATGATATCATGTAAAAAGTTAAACGTTACAATCTTCTCATAACATTTACTTAATCTTTAAAACGGACATATAGGATTTAACTAGTACAATTTGAACCAAAAGGCGTGGAAAACTAAGCTTTTGACAACGGGTATGTTTCTTCTTCCTCTTCTTGTTGTCTAATTGGATGTTATAATATAATTTTTCCAGAGCCACACGAACAAGTCAAGCGACGGCTGCCTCATCGGAGGAGGAAGTGGAACAGTGGCTACTTTCAGGAGCACCATCCTAAAATTGTCCGCAAACAGAGCATGAAAAGTATGATACAATGGAGTGAACGAACTTAGAGCTCGCCGACTGATTGACCTTCTTTCAAGGTCAAGGTATATTTATTCATTAAAATTTACCCTACGTGTGATAACTAATTATAGTTATTTCTATTCACACTGTGCGAACTAACATGACTGCTGATATTGATCAATAAAAATTCAAAAAAATTCTTTATCTTGTAGGTCCTAAAGCTTGGAATTCTCTTAGTTCTGTTCCAACACATATCACAGATTCATTTAGATTTCCTACCTTCACGAAACAAATGTACAAGTTTTCATTAAAATAATTCTGGTATGTTCATGCCGCACATACGCAGCACTAATTTGTATTTATTGTGTTTCGAGGTGACTTCTATATATGACCGATGGTTTCTTGATGTCTTCTCGCCATATCTTTACCGCTACTTTTGTATTAGATTATTGTGTTTTATGACAAATAAAGAAGAAGAAGCATCATTCAGTCTTCTGTTAAGCTTCTTCACCTGTGAAGCACACCAGTAGCCCATTCACAGTGTTCTCGAGTAGTGGATAACAGTCTACTGAAACAAAATAGAAAGCTGCAGTGCTAATTTAAAATCTACCACACTGGACAGACTGGAGCGACCTATACCGCTTGCAACGTTTTACATGATTTGGTCGAGAGGACAAAAGAACGAAATACAGAACAATGTTCCAAGTGCTAAAAAACAATGCGGTTACAGCCGTAAGTTATAAGGGTCCAGTGAAAATAGAGCTGTTGAAGGGTCCAGGTCTACTAATTAAAATAAACTAAGCATGTCGAGAAAAACGTAAAAGCCCGATGAAGGCGGGCGTCTTTTCAATGTTTATCCAGTTTTGTGAATGAAACAAAAAAAAAAACAGATAAGATGGCAGTGAGTAAATTTAAGGTTCTGACGTTTCATGAGTATTCGTGAGTGATCGGCACAAAGCAACATTTATTTGGGTCCCAGAGGGGATTTATATTATCATTCTTTCGCGGGTAATCGTCTGAGTATTTAATTTCCGAGAGGTACAAGCAGTGGGGTGACCTGCACCATTTGCAACGTCTGACGTGGTTGGTCAAAAGAACAAAAGATTGAGCAAGAGAACAATGCTCCCAACCCTAAAAAACAATGCAGCTGCAGGTTATCAGGGTCCAGTGAAAATAGAGCTTTTGAAAAGGGAAGGTCTACTAACAAGAATATTGGAAGTAATAATAATATATTTTATGCCCTTTCTGTTTTTTCCTTGGATTGAACGATATCAGTTACAGTCTCCAGGATACCGGCAATAAAGAAGCACTCAAATTAGAATCTGTACTGCAACCACACGAGGAAACAATAATAAGTAATTTGCACTTTCCTGATAGTGCAATTGCGTTTGTAAAATGTTTAACAGTGTATGAGTCCGGTCATTATTAAATCAATAATCATTCGCTTAACCTTTGCTGCTTGGAATCGGAAAAACTGGTTAGACACCCGCATGATGAAATGAACACATAAGAAAGGGAAAAGACAAAAACCATGTTTCCTCCAATACGAAAATGAGCTGAATGAAAACGGTCTGGAAATGGTCAACCTACACTTCTAATAAGACTTTTCAAAGACTTCGATTCGTTCAGACCAAGCCAGTTCCCTCACAGCCGTTTCTGAGCTTTAGTAACAATTTCCTTCTCCACAAACGTTCGCTCCTGGGCATCTCAAGCGGAGTGTAGTTATAGCTTGCGCGAAACTAGTTGTTCTGAGAGTGTTGGAGGTTTCAAGCTTTTAACTAATGTTTTGGCTTGTTATCGGTAAGCCAGTTCTGATATTTAAAGGCCTATCCAGATAATTGCAACATAATCCAACATTGTTGAATCCAACATTTTTGATGCAGCACTTGAACTCAACGGTCTGGCACCAAAATCTACCCAGAATCCTTAAGTCCTTGGTTCAACATTGCTGAATGCGCGCATGCCCACTAAGCTGACTTTGCGGGTATCTTTATTACTTGCTTCGCGCGTTGTCGCATGAGTGTTCAATCTATATGGCGAAGAAACAGTTTTGAATCTCTCAACAAGGGAACCTTAAATACAAGCAATCCCTCTTCAAATAGAAAAAAATTTGAGCGCCTAAGGAAATAACAGCATGCAACATCGTGCTACATGGTGGCCAAACGAGTGCAACATGTTGGACTCAACAATGTTGGACAATGTTGCATCAACATGTTGCATCTGTTTGGCCATCGTGTTCAACATTGTTGAACGCGCGCGCGGCTGGGCCTTAACAGTTTTCCATTACGATATTTTGTTCATAATTTTAGCGTCTTTAGAGCCTCTACTTCTCGTGGTGGAAATCTCGGGATTAACTGAGGGAAAAAAAGTGTTCTCAAAGCAAAGCTTCGGGGTTGAAGGCACCTTTAATCTATAAAAAAGGCATTGAAAGTAAAAATTATAGCTCATCTCGAATCCTACCACTCTGTCAGTTTCTTCCTGCATCCCGTACGTTCTTAAAATTCACAGTACCTCTACTTCCATCTCAGGCGCGCGGTTGAGGCAACGGAATTGAAATCCGGAGAAGGGTGTTCGCGGTGCAACTGCCTGGTCTCATCAAACTGGTCTACCCCTGGAAGTTGGGAGTTTTTTCGCCACTGTTATTTTTAACTTTAGTGTTTGAATGCATGGTTCCCGTATGCACTTTGTTCTGCACTCTTTTACCAAAGCTGAACTAACTAAGGACTTTTATGTATATCTCTTTTAATATTTTAAGTGAGTCAACAAAACGGAAGAAGCCTACCGTGGTGCAAATGTTCAATAATTAAAGGACTTTCTCCGAAATAGGTGGTTTGCATTGCCGCCACGTTGCTGGACAAAACAAAGAAAATTTGTTCACATAGTTTGCATAAAAATAGAAGTTAAGTCCAAGAGAAGAAAAATTATATTTATCCTGTACACCGACATGGCCGCCATGACGTCACATGCAAACCATCAATCCTTGCAAAATTTATTTACGATCCGTAACTCTCGCAACATAACCTAAGGGAAACGAAATTGAACTTAGCAAACCCGATAAAAAGCTATCTCAAATGAAGTTTTAGCTAAAACAGGGGATTTTATGGAACAGCTTGTCCGAAAACCTGCACACAATAGACTCACTTGGGAAATTGACTGATTTTATGACTATGGTCAAACAAGCTCCCACATGGTAACCTTGCTTCTAAACCAGTATTGTTACTATTTACCCCACGCATGAATAACAAGAACTATACCGTTGATATATATTTACTGGAAGGTTGTAGAGTAAAAATAAACGAAAAATATATTTCATAGTCACCTGTTAAAACAATCATATTTAATTAACAGTTTTGGCAAGTAAATAAACGAATAAACAACATGTTCGAGACATGTATTTTCTTTAGTATGACAATCATAAGCACCAACAATGCTATCCATAACAAAGTGTTCCATCTTACTCGTTTTGGTGCTGAAAAGTAAGTTAGTGCCTTAAAACGTCTGTTATTGCGTTTATAGGCGAAAAAGAGCACGAGCAAGCCACTTGCCCAAACAAACAGTATCAGTATATTGATGGCTGATATATGCAATGTATGTTTAGTTGTCTTTGGGACGCCATCGTCTCGTAAGGGAAATAATATCTCACTGCTGCCGCTCACTTGAACCTTTGCAAATCCGTCAAAACCGAGAAAACGCTTTCTTGCTTCGGGTGTTTTGTAATTGGTCGTTATGGAAACAAGATGCCTAATGCTGTTTATTCTAAGAGATACTTGCAAGCCTTCACTTTGGTCATTCAACTGGGGTGAGGTAACGTCGATTCCTGGTGCTATGAAGACATATGCAAATCTGGTCTGCGTTGCCGTTAGGTTTGATGTGATGTTCAGGTAATAAGTCTTTCTTGTTCCATATTCGGCTGGGTACTCGGCGCTTTCGGACCTCGCTATGCTTTGTTGGTTACCTGAGTTTGACCATAACACCGTATACGTTTGTCCGTGTAATACAATCTCGCCAATCTCTTGTCCGTGTTGTCCTTGTTTCAACGAAAAAGCTGCATCTCTATTGTGAAAAAACGCACCAACATAATGAGTACGACTCTTCGGCGATTTTGCCACGTGATCCACGACAAGCAGCACTCCCGGATGTAAGAGAATCACAGCCCGATACACGCTTGTCAACCCAAGAGCTGGACTGTACCACTCACCACTCATTAAAACCATTCCTCCACTGTCAAAAGCAGCAATAATCTCAGCGTTAGCAAGCCAGATTTCTTTGTTTTGATAACGTAGCCACTTCTCGCATTCTCCTAGTTGGCCTTTATAGGGAGCAGAACAAGACGGGTTGGTTGTGGGTCCAAACAACAGGACGTTATTCAGCCACGTATACTTTGGGCCATAATAGGCTTCGGTGATAAAGGGTACTCCGTAAGGAGCAAAAACAAAGGAGCCTTGATCCGGGTGCTCGTGGCCTGGATTAAAGTTCCAACGCCCATTTATCCAGCTGTAAGTCTTTTTCCTCACAATTTGGTTCACTGCTTTGCCATGAAGAATGCTCGATTTGAATGACAAAAATATACTTTTTTGGCCGTTCATGTCTAAGGTTCCCCCTCCGTAAGTGGCGACACCCCAGTCGCTAAAAATATGTAAATGAGGTGTGTGCGCATTAGGGGGCTCTTTCTCTGGAATGCTAGCATCATAAAAAAGGAATTCGGTGTATAGCGTACAGTAACGCGGGGCAGTTGCCGTTAAAGGTTCATCATTCAGTCTTCTAATCTTGCCCGCGAGCCAGTTGCCATAACCATTTCGCATGACAAATTTATCCAAAAAGACAAGTTGGCTTTCGGGTCCGAACATCCAGTTAAAGTTTGAGTCGGCGATACCAACTGTGTCACGAAATCCCGGAAGGATGGTCCGGTACATGAACCAAAAGTGTTGATGCAGCCACAAATTATTTGTGAGGTCAATTCCAAGATGTCTCTTAGCCAAGAAGACGTACTGCGTGAGAGATCTCGTAGTGTAGGATCCATAAGCGACACCTTCATTCATTGAACCATCTTTGACTAGGCTTAAAAGGAACATCGTTCTGTTAAGGACCTCGTTGGCCTTCTCTTTCCACTGGTTGGCCTCCTTTATATTGCCGTGTCTTTCAACAACCAGTGCACTTGTGAGAAGTGCAACAAAAATAGTCGGCACGTGATTATGAATGTAATAGTTCACTCTAGCCTTTTCTTGGTCATAGATTTCTTTTGAAACTGCAGTAATATTGGCCAGAATTTGCATTCGGCGCTTGGAATCTAGATACTGATACAAAAAGTCGTAGGCTGTTGCCAAACCTACCAGACTATGAGCCACAGGCACGTTAGCGCTCCAAATCTTTCGTACGCGCCAGTTGGGTAACGAGATGAAAGCGTCAATAATTTGAATTGCAATCCCTCTAGCTTCAACGTCGCGATTTTCTAGCACGCAGTACATGGCTAACACCGCAAGATTGTTTCCATATTTTTCATTCCATCTGCTGGAGAATTTAAACCAATCTCTCGGAGGTATGTAGTTCAATGGCGTCTTCTTAATCAGTGCCGCTGCATTTGTGATGCGAGCAAAAATTTCTTGGTGAGTCGTTTTCGACTGTTGCTTTAAACCGTCCACGTCGCTGCCTGAAAAATACAAGAACGGGTGCAAGTCCTGTTCTCTTGACATCCGGACGCAGATAAGAAGAATTGCTAGCATGAGTTTGTTGCCGTCCATGTTAAGGCAGTGTTTCGTGTTGTTAGCTTAGGAAAAATGCTAATTATCACCTGATAAAACACCGCATACTAATAAGGAGAGGGTTTACCAATGGAAATTCACTGCGTGTTATGTATATTGTCGAGCTTTTTTTTTTTTGTTTTGCGAACCTTCTTTGCTTGTCTCGCGATATTTTGTTCCAAAAACGCATAAAAATTTCAACCTTGATGAAAATTTTTGCGAACATCTTCGTTATAAAAAGATATTATAAATATCAGATTTTATGTAACGTTAGCCATTTGTTTAGTGAACTATTACTTTATAAAATATATTTGTATTTAATATAATACATGTATGGTAATTTATTACGTATAGATTTTATATTATATAATAGAGTATTTTTTTACATTTAGATTCTAGTCTAAGATTTTTTTGGAATTTTTATTTGTTTTTGTAAATAGTTCAGGGAACCAACTTCAATATGGGGATTTGCTTCTGCTTTGTTGTAACCCATTTGAAGTTTTTTTTTTTGTTGTTGTTCTTCAAAAAGGTTGTTATAAATATATAACTAAAAAAAAATTATGCTCTTTTTTTCTCATTTGCCTGAAGGGCAGACTGACAAACCACTTCGATTTTTTGCAGGATAAAGAAGTAAGCAGAGTTGCTATCGGAATTGGCGAACATGAAGAGTTTCTAGACCAGCTAAAGGAGATTGCAGAAGAGAATGTTTACACTTTGAAAGACTTTCCGAGGCTATCGGATGTGTTTACTAAAATACTGCAGGAGACCTGCAGTAAGTTATCAAAATGGAAAGTGGGTGCTGAGATCTCTAGTAAGGCATAGTGCAATAAGTCAGAGAAGTGTGACTGTTTCAAAAGCAATCTAGGAAATTCCTTCCTCTTCTTCTTTTTCTAGATGCGCAAGTGAAGAAACTTTTTTATTACACATAGGTGATAGGTCGTAATATATTTTAAGAGAAAAAATGATAGATCAATAGATCTTGCTGATTTCGCTTTGCAAGGACAACTAGAAGACAATTCAGTTGTTGGTATTTCTCTGGCATGGTATAATGGCTTTTATAATCCATCAAATATTTTCGCTCGCGGGCGATTGGTCTAAACGCCTCACGTGACCGAATATACCCCAGCTAAAACTGGGGAATATCCGAGGATATTCCCCAAGTGATATTCCCCAATTTCAAAAACTTCAAGGCGCGTCTTGTTGACAATTAAAATGAATGTCAAGATGGGGGAACGGTTTGCTTTTGTGACAGAACAAGAGATAAACCTGCTGGTCGATAAACCAGTACCAGAAAATAACATAGTTACGCTCTAAACGTTTTTGACGGTAAGCTGTTCGTAAACGAAATGTTGAAATACTCAAGCTCGTATTTGCGACATTTTCTCTTGGTTTGAACTCTGTTTAACAGTCCTTGGATTAAAAATGTGGTAAGACTGAAAAATATGACAGACGAAAAGTTTTAGCCCATCTCATTTAAGAGTATTTATGGTTTTCTTTCAGTCTGGCGAAATGAGAAAGCCATCAACAAGCTATTAAACGAGTTTTATTAATAAGCTCGAAGCTCGCTCACACGACGGCAAATATTACAGTTGTAATTCAATGAGAGCAATTCGTGCTGGCCTAATATAAGGAATTTAAATAACGAAAACATAAATTTCAGTACCATTACTGACAGAGTTCAAACAGGTAAATGATGCTATCAATGCTCACCTGGTCGAGATCGCTCGCGAACATAAAATTTCGTCCACGAAACAAAAACCAGCCATGATACCCCGAGATGTCGAAATTCTCTATGAAGAGAAGCAGCTTGTCCTACTCTCGAGCAACAAGTTTAATCCTCAGCCCGGGTCCTCAGCGATGGTGAGCAACTTCGTTGCTGGCTCCATTCAATGTGAAGTTAGCAAAGAAAGCGCTTTGACGGAATCCAGCAAAAACAACCGGTGGCGTCGTATTCGACTGCAGGTTCAGCTTCGATTTCTTCACAGGTCGTTTTCGGCTAGCAAATTCCACAATTGTATTTTCGATATAAAGTGCTACTCCAATTGAACACGAGATAAAGGAAGAGAACGACAAAGAGCCGGCTGTTTCGTTGACGGCAGTTTACACTTTTTACGGAATGCGATACTTTACAGTTTTTCGCTTTCAGTGATCTTTACCTTGTTTTTAAGAGGTAGTTAGATTCCCTGTAGCCTTATCCGCCACTTGTATCTTGCTTTTGTCTTTCACGGAATTAAACAAGTTTACTTTCCTTTCAAATGTTTTACCTTTTCCCCAAACAAACGCTTTCGACCTGAAGCGAAATCTGACGTGGAGATTTTGGAAGCCAACTGACAAACTTTGACGTGATTGACATATGACAGAATGGCAGATCCTGCCGATTCCCGCGAGATTCCCGCATGTTGCGAAAAATATTTGAAGGATAATAAACACAATAGCCTCCATTTGACTTTAAAAATATGCTCAGATATTTGTTCTTGGACATTATCTGCTCCTTGAAGCTCACAGTTTTCCGAGAGCTACTGTTCGCTTCGCGGAACAGATAATGTCCGCGGCCAAATATCTGAGCATATTTTCGCGCCAAATGGAGGCTATTGTTTATTTATAATCCATCAGATATTTTCACTCGCGCGCGATTGGTCTAAACGCCTCACGTGACCGAATATACCCCAGCTAAAACTGGGGAATATCCGAGGATATTCCCCAAGCGATATTCTCCAATTTCAAAAACTTCAAGGAGCGTCAAGTTTGCAATTAAAATGAATGTCAAGATGGGGGAACGGTTTGCTTTTGTGACAGAACAAGAGATAAACCTGCTGGTAGATAAACTAGTACCAGAAAACAACATACGCTCTAAACGCTTTTGACGGTAAGCTGTTCGTAAACGAAATGTTGAAATACTCAAGCTCGTATTTGCGACATTTTCTCTTGGTTTGAACTCTGTTTAACAGTCCTTGAACTAAAAATGTGGTAAAACTGAAAAAAATGAAAGGCAAAAAGTTTTAGCCCATCTCATTTAACGCTTATAAGGATGCTATTTTGTCAGATCCAAATAAATTACACTCTGATGGGCTAGGATAACATGTCTTAGTAGAGGATAATAGAAAAAAATATGTGATTTGCTGTTTGTCTAAATATCACGACTTTACCGACTTAATTAAACTAGATGTAGATGTACCTTTCAACGGCTGCCGTTTGGACGATAATTTCCCTGCAGAATGTTTCTAGGGAGATCTTTTGTTTTAATGTTATAAATGCAAAACTACTGTGACTTAAATCATTTGGCCCGTCGATCATGATATCATGTAAAAAGTTAAACGTTACAACCTTCTCATAACATTTACTTAATCTTTAAAACGGACATAGGATTTAACTAGCACAATTTGAACCAAAAGGCGTGGAAAACTAAGCTTTTGACAACGGGTATGTTTCTTCCTCCTCTACTTGTTGTCTAATTGGATGTTATAATATAATTTTTCCAGAGCCACACGAACAAGTCAAGCGACGGCTGGCTCATCGGAGGAGGAAGTGGAACAGTGGCTACTTTCAGGAGCACCATCCTAAAATTGTCCGCAAACAGAGCACGAAAAGTATCTGATACAATGGAGTGAACGAACTTAGAGCTCGCCGACTGGTTGACCTTCTTTCAAGGTCAAGGTATATATATTCATTAAAATTTACCCTGCGTGAGATAACTAATTATAGTTATTTCTCTTCACACTGTGCGAACTAACATGACTGCTGATATTGATCAATAAAAATTCAAAAAAATTCTTTATCTTGTAGGTCCTAAAGCTTGGAATTCTCTTAGTTCTGTTCCAACACATATCACAGATTCATTTAGATTTCCTACCTTCACGAAACAAATGTACAAGTTTTTATTAAAATAATTCGGATATGTTCATGCCGCACATACGCAGCACTAATATGTATTTATTGTGTTTCGAGGTGACTTCTATATATGACCGATGGTTTCTTGATGTCTTCTCGCCATATCTTTATCGCTACTTTTGTATTAGATTATTGTGTTTTATGACAAATAAAGAAGAAGAAGCATCATTCAGTCTTCTGTTAAGCTTCTTCACCTGTGAAGCACACCAGTAGCCCATTCACAGTGTTCTCGAGTGGTGGATAACAGTCTACTGAAACAAAATAGAAAGCTGCAGTGCTAATTTAAAATCTACCACACTGGACAGACTGGGGCGACCTATACCGCTTGCAGCGTTTTACATGATTTTGTCGAGAGGACAAAAGAACGAAATACAGAACAATGTTCCCAGTGCTAAACGACAATGCAGTTGCAGCCGTAAGTTATAAGGGTCCAGTGAAAATAGAGCTGTTGAAGGGTGCAGGTCTACTAAATAAACTAAGCATGTCGAGAAAAACGTAAAAGCCCGATGAAGGCGGGCGTCTTTTCAATGTTTATCCAGTTTTGTGAATGAAACAAAAAAAAAAACAGATAAGATGGCAGTGAGTAAATTTAAGGGTCTGGCGTTTCATGAGTATTCGTGAGTTATCGGCATAAAACAACGCTAATTTGGGGCTCAGAGGGAAATAATATTATCATTCTTTCGCGGGTAATCGTCTGAGTATTTAATTTCCCATAGGTACAAGCAGTAAGGCGATCTGCACCATTTGCAACGTCTGACGTGGTTGGTCAAAAGAACAAAAGATTGAGCAAGAGAATGATGTTTCCAACCTTAAAAAACAATGCAGCTGCAGGTTATCAGGATCCGGTGAAAAAAGAGCTTTTGAAAAGGGAAGGTCCACTAACAAGAATATTGGAAGTCTTAATAATATATTTTATGCCCTTTCTGTTTTTTTTTTCCTTGCATTGAACGATGTCAGTTACAGTCTCCAGGATACCGGCAATAAAGAAGCACTCAAATTAGAATCTGTACTGCAACCGCACGAGGAAACAATAATAAGTAATTTGCACTTTCCTGATAGCGCAATTCCGTTTGTAAAATGTTTAACAGTGTAAGAGTCCGGTCATAATTAAATCAATAATCATTCGTTTAAACTTTGCTGCTTGGAATCGGAAAAACTGGTTAGACACCCGCATGATGAAATGAACACATAAGAAAGGGAAAAGACAAAAACCATGTTTCCTCTAATACGAAAATGAGCTGAGTGAAAACGGTCTGGAAATGGTCAACCTACACTTCTAATAAGACTTTTCAAAGACTTCGATTCGTTCAGACCAAGCCAGTTCCCTCACAGCCGTTTCTGAGCTTTAGTAACAATTTCCTTCTCCACAAACGTTCGCTCCTGGGCATCTCAAGCGGAGTGTAGTTATAGCTTGCGCGAAACTAGTTGTTCTGAGAGTGTTGGAGGTTTCAAGCTTTTAACTAATGTTTTGGCTTGTTATCGGTAAGCCAGTTCTGATATTTAAAGGCCTATCCAGATAATTGCAACATAATCCAACATTGTTGAATCCAACATTTTTGATGCAGCACTTGAACTCAACGGTCTGGCACCAAAATCTACCCAGAATCCTTAAGTCCTTGGTTCAACATTGTTGAATGGGCGCATGCCCGCTAAGCTGACTTTGCGGGTATCTTTATTACTTGCTTCGCGCGTTGTCGCATGAGTGTTCAATCTATATGGCGAAGAAACAGTTTTGAATCTCTCAACTAGGGAACCTTAAATACAAGCAATCCCTCTTCTAATAGAAAAAAATTTGAGCGCCTGAGGAAATAACATCATGCAACCGCCGCATCGTGCTACATGGTGGCCAAACGAGTGCAACATGTTGGACTCAACAATGTTGGACAATGTTCCATCAACATGTTGCATCTGTTTGGCCATCGTGTTCAACATTGTTGAACGCGCGCGCGGCTGGGCCTTAACAGTTTTCCATTACGATATTTTGTTCATAATTTTAGCGTCCTTAGAGCCTTTACTTCTCGTGGTGGAAATCTCAGGATTAACTGAGGAAAAAAAAGTGTTCTCAAAGCAAAGCTTCGGGGTTTAAGGCACCCTTAATCTATAAAAAAGGCATTGAAAGTAAAAATTATAGCTCATCTCGAATCCTACCACTCTGTCAGTTTCTTCCTGCATCCCGTACGTTCTTAAAATTCACAGTACCTCTACTTCCATCTCAGGCGCACGGTTGGGGCAACGGAATTGAAATCCGGAGAAGGGTGTTCCCGGTGCAACTACCTGGTCTCATCAATCTGGTCTACCCCCTGGAAGTTGGGAGTTTTTTCGCCACTGTTATTTTTAACTTCAGTGTTTGAATGCGTGGTTCCCGTATGCACTTTGGTCTGTACTCTTTTACCAAGGGTGAACAAAGGACTTTTATGTATATCCCTTTTAATATTTTAAGTGAGCCACCCGACAAACTTATGTTCCCAGGCACTTGTTAGTAAACTGCAAGTGTTCTTTGGGACTATGCCGGAAAAGGTGTTCTTCTGGGACCAATTCTGTTTTCGAAATGAATGCAATAGTATTCCTTTCATTCCATTCTGCTCCAAATAGCAGATTTAACGGAATGTTTACCCGGGATACGCAGAATATGCATTCTACTGCAAAAAGAGGGAACGTTTTTGGTGGAAAAATCATTCGCAGCCGGCCAGGGGTCTCCTCGGCAAACCCTTGTATTGGAGCTTCCTTTCGGCGGCCTCTTCAGTAGTTTCAAAGCTTGAAAAAGCTACCTTCTCGCGCATTTAATTTCATCCTACGCTCTTCACATTAAGGTTAAATTGATTCAAACACATGTGCATGGGTTTGCAAAATCCAAAGCATTTCTGCCAGGGTCATTAAAAGACCCACTTATGACGCTAGTGCCAGTTTCGTCTTCGATAGGCTACAGCACGGACAAGCTTTCAACAAAACGGAAAAAGCCTACCGTGGTGCAAATGTTCAATAATTAAAGGACTTTCTCCGAAATAGGTGGTTTGCATTGCCGCCACGTTGCTGGACAAAACAAAGAAAATTTGTTCACATAGTTTGCATAAAAATAGAAGTTAAGTCCAAGAGAAGAAAAATTATATTTATCCTGTACACCGACATGGCCGCCATGACGTCACATGCAAACCATCAATCCTTGCAAAATTTATTTACGATCCGTAACTCTCGCAACACAACCCAAGGGAAACGAAATTGAACTTAGCAAACCCGATAAAAAGCTATCTCAAATGAAGTTTTAGCTAAAACAGGGGATTTTACGGAACAGCTTGTCCGAAAACCTGCACACAATAGACTCACTTGGGAAATCGACTGATTTTATGACTATGGTCAAACAAGCTCCCACATGGCAACCTTGCTTCTAAACCAGTATTGTTACTATTTACTCCACGCATGAATAACAAGAACTATACCGTTGATATATATTTACTGGAAGGTTGAAGAGTAAAAATAAACGAAAAATATATTTCATAGTCACCTGTTAAAACAATCATATTTAATTAACAGTTTTGGCAAGTATATAAACGAATAAACAACATGTTCGAGACATGTATTTTCTTTAGTATGACAATCATGAGCACCAACAATGCTATCCATAACAAAGTGTTCCATCTTACTCGTTTTGGTGCTGAAAAGTAAGTTAGTGCCTTAAAACGTCTGTTATTGCGTTTACAGGCGAAAAAGAGCACGAGCAAGCCACTTGCCCAAACAAACAGTATCAGTATATTGGTGGCTGATATATGCAATGTATGTTTAGTTGTCTTTGGGACGCCATCCTCTCGTGAGGGAAATAATATCTCACTGCTGCCGCTCACTTGAACCTTTGCAAATCCGTCAAAACCGAAAAAACGCTTTCTTGCTTCGGATGTTTTGTAATTGGTTGTTATGGAAACAAGATGCCTAACGTTGTTTACTCTAAGAGATACTTGCAAGCCTTCACTTTGGTCATTCAACTGGGGTGAGGTAACGTCGATTCCTGGTGCTATGAAGACATATGCAAATCTGGTCTGCGTTGCCGTTAGGTTTGATGTGATGTTCAGGTAATAAGTCATTCTTTTTTTATATTCGGCTGGGTACTCGGTGCTTTGGGACCTCGCTATGCTCTGCTGGTTACCTGAGTTTGACCATAACACCGTATACGTTTGTCCGTGTAAAAATATCTCGCCAAACTCTTGTCCGTGTCGTCCTTGTTTCAACGAAAAAGCTGCATCTCTATTGTGAAAAAACGCACTAACATAATGAGTACAACTCTTCGGCGATTTTGCCACGTGATCCACGACAAGCAGCACTCCCGGATGTAAGAGAATCACAGCCCGATACACGCTTGTCAATCCAAGAGCTGGACCGTACCACTTGGAAAACTCACCACTCATTAAAACCATTCCTCCAATGTCAAAAGCAGCAATAACCTCAGCGTTAGCAAGCCAGATTTCTTCGTTTTCAAATCGTAGCCACTTCTCGCATTCTCCTAGTTGGCCTTTATAGGGAGCAGAACAAGACGGGTTGGTTGTGGGTCCAAACAACAGGACGTTATTCAGCCACGTATACTTTGGGCCATAATAGGCTTCGGTGATAAAGGGTACTCCGTAAGGAGCAAAAACAAAGGAGCCTTGATCTGGGTGCTCGTGGCCTGGATTAAAGTTCAAACGGCCATTTATCCAGCTGTAAGTCTTTTTCCTTACAATCTGGTTCACTGCTTTGCCATGAAGAACGCTCGATTTGAATGACAAAAATGTACTTCTTTGGCCGTTCATGTCTAAGGTTCCCCCTCCGTAAGTGGCGACACCCCAGTCGTTAAAAGTATGTAATTGAGGTGTGTGCGCATTAGGGGGCTCTTTCTCTGGAATGCTAGCATCATAAAAAAGGAATTCGGTGTATAGCGTACAGTAACGCGGGGCAGTTGCCGTTAAAGGTTCATCACTCAGTTTTCTAATCTTGCCCGCGAGCCAGTTGCCATAACCATTTCGCATGACAAATTTATCCAGAAAGACAAGTTGGCTTTCGGGTCCGTACATCCAGTTAAAGTTTGAGTCGGCGATACCAACTGTGTCACGAAATCCCGGAAGGATGGTCCGGTACATGAACCAAAAGTGCTGATGCAGCCACAAATTATTTGTGAGGTCAATTCCAAGATGTCTCTTAGCCAAGAAAACGTACTGCGTGAGAGACCTCGTAGTGTAGGATCCATAAGCGACACCTTCATTCATTGAACCATCTTTGACTAGGCTTAAAAGGAACATCGTTCTATTAAGAACCTCGTTGGCCTTCTCTTTCCACTGGTTGGCCTCCTTTCTATTGTCGTGTTTTTCAACAACCAATGCACTTGTGAGAAGTGCAACAAAAATAGTCGGCACGTGATTATGAATGTAGCGGTTCACCCTAGCCTTTTCGTGGTCATAGATTTCTCTTGAAACTGCAGTAATATTGGCCAGAATTTGCACTCGGCGCTTGGAATCTAGATACTGATACAAAAAGTCGTAGGCTGTTGCCAAACCTACCAGACTATGAGCCACAGGTACATTGTCACTCCACATATTTCGTACGCGCCAGTTGGGTAACGAGATGAAAGCGTCAATAATTTGAATTGCAATCCCTCTAGCTTCAACGTCGCGATTTTCTAGCACACAGTACATGGCTAACAACGCAAGATTGTTTCCATATTTTTCATTCCATCTGCTGGAGAATTTAAACCAATCTCTCGGAGGTATGTAGTTCAATGGCGTCTTCTTAATCAGTGCGGCTGCATTTGTAATGCGAGCAAAGATTTCTCGGTGAGTCGTTTTCGACTGTTGCTTTAAACCGTCCACGTCGCTGCCTGAAAAATACAAGAACGGGTGCAAGTCCTGTTCTTTTGACATCCGGACACAGATAAGAAGAATTGCTAGCATGAGTTTGTTGCCGTCCATGTTAAAGCAGTGTTTCGTGTTGTTAGCTTAGGAAAGATAAAAAATGCTAATTTTTAGGTTCGAGCTCAAAACCATATTTACATGCACCGTGAAAATTCCTTAGGGAGAACATAAAAGTTGTCAAGTGCATGTAAATACGATAGCTCTACCCTCAAACTTAGCATTTTTTTATAATTCATGGCAGTCGAAGAAATTCGCGACAAGGACAATTTCGGCAATTTCATGAAAACAAAAGTAATATTAGTCCATAATTTTACGAGGAAAGATTCTTTTACTAATTAATAACATAGAGGGCAATATTTTTTTTTCGCCTGAGCGCGCTGATGCGTGATTTCTTAGGAAACCGACAGCGGTATTTTGCATAACGCCAAACGCCGAATCCGTAGAAGTCCTTTTCTGCAATGGCTGCCATAACAACTTAAAGCTAACCGTCTGTATAGTCAGTGCTCAACCCTAAACAGTATAAGTTCTAGTATAGAACGGCGTAAAATGTGACGTTCGGCGTTCTGCAAAACACCTCTGCCGTTTAATACGAGACCGTTTTTAAGGCTCAACCAACCGTAAACAGCGTAAACGCACCATAGAATCTTAGTGTTTTGAATCCGTATGCAAATACTAGAAAAATGTCATTTATGTCAAATTATGGGAATAATAAGAAATTTAACAGGAGCGAAAACAGCTGAAAAAACGTCGAAAACCAACGTCAAAGCCGTAGGCGCAGCCATTGTGACGAACTGAACTTGAAATAAAAACCACAATCACAAATAAATAACAATAGTCCTTTTCACGGTTGATTTTTTCATTTGCATTACAATGTTATCCAACGTGGATGCGAGACAATTTCGGGCTAAAACTACAAAATAGCCCGAAACTGCCTCTCAGACATGCTAGATTTCATTGTAATTCAAATCAGCAGAGTTAACCGCGAAAAGGGCTATTATAACTAAAAATACAGTTTACACTACACACTGCCCCTGCTGTTAAGACTAATCAGGAGATCGGAGGCATGAAGGTTTCCGTTATTTAAAAAAAGACATGGTGGCTTTTCGCATTTTTACAGTAATATGAAAGGCGACAAGATTCGTCATTCGTGTGGTAATTAGCGTCTTTGTCTAAACTCCCTACTAACCACCAAACCCGTGCGTGACCACAGGCAGCCCAAGCGCGGAATAAGAGGAATAAATGACACGTACGCGAACGTGACTCTTGCCTTCAAACGGTGTTGTGTTACAAAGATTCGATGTACAAAGGTTTGTATGGGAACTTTACGGGTTTGATTTAAATATCTAAAATGTAATGTTCTGTGAATAAAACTGCCTTACCTTGTATCCGTGTTGTACTCTTTGTTGTTTCCCGGCGTTTGAGGCCGTTTTGAAGCGTTTTCAGCGAGTTAGCGCTGGTGGTAGATCACCACCCACCAGGCGAAAATTGAGGGTAACCACACATTTTTTAGAGATAATTAAGAAACAATTATTCCAGAAAGCAGCAAAATACAAAGCAATGTATGGCGCTTTTTTTTTTTTCCAAATTGAAGCTTTATTATAAGTACGTAAATTATGATCATTCGGGTGAGTGTAGTCCTGAGAAGGACTGTTTGTGGTGACTTTGACTGACGTTTCGACAACCTGAGCGGAAGTCATCTTCAGAGTCAAGTGAATTGTGGAACGTCAGTTACTACTGTAAAATGCATGGGCCCCCAATTTTCTTTTTGGTTACCAAAATCAATTGCTAAGTTCTGCTTTCTCCGCATAGTTTTAAAGCGCGCTAAAATATCCCTGTATTAGTAGGTACCACCCATAGGAACCCGAGTATCTCGAGATGCGCAGAACGTATGCGCAGTAACAATAGTAGGCACCGTCCATAAATCAAACCCGTACAGTCAAACCTTTGTAAATCGAATCTTTGTAACACAACACCGCTCGAAGTCAAGAGTTACGTTCGCGTACGTGTCATTTATTCCTCTTATTTCGCGCTTGGGACGCCTGTGGCGTGACAACAACAATGACACCCTATTTGCTCACTGGAGGCCGCACATTTCTTGAGTAAATTAAAGCAACAACTACAAAGGTGAATACGATGATAATAGCTTATGAAACAAAAAAGGGAAACTGAACTTGGGAGAGTTCGAACGAGCATCCAGAGGATGAAAAGACCTCGCCGCGCTCGTTGCGGCAAAAACTGAGGAATAGAATCCTCCAGACCTGCCGGGCACGGTTCAGGAAACAATAAAAAATAACAACAATAATATTAGAGTTCCTAAAGACTTCATGACTGATAGGCGAGAATAAAAAATCGTCCTTAACGTAGTCATCCTTGGTGTTTTCGCTCGCCCAACGGCCATGGCGCTTGAAAAGTCTATCAGGGATACCGGCCTTAGCTGCAGAGGTGGCTCCTCCAGCCCTAAGGCTATATGAACGCTAATCTTTGAAACGTCAGTAACATCTTTAAAGGCGTCCTTAACGAGTTCTCTAGTTCTTGTATGGATAATCCCTTGGCCTCGTACTTCATCTTTTGACCGAGGGGTAGCAAGGGCCCTGAACAGCGGTAAAGCCTCGAGAAGTTGATTTGAGCCGCCGAGATGTAGTCCTCCAAGGCCTTGACAGGACAAGTCGGCAGGTCTGACCTCGCGATAACGGTCCATGCCCCGTCTCGGAATTGATCACACTTCGATGATTCTGGGAAAAATGACACATTAAAGGGAAAAAACTTAACATCGAAGGCCTTTATACGACATAACTCGCTAAAGCGGAAAAACCCCGCGTAACCAATAAGGCATAGGGCAACGGATCTAAGATCCGAAAGAGAAGGAGACTTATCTGTTATCTTCGATTCCACGAGGACTTATAACATCTCAGAAGTCACAGGATCTTTTTGACCTTTGGCTTGCCCAAAATCCTTTGAGATGCACTGACCATTGTAGAAACCAGGGGATGATTGAAGATTTTTGATGAGCCAACCATCTAGCTGTTGCGCCCAATCAATGCAGTAGACCGACTAGAGAAGGAGAATGAGCTTCATTAAGCAAGCACTGCACTGTAGACTGCGACCTGAAACGGATTTGCAGAAAGTGGCAGACGTAATTGGATGAGGCCCAACGTTTCCATCTTTTAAAACCTCCAAGGTAGGTACGCACAGTACCATCCGCTTTAGATGCAAGAACGGTGCTCTTAACCAAGGAGGCATGCAGAGGATTGAAAATCCTCGAGTATTGAGGAGAAAAATCCTGACCACATTTCAGACTGGAACACATCTACAAAGAGACTAAACTAACAAACACCAAAAAAAGGGAAAATACAATAAACCATCCGCCCAACAAACAAAAAACTAACAAGCTAAATAAACCATTCAATAAAATGAACAAATCAATTAATTAATCAAATAACAATGAAAGAAGATATAAAAGCAAATAACACAGGTGACCCCGAAAATGAATTAAATTATGGAATAAAGATAACAAGAATGAGAAACTAATAAACAACATTTAAAGGTAACTAGACGGAAATCAAATTGTAAGTCAAGACATGATGGCACCGTAAGAACCATGTTCTTGCGCACAGATGGTTCTAGATCTTGTAAAAGAAGTAAAAGAAAACAGATAGTCCCTTAGCCAGGGCTTAACCACAAATCTGAAACGTGTAAAATAAACATACGAAACGGTCGACACTTCAAATTAAATAAATGAAAAATTATTCGTCCAAGTACAAGACAAAAGGGGCACAACTTGGCCCCATAGGGACAACAAGAGACCCTGTCAAAGCTTTGCAATTACGCATATGAAGCAAAACGCACAGAAAGAGGCAGATAGGCAAACAAACATAGTTATTTTTCCCGGCCCATACCATAACAAAAGCAGCAATGCCTTCAGCACCCGGATCCCAAAATCTGGAATTTAAACGCGGGTGTTTAGCGTTCAAATGATTCGCGAAACGATCTATGCCGGAATAAGGACCCCAAGCTAAGTCAATAATGTGGAAAGAATGAGGTGAAAGGCCCAAATCGTCCGCGTCATAAATACGACTAAGAAAGTCTGCCTGATCATTCTGAGATCTCGGGATCCATTCCATCTCAACCAAAATGCCATGATTACAGTAGATGTTAAATATCGACAAAGCTTCGCACTGCAAATGGTCTTTACTACTTCCAGATGAAGTAATTCGAGGTACATTCTGATTGTCTGTGAACCATTTAACAGTCATGCCCGATAGCTGGTTAAGTAACGAAAGTAGAAATTTAACCGCCAATATCTCCCTGAATGTAGAGCTAGAACGGACCACCAATCCTGGAAGCATTATTTCGCAAAGAAACAGAAGTTGAAAATTTGGCGCTAGATTTCCTCCTTTTCTCTTGCAAAGATTTAAACTTAGCTGCGGCTATTTTCTCAGCCTTTTTAATATTTGAGGCGTCTGCGTCATCGTCGGCCAAATCGTCACATACATATTCTTGAACAGTGGCCCAACAAAATTCAGATTTGTCCGCTAATTTAATTATTTTGTGCCTGTTATTCAGTAAGGAAAGACCTTCATTCAGTTCCTCCTTCGCTTTGCCAATGTTTCCACTCTCCAAAGCTTTTACCGCGGCGCGGCAGTACTCGTCCTGATCACCTTTCGCTTGAATTTAAAATGACGTTCATTTCCTTTCTTCTTGAAGACGTGGTTTTCTGGTTGTACCTCCGAAGCTCTTTGCGACGCCAAGTCAGTCTGCACTTTAAGCAAGTTGCTTTGAAGACCTTGAATTTGCGTATATACGGCGGATAAGATAGCGTTCTTCTGTGCCTCCAAGATGGCATTCACATCGGGACGAATGGAAGAAGACGATGAAAAGTTCTGCTTGCCCATAAATCTACAAAATCAGAAAGAACATATTAAAAAGAAAGCGCGATAGTTCATAACATCGAGAGCAAATTCTTCCGCTAATTTTTGAAAAAGGCGGAAAAATCCGAATTTTGTCGCCAAAGGCGATGGGGGTGGGCGGAGCGGGCTTATTCAAAGACGATCACTTAGTCGAGGAGGGAGGCCTTATTAAGTTATTCTTTCAACGAACTGGGACTTTATTTTGGCTAAATCTTTATATGGAAAAAGGTCTAACACGTTATCCGGTGTAAACGCAAGTACACGGAGATAGAAGTGATCTATCGGTCTCATATTGATTCCGGTGTACTTGAAGTTTAAAAGATCATAAAGAAAGTGACAATAGACGAGAGGCTGTCGGAAATAGGACAGGCGTTCGTAAGCTCAATTTTTCGGTTAGACAATACTAACCTTCTTCAGGGGCGGCAAAAAGCTAAGTAAAAATTGGAAATAAACGGTTACAATATTTAAAGATGATACAAATGAAAAGTTGAGATGTGATTGGCTGATAAATAAAGAAAGTTGAACCGTGTACAGTAGACAGATTAAGTTTCATCGCGTCTGTTTATTTCATAGGGTTCAAGAGTCTTGCCCTTGGAAATTAGAATTGCTTCTCTGGCTTTCCGAATGCCGTCTCTGTTACAGTTAATGAGTTCTAGGGGAATGAGTTCTATGTTTTTAATTGAATGGCCAGGAAGAGTGAAGTGATCTGAAACGGCGGTAGGTTGATCTATGTGACGTTGTTGAAGGGCTTTTTCGATTGCGCGTCTGTGTTCGCCAAATCTGTCGCTTAGATGTCGCTTAGTCTCTCCTATGTATTGTACCTTGCATTTGGAGCGCTGTATCATGTATATGAGATTTGAAGATGAGCACGTGGTGTGATGTCGTATGGATCTGTGTTCGTTTGTAGAGAAAAAGGCGTAAAATGCGGTTCCCTCCGTAATGAAGGGACACGTTTTGCATCTATTTCTGTTACAACGGAAAGCTCCCGGTAAGATAATGAGCTCGACATTTCTATCGCGTGATAGTTAATGAGGGCGAAGCCCGCAGAAATTGAGAGCGAATAATCTAATTGTTTTAGTATAAATCTACTACTCGTTTAAAACTTAACAACAAGTCATTTTTATTGAATAATGATATAAATAGGTCACGACAAGCACTACTCACTATACTCACTGTATATAACAGAATACATAGTGAGTAGCGTAGCCAATAAGAGAACAGCATTGCTGATAGAGCGCCTGGCAAAGTCTGTTAATCATCGTTACGTATTTATCATTCCTTCCCTCGTTGTGACAAATTACAATCAAACCGTTATTTAATTTTCATAACCTCAGTATATACATACATGCATACATCACGTTTATTTAAACCTCGGATTTACAGAGTAGCTGTAGAAGCTAATTTCTCCGACTAAAGAAAAAGTAGCTTGTCTTAATACATCTCGCTCTTCTGATGTGGTGCTGGCCACAAAAGAAAACTTAAATAGGCAACGGCCTTTATTCGAAAGCGTTCAGACGACACAGAGAATACAGAAGAATCAGTAGCGTTAGTATCTAAAATCTTGGCTCACGGCGTCTTACAAAAATATTCGGCTAAACAAAAGAAAACAACTGAAAATTTCACACTAGCATTCAATTGTTCGCTTAAAATGTCGCAGAAATTTTATAATTGCATTATCTGGGGCAACTTTTACTAGTTTTCTACTTTATTCTATTATCTAAGTCGCTTGTAGTAAAATAAAAATATATTTCATTTTTTTATTTTTTTGTTATTTCCCAAACTTGGATTTTCTAATGCTAATAGCTTAATTTTTGAGTTTAACTTCCGTTGAAGGAGAAGTACTTTCTAATGGTCCCAATGAAATTTCGAAAATCCCCTTTGTAATATTGTGAATTTTGGCACCTAAGGCCGGGGAGAGAAAGGGAAAGAAAAAAATCTAGGGAAGAAAAGGCAACGGACGAGTATCCACTTCATTAAATAGAAGAAAGATCCTCGCAATTAGTACGCAACTTAGGCAGTTGCGAAAAGAAAGCCTTTTTTCAGGCTTTTTTTTTTCGGAACTGCTTAAGTTGCGTACTAACTACGAGGATCTTCCTTCTATTAAATCTTTCATATATGTTTTATATATCTGAGCTGATTTTCCAAAAAGTGACCACAAAGTGAAAGGACCTACATCTAGCAGTTACTCCTTCCCTGACACCCACCGCTGGCTGGACTGCTGCTTCTGCTACTTCCAGAATACACTGGACTGTGACAGGCTGCGTGAGATTAATCTTTTACCCTAAAAGAAACCGGCATGTTGTTTAAAGACCTCGAAAAGAAGTCTCTTTGGCTGGAGATCAGAAAGAGTGAAAAAATTCAGTCGGGACAACATGACCAGCCATTTTCTCCCCACCCCTTATCCCTCCCACTTTAGACTCCTGACCCCTCTATTGCCATCGGTCATAAAGGCCAGTCCCTGACCAGTGTGCTGTTCTATCAGGTGACGCAGCCCCACCTCAAGTTTAACCCAGCGCAAGGCGTTGAACGTCTTGGCTGTTTTCAACTCAAAGGTAGACGAAGTCCGCCTTTGAGCAAAAAATCTCTAGCTACCTTGTGGAAAATCAGCTCAGATAATATCCACTTCACTGCCGCAAACAGAAACATAATGCGAGCGAGTCATGTAAGGTTAAGGTGGTCGCACACAGTTTGCGCGAGCTTGACAGGTTCATTTAATGATGCTAGTAAGCGCACGCAAGGATTGTGGTCAGCAAATATGGCTTCGATAAAGCGATCCCCCAATTTTATATCAAATGGATCACAAAGTTGAGTTTTGTTTATAACGGAGTCAAGAAATGGAAAAAATCTAACGATTGCATTTTCTAAAAAAAAATAAGGAAACTATTATTTGTGAACAGTTAATAGCCCGCTGCGCTACCATGGCAACGGCACCTAGCTCAACAACAAGTATGAAAATTTATTTTTTCTAACTGTAATCTTGCACCATGCTAATTTCGGACACCCAGAGGTGCGTAGTTTGCAAATAACGTTTACTAACACCTGTATACTAGAAAACTGTGTTCGGCCAACTTAATGTATTACCTTTATATGATTGGACATAAAGTTCTTGTCACTTGTTATATCTAAAGTTAATGAGGAAGTAAGAATTGATCGTCGCAAGTCGTAAGTCCTCTTTTAGGTCTTTAAAATACTGAAAAAGCGATTTTTTCCCTCTTAGCAACTACTTCGTCATCAATCGAAGA
Source organism: Pavona decussata (assembly GCF_977016875.1). NCBI lineage: Eukaryota > Metazoa > Cnidaria > Anthozoa > Scleractinia > Agariciidae > Pavona > Pavona decussata. The sequence goes on from NW_028145460.1 coordinate 2,217,725, forward strand.
ATTGTTTTATTCTACCACTCATGCATTTCCAATGTTTCCAAAAAGAGATATAGTTCGGGTCGATACACTCACATGCATGCATATAAAATTTCCTTAACAACTACTTCGTCATCAATCGAAGAATTGTTTTATTCTACCACTCATGCATTTCCAGTGTTTCCAAAAAGAGATATAGTTCGGGTCGATACACTCACATGCATGCATATAAAATTCCCTCAAGTAATGTAGATGTCCAAATGCTTTCGCCTGTTCGCTATATGTTACTTCTGTGCGTTTAAGTTATGCACTTCTTTATTTCCTTTCCAGAATTGAAACCAAGATGAAGATAATTAAATCAGTCACAAACTTTATTTCCATGCTTTTCTGAGACCGAACATATTAATAGCAAACTTTGAAATAATTTAAATTTATACACACTTCAGAGAGTAAATTTACCCAAGGCGAGGCGAATTTAGAATAATCAGAAGCTCAGAGCGACAAAGTCCTCTCTTATTCGATCGGAATATAATTGAACTTCCTATAAGCAACCCCCCAAAATGCTTAAGTGGTATCACACGGTAGGTGATCGCTTACAAGAAGCTAGAGCACAACTGGTCTAAGTTTTGAGTCGTTATCCTGTAGCAGTTGCATGGGAAGAAATACTTGTATAACGTGGGAGATAACCTAAACGTCAATGGAGTATCATTTTCGGCTGTCTCAAAAACCAGTCACGGTGGTGATTGTGATGATCAGGGTGGTGGTAATGGTAATGGCGACGATGACGATGGTTTTTTGTGATGGTGATAAAGATGGTGACCGTGACAGTGGCAATAATGGTGATGACAAAGTCGATGGCAACGATAACGGTGATTGTAGTGGTGGTGATAATGGTGGTTTTGGCGATGGTGATGATGATGATGATGGTTTTAGCAATGGCCATAGTCATGGTCGTGGTCATGGTCATGGTCATGGTGAAGGGTTAGGTGATGGTCATGGTGGTGGTGGTGGTGATGTTGGTGGTGGTCATGATGTGATGACGATGGCAATGGCGATGGTGATTGTAGTGGTGGAGATGATGATGGTGTTAGCGATGGCCATGGTCATAGTCATGGTGGTGGTGGTGGTGGTGATGTTGGAGGTGGTCATGATGTGATGGCGATGGTGATTGTAGTGATGGATGATGGTGTTAGCGATGGTGATGGAGATAGTGATAATGATGGTGATGGTGATGATGATGGTGGTCATTATCACGGTAATGGAGATGACGATGACGGTGGTATTGGCGATGCTGATAAGACGATGATGACAATGGCGATGCTGATGCTGATGGTGAAGGTAATGGTTATCGTGGTGGTGGTGGTAGTGGTGATGGCGATGGCGATGATGATAGCGGTGACAATGACATTGGTGATTATTATGGCGATTGGCGACGGTGGGTTTAATGGGGATGGTGATGGTGATTGCGTAGCAATAAAATAACTTATGCAACACAGAAATTCAAAACAGCCTGTCACCCAGCATTTTATAGTTTATTTTTCATTCACTGCAAGATATGTTTTAACATTTCTGATAACCGCAAGTACTATCAATACTTCACTTATCCCTATTTCTGTCATATCTAGAAGGTTCTTTCATCACTTTATTGCTGAGCAATCCACCAATGACAGGTCTGCTATATCAGAAAAAGAAAAAAATAACATCTGAATTCATAAAAGATAACAGTATTTTCACTGATCCTGAAAGTTGGGCTTTCGTTTTAACCACTGAGATTCTAAAGGTCTCTGATATGGTAACTTTTTTTCACTACATCTTTCAAATGATATGCTATCCATCATTTTAGAGGTACCGGTTGTTTGATTTATATTTGGGTTTCAAAATTTGTAAAGAGCTTCCATAAATTGTTTTTGAATATAGACCTAGAACCAAATCACACCGAGAATTTCTTATCAGCCACATAACAGGCGTTACTTAAGCCAAGCACAAAAGGAGAGGGAAAGAAAAATAACGATGTTCGCCAGTTTATTGTTCTAGCTCTTCGCCCTATCGAGCCAGCCACCAACATTTTCTGACAGTACGCTTCTGAATAAAACTGACCAATGAAAGGGAAATATGCCAGATTTGTGTCGCCAAGCGTGTCTGCATATCAGACCCGGTGAAGAACGACGAGTTTCAGTAATGGTTCGAAAAGTTTGAAATTTTTTGTGGATTTTGTAGAAGCCCTTTTCTGTCAAATTCTGCGTGACTCCTAACTTATGTAAGCCGATTTCCATCTCGTACTTTTGACCAATTCAGCTTCGTGCGTTTGTGTATTGTCTTCGCTTTCATTTGGATGAAAAGCCCGTGTTTAACCATCGCATGCTTCCCGTTTTGATCTCAAAGGTCGTTTCTGTATTCGAGTTTCGTGGCTTTTGCCTATTTAATCTCTTCATTTTGAGTTTGAAGGAAAAATCAAAAGCATATTTGATCGCTTCCTCGAAACGCCTGAGTAATTGCTACCTTGTTTTACGATCACCAGATAATCAGCTGGAAGAGCTAGACCTTATTCAGTCTCGTCTCCGGCGCACTCCCCTCCCGGCTTAATAAAACCAGTTACGCAGCCTTCGCAATAATCTCACCCACATTCCTTGCAGTTTTACACTGGGGTGCATGAGTGTACATTGCAGCTCCTGGCCTCAGACATCTCATCATCTGCACATTGTTCTCCATGCGGCCCCTTGGGAGGAGGGTTAGTACAGGTTCTAATCCGCTTCTGTTTTCCACCACCACAAGTCGCAGAGCAGGGAGAGAATTGCGTCCATTCGGAGAACCCACCATCAACACCTAAGTAAATACAAAGAACCAGGTTATTAAAATCAGAGCACTTTTATATACCTTTATAAACGTGGTCAACGTCAATATACCACTTGGTGTCCGTTCCAAGCTTTACTCTGAAGGCGGTGTTATGTTTTGTGTAACCTGATACCTTTTTTTGTCCTTTGCCACACAACGGATGAATAGCATGTCATTGTGATGTTGATTTTGACCTATAACGTTTAGTTTTAAACGTTATCTGTTTGTATCTGTCGTCTTTCGACCATCTGCACTCCTTTACTATTTCTGTTGTTTTATGTTTTAAATCATTTTAGAAAATATTCAGAAGGATTCATTGATTAAATGAAATTTTTTGCGTTTTCTACCCGGCCCTCGCACACTCATTTCTTAGTTTACAACGTACTGCAGATTTCCTCCATTAATATTGTATACAGGTTCGACAAATCATCAAAGTCGTCCGCCAAGTACACCCTGTCCCCTGCAATTTTCTTCAACTCTTCTTCAAAGACTTCCTTTCCAATTCCAACTGCAATGGTACGAACGTTCTTCGCCTGGGATATGTCAAGGATTAAAATAGAATTAATACAATGAATAGCATGTCATCGTAAGTTGGTGTTAAAACTTCGTCTCGTTTATAATACTAATGTAATAATATTAAAAATATGATAATGATATAACCATTCCAATGATAGTGATAACAGTGAATCTACCAACTGATACCAATTCCTACCTCCAGAAGAGGGACGATCTGATCATAAGGTGTGGAGTCAGGATGGGTCCTTCCGTCCGTGAACAGAACCAAAGAGTTTGGAAATTGAGGCCTATCCCCTCCCTCCGTGGTAAAAAGTTGATCATTAGCCGCCTTCAAGGCCCTGTCCGTTCTGGTTGGACTGTTTAGATTGTCGTTAATGCCTTCTATGAGCATATGCATGGCCTCGTTACTGTGGTATTGGTTGTCACCAAATGTGTTAAGTACTTTTGAGTTATTGGCAAATGTAATCACGGCTTCATGGGTAGTTTTAGGAGAGATATCCATCGAACCGGTTATTTGAAGAAGAAAACCTTTCAGGAGTTGAAAGTTATCTTTCCCAATACTTTTCGTTTTGTCCGCAACCAGTGCTAAATCCACTGCACAGGATTCTTCAGCTGTAAAACGAACAGAAAGACACTGATTTCGCTTTGATTGTCTAAAGGTAGTAAAATTCTGTTTCTAAGACCGGTTTCTATATATGATGGTCAATGAGGCTCAGCCACTGTAAGGCTTACAAAATTGATAGTGAACAACGATTGTAACATTGTAACAATCACATGGAAACATGATGCAGCGTTAAGCCAGATCGCATACATACAGACGTTTGTGTAGCATGACTAAAAATTAGCAAAATGGTACCGAATACATTGGATTAGAGTTGATCATTCAGGAAATCGCGACGTGCTTATTCTCCCGGGGAAGCTCGTCGTATCGCTTAGTGGTGTAACTTTCCGATTTTGGTGTCACTTAGGGTGTTCAGGACGGAGTAGTAATATTTTCAACCATCCAGGTATCTCCCGTGAGGGCCGCAAGTGAAGAATTAGTTTTCTGTCTTTTCTGGAATGGCATTTTCTAGGGTTGAGTAAAGCTAGTCCACGCCCAGATTGGAGGGGTTTGACTGAAATTTTCCGACAAACATCCCCGTACTTTTTACAAGCGAGTTCCCCAGGATAATTCTGCATCTTTCTAATTGATGAGGAAGCGCAAAGTGCTCTGCGGCTCCCGACAGCTCAGTGAATTGAGCGTGCATCCAACCGGTACACGAAGGTTAGGGGTTCCATGTCCGTTAAAATATAAAAATAAGATTTGTTCCACGTTCGTGGCATGTTGAGTGCCACATCCTTCATAACCGATCTTAAAATTTGCTTTCGTTTTTTTAATTAACTGTCCAGGCTTTGCAAAACATTAAGGAATTAGTACAGAAAAGTACAGAATAATCGCTTTTGTTTACTAATTCACATTATGAGATCTCACAGATCGATCAATGGCGCACAAGCCACAGGCTCAAAAGCTACACCATATAATCTGCGACCGGCATCCTAGTCTAAGATTCCTTGGAGGTAATCGCACAAAAGATACACTGCAAGAGAAATAAATTACTTACGACAAATCACTGTTGCCAGGCCATCAAACAAGGCTTCAAGATCTTCATAATCTGAAGAATAATAAACGTCGTCACCACCGATGCTTCTCAGTACCTCTTGATATTCTGGTTTCGAAGATTTCGGACCATATGCAACCACTAACAAACGCACACCTTTGGCCTGAAATATGAAAATACATGTTTAAATGATCACGCATACTGCTCGAGGAAGATACTCATATTGATAAGACCGATAATAGTCCATTGCATAGTTTGGGTGTTTTTGATATTGAAATCGATTGAAAATATAAACATCAAGTTGAAAAGGGTGACAATAGAACATAAATACAGTCAGCCTTCTCGACAACAACCATTCTCAAGATCAAACACCCCCAAAGAGATTGCTCGCCGTATTTACTGTAAATGTGGAATCCATTAAGCTGTCACCTCTCTCTCTCTCTCTCTCTCTCTCTCTCTCTCTCTCTCTCTCTCTCTCTCTCTCTCTCTCTCTCTCTCTCTCTCTCTCTCTCTCTCTCTAAATTTAACGGCTGTGGTCACCTTTACAAAGTCCAATGGGGGGAATTTTCATTTTCTTTGCATATATTAATTTAGTGTAGACAAACTGGTGACTAAATTCCACAATTTCTCTTGACAATTGAATCGTAACAGAGGTATTAATAAAAGGCTGAGTGTATTTTCAATCGCCTTTATTCATTAGATGTTTCTCTCGTTGAAAGTTCAGAAATCAAACCAGTTGTACTAATGTATTTAGCATCGAGCATTGAGGGATCGTTTTGACTTTACTACAAAACTGCAGCAGAGAAAGAACCGATAGTTGGCCCAAAGTAGAGAAAATGGCGAAAGTGCTCCAGTGGCTAACTCAACCCTTGTGCGGCTTATGTCGACCATTTTGGGTTAAATAGTCCTGCATTGTAGTCACAGAAATGGTTAATTACAGTCTTCAACAGATCTCTTAAATTCAGTGTCACAGCGAGTCACAAACAAAGATTAAAACGAGAAGGTTAACCTTTAATGAATTCACAGCAGACGAAAAATCCTCTGTGTTCGGATGCGATTTTCCATCGGTCATCAACACCATTACACTTTGCACACCAGGTCTGTGGCCACTCTCTCGGGTAAACATTTGTTGATCGGCAGTGAAAAGAGCTCTGTCCAGACGAGTGGGTTTGGAAAGTCCATTCAGAGAGCCATCTATCAAGTCCAACACGGCCTGCTCGGAATGGTAGGCTGGGTCATTAAACTTATTGTGAAGCGTGCTCACTTTCGCAAACGATTCCAAGGACACGTGGGTGGCCGGTGGCGCGATGATGAATTTTTGCACAAAGTGCTTAAGGGATGCCTTCATTATTGCAAGGTTAGCGGAACCAATACTTTTAGTCAAGTCTACCACTATGCCAAGGTCTAATCTGCAAGGGAGTTTATCTGAGGAAAATATAAAATGTTATCAGTGTAGAACAAGGATTATGGTGCTAAACAGGTATTCCAATGTTTGTCTTTCCAGGGCCGTACATAGCGCGGGGGCAGAGGGGGCAGCTGCCCCCGCCAGAAAAACTCATTTTTTTTTTCTAACATAGTGTTTGAGTTTGCTGAGCTATTTCTTGTAGCTATACTGCTCCGAAATCACACGAAAATCGACTAATTTGGCTGAAAACAATCTTTCTTCAATTTGAATTCCAAAGATTTATTTTGGAAAATCTTCCGAAGTAAAAGCCAGTACGAGTTTTCTTATGAAAATAATGATTTTGTAATTTGGGCTCGGCCTGTGGTATAGAATATGGCGTGCAAATAATGACTGACGCTACGCGACTCCCTGGCGCGTGTTTTAGCCTTTTTGCATCTAGCTTATACGAGTATGTTTTTTCAGAGCTAAATTGGTCTTTAAGGCCTGTGCTACTCTCAAATATTTGTAGCGGTTTTGGAGGATTTGATAGAGCCTTGGATTTAACCATCGTTTATTCAACAAACAAAAACTTCCAACTAGAAACCTTCTCTGTAAACGGGAGAACCCTGTGAGGGGTGTGCAGAGTTTGCCCCCTCAGACAAAAAATCCTACGTACGGCCCTGCTTTCTCTCAAAAAGCTGGCGTGAAGTAAGTCGGTTTCCAAAGTTTTAGTCTGGAAAAAAAATGTTAAGACGTCTTTTGGGTGCACATGGCACATTGCACACTCAATGTTTTGCGAAATAAATCTGCTGAAAAATCTCAAAGACTAAATACAGAAAAAAAAAATACCACCACGCTATCAAATAACATTATAGAGATAACAGTCGATGAGTGAGATGATGCAAAATCAAATAACTGGTCGACTGGCGATATTCTTGCAAATCATGCAAATTGGGATATCTTCCCTTGGCCAAGATCAAACCTTAAAAGACCGGTAATTATTTACTACCCGGGGAAGGGGACAGGATTAAGGGGAAGCACAGATTTTTCAGAAGAACGAGAAGGGGCATCACAACCACCGGGACCACCAAAGAGGTAAGGGGCGGGGTTGGAGGCGGTTATTTACTAGTTTGTCCGAGGGGTTGGGCGCTTATTCGGGGATGGCGCTTATAAGAGCCTGTGTGCTTACTCGAGGAAATACGGTAATACGTTATGAGGGACTAGGTGAATGTTATGGTGTCGCAGCAAAATATCAGGCGATAAATAATGACCAGCCCTAATATGCTTATAAAAATACCAAATGAAGATAGATGAGCAAATGGCACTTAGTAACTGCATAATGAAAGACTTTGGAATCATTTGGAGAGTTTCGATACAATGGCGTTTATTGGAATTAAGGCATCCAATGAAAAAATCGAGCAGGAAACCTTAGGCAAGAACTAGTTAAGAAATCAGGAGAGTCGCGAAATATCTATATTTATCTTCCTCACCCATTATTTTGAGAAAAGGATATTGTCTATTTATGTATATTATTATCGGATTCTAGCTCTTACCGCCCGGACCAATACCACTTGTTTCCATAGCAGATCCTGACAAAATTCCAAGTGTGAACGCAAAAAACCACAGTGAAAAAGTCATGTTGTTACCTGCAAAGAATCAGTGTGTTAAAACATGCTTTAGTAACAGGTATCATCTCGGTACTTAAAAGTTGATAAGCTCAAGTGACGTGAAGTTCATGTCTTGAATATTTTACCGTTGGCCATGGTCGAATTTTCCTTCAAAATTGATTAAAAAAAATCTGGTAATGAAGACCAATAGAAGAGCACTAAAATGATCTAAACACATGGAAATTATTACGTGGAAGTTTATTTCTGTTCGTTAACAACAGGAATATTCCTAGTAGTATCCAACAAACCTAAGAAACCTTCTATATTAAGGAATATTCTTCAATGGAATAAATGTGATGGTATATTTTGCAATGTTCCTATTTCTCAACACTGCCAGTCAAAGTTTGGTTACCGTGGTAACAAAAAAGTCTCTCAGCACTTGCCTAATACACCAAATTGTTCCCAAATAAAATTATAACCAAAAAGGGTCCACAATATTCGATGCCGTTTGCTCAATTATGAGCGTTCAAACTCGGCGCGAGAATAATCAGGTGTTCACCGTCAAACAATCCAAAACCAGCTTACTACAAATTACGATCCTGAAAACAAAATATTTGTTGCTTCCCATGGCAAGCAAATACATTGTAAAGCTCACCTTTAATTTAGGGTGCACGACCTGACCACGTGGGAGTCTAAAGTTAAAGTTATTATTTCCCTGGAAGTTTTGGAACATAGCACGTGATTCGCTCTCGGAAGTTGGTTGAGGTGAAAACTTTCCTTGTTCAGATTGTTCCACAAAATGATTTTTTCCATTTTAATGATACTGGTAAATGCTATCCTATCATTTTCCGTGTTTACTGTGTCCAAATGCGATTGTCATTTCAAAATTTTAGGCAAGAGCTAATCAATATGCGCTTAAAAATATGTAAACAGACTAAAATATAGTTTCTAAAATTACCTCCAAATATCATGCTACACCAGTAGCTCAGAATAGAAGGAGATACTTCTCGCAAGCTAGGGATGATCGATCTATTTACACCTACAATCGTCGTCAAAATTTGTTGGAAGGCTTTGATAAAATAGACGATTGGAAAAATCGTCTAAAATAAAAAAAATAAAATAGCAGACAACGACATTTTGACTATGGCTCCCTGGTCGTCTTAATTTTGGAGTTTCTGGGGACAACATCGGCTTAGCAAGAGTTTTTCGAAATCACAACTTGTTAAATGGCCAGAGGGGAACTTCTGTCCAAGATTGAAGAAACACTAATCAATGGTAGGTTCAACATGTAGTTCATTTATCGTTTGATAAGCGCGTTGTTCGAACTTTTTATTATCGAGTTTGTTGGACGCTTATTTTTTAGGAAATCTATATAATCTTTTAACGGTCAGAATTTCTTTTACTTCTATAGTGAGTCGTTTACTGAGGAGTTACATCGCAAGTGTTTATTAAATGATCCAAAAACGTCTCATTTCATTTTACCAATGATACAAGATCAAGATGATTAAAAGACGTTGTTGTTGTATTTCAAATATGTAATTTAAAAAGTTCATTTTTCGAATTTTTCTTTCTTTCTCTGTAAATGCAACATAGAGAGAGTAAATTGACACGAGTCAAGTTCCAGTAAGATTAAAACAGTGAGAAAAATTCCAGCTTCTCGACTATTGTTTTTTTTTTTTTTTTTTTTTTTTTTGTTTCAGTTTTTTGGTGTGTTCATTCCGAGGTACGTATGGATTGTCTTCTGTCGATGAATTGGAGACGACTCAGAAAAAATAAATCTTTTTACAACCCTTGTACTTTAAACGCTAGTCATTCTCGTAAGAGTGGCCTCTTCACTTATTGACGCATTTAAGTTAAAAATTGCTAACTACTTTTAAGATCAAGAGTTCAAAGCAAGAGCTCAGTTTCTTGCCGACGTTACGTTGCTGACAAGTTTTTACCCCAACCCTTTTATAAATGATATGTACAACGACATTTTAACTTACCAACGTTTACCCGAATGGATCCAGCAATGTGGGGCTGAAAAGTGATGGATTGGAAAACTACACGAGCCGATATTATGGAATCTATTCAACGAATCCCATTTGAAGTTTACCCAGCTGGAAAAATTGATTGACTTACCAAAGTTTGGCTTCAGTAATTTAGAGCAATAATTTGCACGCAATAAGATTCTAGAACGCTTTATTTTAAACATTGTCGTGTTCGAAAATAGGTAAGCTTCGGAGTGTTGCTTAAAATAAATACTTGTAGGACAGCATATCAGAATTCTCGTGGAAACGATAGAACAGTGCCTAAAATAAATTTGGAAGGCCTTGTTGTAGAACTGTACTATTTCAAGATACATTGAACGAAGTTTTAAACTGTTAGCCCTGCAAGGAGTAGTTGTTAGACAAGGTTAGAGTGATAACTCACAATTTGAAAAGAACAGGCAATAAATTCAGTTATTTATCAATGACACTGTCAAACGGACGAAGCTAAAGAAAAAAAAACGAAAGATACTATCGTTTGTTTAGCTGTTTAGTTTAACATGTTAAAAGGATTTCTTGTCGGAGAAGTTTAAACAACGCGTTCAGTTTTGCATGTCAAGCTGTCAATCAGTCAGAAATGTCCACACAGCTGAGCTAAAAGGTTAACAGTAACTGTTTAATTAACCACTTAAAAAACACGGAGTCGAATAGTCTTAAAATTGGACACCGTGAATCTCGTGATCAATACATGAATTTTTCTGGAAAGAATTTTCACTAACTTTTCTCGAGTAAGTACTTCCAAAAATCGGCAAAACGACAATCCAGTTTTCTATCTCCACGGATTTGGCCACTTGTACTTAAGACCTACAAAATGTAAATTGTCCTTAAATATTCACATTTTTCAATAAATATCGATCCCAAACGCTCTATATACGCCCGAGGGTTGTCTTTCTTTTCGAGGCCTTACAAGGCGCAATTATGGATTTTAGGGTATGTTACACTGAACTCAGCCTGGGCTTAGATTGTTCTCTTGTTGTTGTAAATAGACAATCACATGCTCAGCCAAACCCCACCTCCACCACAACAAATATGTTACTGGATCATCGTATAATGCAATTCCAGGGATTTGATTGGCTTAGCAGACATGGTATATGAGCCATTATACCATGCCCGAGAAAAAGCGACCATTAAATTGTCTTCTGGTTGTTCTTGCAAACCGAAAGTAGCAAGATCTTGCTATACTTTTTATTGATTTTAACAATTGAAAATAATTATTCCACTCACGCTTGTTGGATATGATATCATTAAAGCCAACGAGGCGCGTAGCTAGGGAGCTTAAGCAACGACGATGGCGACGGCAACGACAACGCCGCAAAACAATAGGTTTAATGAGTAAAAACAATCGTTCTGCATGCACGTGCGTTTTAAATTTTGCTACATTTCTTTGCCATCCTCTGGAAAACATTAACGTTAAATGACCAAATTCATGGTTTTTTGGAGAACGTGAACCGCACACGACCGTGAATTTTTCATTCTCTCTGGTAACTTAAAAGCCACTCCTACCAATTTGGTTCCTGGGTAGTTCGCCGTTTCTGTAGAAGTTGAACGAGTTGAAATAATAGCAAAGTAGTACGAATGAAGTATAGATATTTTCAGGTGACGTTTTCGCTGGCGTTGCCGTTGTCGCTGCTTAAGTTCCATATCCAACGCGCGCGCGCTCGTGGAATAATTGTTAATTAGCCTAGCATGTCTTGTTACGTTTGGCAATGACCGAAATCTTGCGATACTTACACGTTACAAGTTTGCAAGATGTTTTTCGGAGTCAATTTATCAATTTGTCAATTTACATCTTTTGTGACATCTTTATTGGGAACATATTGGCAAAGTTATATCTTCTACAGGTTTGCATAAATTTCATACTATGCCTGTGCTTGCAATTTGCATTTAGGTCATTCGATATACACCAATGAAACACTCAAAAACGTTAGAATAAAGTTAACATAACTGGAAACAGCTGTTCAGTCCTACTTTTGACTCATATTTTCTGAGCTTTTTCGTTTTTCAAAACCTTAATTTAACTTAACCACAAGAACACGGGCCGGACGAAGAGTTTTTTATTTGTTCTTTAACCACCCTGTAAACGTGTTGCCAGTTGTCCCAAATGTCACCTCGTGTTTTGTGTGTGTGTGTGTGTTTTCGTGTTTCCAGCGGAGCGCTACACGTGATATGGCAAGTACTGAATAAATCAATTTTACATCACAAGATGATTTCCTGTGCTTTTTTTTAATTATTATTATTACTATTTAGACAACGAATAATTGTCTAAAACTATGATATTGAAATCGAAGACGGCTCGTATTGCGGTTGGCATCCTACATGTCACCATTCCACCGAGGTGGTGTTTGTTTATATGCGGCTCAAACCGGTTAAAACGTTTGAGTCTATGGACAGAATCACATTCTAAAAGTGTGATTATAAAATGAAAGCGAATGAGCAGAGTGATGCTCTGTGTTGCCCTACATCTTCATACAGACACGTTCTACACAGAAATGAATGAGACGATTTTATTTTCTTCTTCATTAATTTGGGCATGCACTTGAGTGTGAAGACCTTAAAACCCTCCAATATCAAAATGCAGATTCTTCTCAGTATTCTCTATGTACTTCTTATGGCACTAGTTGAGAGAATCTGTTTAATCATCAAGACGTTTTACCCTTGGTGGTCATTCCCTTGGTGACGTTTGATTTTAGCAATGGTATTGCAAGGAGAAAATTACATCTTGGTCACCATTGTGGCTTTAAGGGGTCATCAAAAGAGATTTCGACACAGAGGACATGTCGCATTGTTGCTGGTGCTAAACCACTTGTACAAACACGCCGAGTGGAATTTCTTCTTGCAGGTTTTGCAGCTCAGTTTCGGAAGAGAATAGTTACTGCCGTGAATCACGGAGAAGCAAATCATGCAGTCCTCTACACCCTCAAAGCGCTTGTCGACATTTCGCTTCCACAGAATAAGCCCATCCATTATGCTTCCATTCTGAAATGAAAGGGGAAAAAAGAGGTCAATCAATGTTTCTTCCCCCGCGTTTGAGGCGTATAAGAATTTCACTTCTGGTTGGGTTCAATGCCGCTCAAGAAAGGAGATTTTACATTTATATTTACATTTACACGTTATTTGGTCGGTAAAATCATTAGATATCACAGCAACCGTAAAAATAAATAAAAGGGCTGTGACATCAATACAGGAACGCTTGTCTCGTGATTTCTCAATTCCTCAGTTGTTTTAGCGTGCAGAGGAAGAAAGCTGTGTGGACGAAAGTGTGAATGGGATTGTTGAATACTCAGAATGAAACAATTGAGGAAGAGAGAAACAGCGAGACTAAGCATTCCTGCAATGACGCCTTAAACGCGGGAAGAAAAAATTGAGAAGGATTTTCTACTACTATTCGATACACTGGTCTGTAAATTCCAAGGGAAAAATTTACGGACCAATACATTTGATTCATATCGCATATTTTAATGTTTTCAGAAATTGATTCATACGGAAGTATCTGTCACCTGGATTCTCACGCGAATACTGTCCTTTGCGCTATGTTTTGACAAATTCAGAATGCCAGCCAATTCGCTATTATCGTCGGCTTAAAGAGTTTGCTTCGAACCTGATGTGTGAGGAATGTTGTCATCTGAAGCATCCAGCTCCTCCATTGCGCTGCCGCCACCCCTATCTTCCTTCCACTTTCAACCGAAACCACCCCCAGAGGGTGGTTTGGCGCCAGTTTGACCACCAGCTCCATAGACATATCTTCAACAGTGTACACTGCAGCAACCTCACGGGCACTTCGACGAGTCTTGACTTGCATGTTGTCAAACCGGACTGACGAGTTTTGAACCAGTTCCATTTCTCTCTGGCATAACTGAGGAGTGATGCTGGAAGTTGTGAATCTGAGTGAAACAAGTGGGTGCGGTGTATTAAACAAACAGGTCAAACTGGTTCTAAGTATACCTAAACTGACCGTGCAGCACACAGCTGCTAATTCTTAGTTCATACAGGGCGAACAAAACTGAATCAAACTGCGTTCCTTTGAAACTTACCCCTACTATCGGTACAATTTGTTATATGTACACTGTGCAAAGTTGTTGTTCCTTTTAAATCTGAAGATTAAATACCAAAGTGTGCACACTCGAGTAAAAACTCAGTATCGAGACGGATTTTCCACCTTTCGATTTTCGTTCTTACAAAAGAACAAAAGAAATCCTCCTTACTTGTCTACTATAGCAGACTGACGTTTATCCAGACCATTCCACCACTGCCTAACAATGGCAGGCATCCACTGCAACAAGGAATAACACACACCGCATGCCAGCTCATGGATAGTACGCTGACCAACAAAGCGTCCGATCTCTGGCTCGCAATCGATCACAGTCCCTATTGTCCTGAGCGGAATCAATCGAAACAGCACACCAAGAAGAACGTCCACCATCTTGTTTTGCCTAATGTACTTAGCATATTCAACGCGCTTTTCTTGAGTTAAGCCTCTAAAGAACTTTAGTAGGAGTTTCCAGGCAAGCATGAGAGCCATGCTGACAGTTTGTGCCTCTGTGTCCCCTGTCATGTCCAGGTGCTCGCCAAACGGCACCTTAGCTTCACTCACCATCTCGGCCATATGTGCGCATGTCAAATTTATCAGTTCTATCAGAGGGGTGGGTGGGGACCTGTAAATATAAAAGTCAAACGCTTGAACGCCTCCTACAACAGAAACAGTAGTACACCTACTGACAAGACAAACACACAACTTTATCTAACGACAAAATAACTTGTTAACCCGATATAGTTTCCATTCGTGCGTCCAGTATTTCTTCCCAGAGGCGGATGTCAAAAAAATACATAAATGGCAACACAGTTAGGCTCGATTTCCGCCGCTCTCTTGAGTCCGGTCTTCGTTCCTCCCCGAGAGAGACTTTTCGGGGGAGGAGCGCGGGCTCGTTTCCCGAACAGCGGCTGGAAATCGAGCCTACAACAAAGTTTGGTTTGACGGAATTAAATGTAAGTTATTTAATCTTTTCAACCTCATATTCTAAGGCGAAAAATGAAAATACAATCTCTTGTTTACGAAAACTGCCGAGCACTAAAATTACAATGAAAACAATGAAACATCTAATATTTTTCAGCATGGTTTCAACAACAAGACGAATTTGAAGAAATGACACTGTAGGAATTAAACAATTGTCTCCAAAAGTTTTATTTGTCTGCAAGAAAGCGAGACGGAACTTTCTACAATAAGAAATCGCTTACCGCCTGGCACGCGAGATTTTAAAATTTCATACCATTTGTCGGTACATTGTCAGAAATAAAATAATTTTTTTGGTCCGCTAGTTATTCAGCTTGTGTGTTATATACTAAAAATATCCATCACTATTCACCTCCACTTCGGTGAATAATTGTTAAATATTAAAGGGAAAAATTTGAGGCTGATCACTGTTAGAGCTTAAAGGGTTCAACAGAACACGAACATAAGACGACCGTATAACTGATGAATGCAACTCGTGGTACTGTCTCTGGATACAAGTCAGCGTTGTTTTCTTTCTTTCTTTATTCTTTTATTTGTTCATTTATTTTTCCTGTTTACATTCGCAATCATCTGTTTGCCTCTTTTCCAGAACCTGCATGTCGACTAGTTTAAGATTCAGAGCCGAAACATGGAAAATATTTCACATAAAAGATTATTTGTGAGGTTAACGTTTACAACCAATTACCTGACTGGTTCGTCTTCACTTTCCTCAGAATCAGCGTCCTTGTCACTCAGCAGAGTGAACTCCTCCATTACTCTGCGAAAAGGCAACGGCAAAATCATTAATAAGTAAGCTAACGCCGTTATTTTCACGAAATTTACGAGTCGTTGTTTTAAGATGGCGTTATGTAAATCCAGAGATGCTTATTTCGGGGTAATCGATGGATTTACGAACTTCTACTGCAAGTTTGTGTAAGACTGTCACATGCAAATAAAAAAGGAAAAAAAGAAAGACTCTTCTTTAGTCCATTATCTATGAGACAAAATTAAAAACAATTCTTTTTTCACATCATATACCGAGTAGTTTCCTGTGTCACTTAAAGTCTTGCTCCTATTTATAATTACGAAAGACTATAGGGCGCCACCGGAGTCCATAGTAGCCTTAAATAACTTCCACTGACTTAGATCGACAACTTGGTTGTACCGCGTAGAAGGTCGCACTTGCTAATGACTGTGTTTGACGCCGTTTTTCTCGACGAATAAACATGCTAAGTTTATACAAAGTTTCAGAGGCTGTACTTGTAATGTGTAAATGTAAATGCATTGTAATTTATTTACCCACGAAGCACCAAAG
This sequence comes from Pavona decussata, assembly GCF_977016875.1. Lineage (NCBI taxonomy): Eukaryota > Metazoa > Cnidaria > Anthozoa > Scleractinia > Agariciidae > Pavona > Pavona decussata. Next base: position 2,233,967 of record NW_028145460.1, read on the forward strand.
AGCTTTAGGAACTCGTTCAAAGGTGTCCGTGCGTTTAGGTTGAATTGGAATTTGGAAATGTTGGTTTTTGTGGAGGGAGGAAAACCAGAGTACCCGGAGAAAAACCCTCGGAGCAGGGACGAGAACCAACAACAAACTCAACCCACATATGACGTCGTGACCGGGAGATGATAGGCTTGAAGATGATAGGAAAGAATCACAAGAAAAAAGGGGGAAAGGGGGGGGGGATTGAAGCTGCCTTTGGGCTCTCTTCTCGATTGTGATTGTTAGCAGCATCCCCCTCCCCTCCTCCCTCCCTTCTACCCCGCGAGGCAAGCTGCCAAGGCTGCATTGTGACACACTGTGTAACAGTTATTAACTTACTTCGAAAGCAAGTGATACGCAGCAAACTGAAGTCCATGCACGCTGCATTTCAAAAGAGGTAAGCAATACTCCATGAGATCCCCCATCCACTGGGGCACGTTTGAGGATCCTCTTGAGCTTGCAAGTGGTAGTCCCTCAAACTTATGCTCCTTCAATAAAGCCACCGGAGTGTAGACCACCGCTGACCCCAGTGACACGCTGACGCGATTGGACCAAAGGGAGGCTTCAAAATGGACGCTTTGACACTTAGCTGAAATGAGAAAAGGTAATGCATGTTGCTATTGAGAGGACGATGAAGAACAAAATGACTCATCTACCATCATTAAAGAACGGAGAGGTTCCAGTGATCAACCCGACATCCGTAAAGAGCATTACAGTCAACCTTCGTCAAGCTGACTGGTATTTTTGAAATTTGAACGGAGTTTTGAAACTTTCGTGTTAGTTTTGAACATCGCCTGCGATATTTGAGAGTTCCCGTAGAATTTGCCCTAGTTTATTGACGGCATAAGGCTAGGAATTTTTCTTTTCATTACAGCATTAAGTACAAATGTTTCCCGAATATTTGACTTTCAGTTAATGTGTCTTTTTTCAGAAAGATTTCCGGAAAAATGTTCAAGATTCCATTCAAATGTCGGACATTACAAAGAGGAATTCGAATTTTTCATTCTCGGGAATATCGGTCATTCGTGACGTAGGTTGACCGTAATATCGCTGAAGATCAATAATCCGGTATTCCGTAAAGGTAACAAGCAAGATAAAATTTAAGAAAAAAAGAGACACGACAAATTTAAGGTTTCCAAAACATGGTTGTCGTGGGTGCTGATAAACGCGTTTGTTACCTGCATGACATACGAACAGTTGTAACACCGTGTTAAACAGCGTTCCACTGAAGAACTCCAACCATTCAGCATAAAGATTTGGAGGGAAGTCGGCCACATCACCAGTCAAACTCGATGAAGTTTCTGAGGATGCACTTTCTGCTTCAGGTGACGCATCACTGGAGTGTTCCTCACTAACAAGTTTGGGAAGTTTAGAAGCGTTCTCTTCAAAGAAGCGTGCCACTGTACAAAAGAGGGAACAAACTTGGCAGCAGAGAGCCACGCATTTCAACGAAGTTGTCAGGTTTGAACGATTTTCTTCACAGGTCTGTTGAAAGGCAACGAATGAATGGATGAGCATGGTGCACGGTTTAATATCAACTGAGATGTTCACATGTTTGTCTTAAGGTCTTAACCTTGTCTCGTCCTGAAGACTTACTAGTAAAAGTTTTTGGCAAGCCCTGGTGCTAGCAGCTGTTTGGGCGTGACCTAGCCCGCCTTATAAGATGATGCAACTGGAAGTATTTCTATCCTTCCCTACATAAGTGTCATGCCGGTCCACCGTAGGGTTCTCCCTGTACCATTTTCCCTGAAAATGTTTTTGCTATAAACCTGGGCGAGGCAGTGCAGAGTAAAGTTTCTAATCTCAGGGAACACGGTGACACAGGTGAGGCAGGCTAAGCATCACCGAATGTATAATAAAGGGAAACTTTGGTTGGAAAATCAAATGGAACTCAAATCCTCTCGAAGCTGGTTTTCATCAAGAAATATTGCTAGATTTTGCTGATTTCGCTTTGCAAGAACAATTAGAAGACAACTTAATGGTATCTGTTTCTCGGGTATACCATGGCCGCCAAGCTAATCAAATCGCTCGAATTGCATTATACAACGATCCAGTTTTTGATAATGAACAATATACTGCTTGATTTCATCTTTCCCATGTTGTCCTCATGATAATAACCTGAGTTTTCACGATACAACTGTACGTTGACATCGCTAGTCAAGAACACTCTTGGAATTACCTGCAACCAACCAGCCAAACTACAGAGCACAAAATCCCAATGCTTGCTGTTCATTTTGTCCGGACAGTGAAGAACAGCCATCTGCAGAATCCTAACAAGTGACAAGTTTACGGTCAACACGCTCATGGAAGCACTGTCATCTAGCGGACTGTTTATGAGGATAATGCTGTCATGAGTCTTGTTCCACTCTACCAGCTCGTCTAGGATCTCTGTTACAGTCAACTGATACTCCAGCAGTGCTTCTTCAATGCCTTTGGCCTGTTTGAACCACTGCTGCAGAGAGCCGCAAATGATAGCAAACACGCGAGCGAACCCTGGTCAGATAAATAAATAAATAAATAAATAAATAACGAATAAATTTCTAAAACACTAAAACTTTTTAAAAATTCCAAAGCGCTACCTTATTTACGTAATGTTTAAAAAGCGAGCAGGAGTGTTTTATCGGGTTTTAGACCCGATAAAACACGTGCTGCGAGTTTTTTGAACGGCTTCAAGAAAAAAACATTCCTGGAAAAGCGTGTGTCAATAGAGTACATAACAGTTATGCTTTTGCGAACAGTTAGCATACGAGAGAAACACCGCATACTAATAAGGAGGAGGTTTATCGATATAAAGTCACTGCACGTGATGTATTATGTATTGATAGCAAACACGCGAGCGAACCCTGGTCAGATAAATAAATAAATAAATAAATAAATAAATAACGAATAAATTTCTAAAACACTAAAACTTTTTAAAAATTCCAAAGCGCTACCTTATTTACGTAATGTTTAAAAAGCGAGCAGGAGTGTTTTATCGGGTTTTAGACCCGATAAAACACGTGCTGCGAGTTTTTTGAACGGCTTCAAGAAAAAAACATTCCTGGAAAAGCGTGTGTCAATAGAGTACATAACAGTTATGCTTTTGCGAACAGTTAGCATACGAGAGAAACACCGCATACTAATAAGGAGGAGGTTTATCGATATAAAGTCACTGCACGTGATGTATTATCGACCATTTGATAGGTCAATGGGCTTATGAATTATTAACGTATTTTAAAAATCTAATCATTCAGTTCTAAAAGCTTTCTCATTAAGGTAAGTTTAAGGTAAGGCATTCCATATCGATGGCTCTGAATTCTGTTTTCGGGGCTTGCAGCAATCTCTGGTTGTCTGATCTTATAGTATACCTTCTAGCATCTTTAGGTTTAAGGAGATCTCAAACAAACACAGTATCATTGACAGAGATTCATAAATTGTTGCCATTATTTGTGTACCCATTGACGAACGTTCGCCAAATTCGTCAAAAGGAACACAACTCACCACTTTCGTCCTTCTCTGCGGATAACAGTCCAGCGTACTGTTCAGTGATGACTTTTAGTTCGTAAATTCCATCCACATGAGGTAATAAGGAATTAAGCGTCTGGCATTCCTTTTCCTCTAGGGCAGCTGATGCTTGTACTTCGGTTAGCAGCAAAGTAGAGTCGCAAGAGACGCTGAGCTGTTGCAAGTCCTGTAAGATGCCTTCCAACACTTGACACCACAAGAAGCCTTCAGTTCTGGAACGTGTGAGTGCGTCTGTGAGAAGAGCCCCACACCAGTCTTTGTTTTTGATGTATTCCAGCAGATGACTACTTGTCTTTTGAAGTTTCAGTAGAAGATTGTAAATAGCCTGGTCAGAGATGTCCGTGCCAAATTCCTAAGAAAACATCAAAATAACTTTACCAACCCTAAGTACAATCTGGCGACGGGATCACTGGTCAAACATCTTTCCATACAAGTCCTCACATGTATCACTAAAATACCCAATTCAAGACAGCGACAGCTAACAACCATTCGCGAAGTGATTGTATTCAATAATAATTGTTGAGATAATTGCTTTCTTCATTCACTAACCTCTGTGATGTCACTGCTTCCGAAGACACAGGTACACCAATGTCGCAGCCAACTCATCTCCAGCCATAGTCTAACTAAGAAATCCCTTGTCACGATTACACTGTTAGCAAGAGGTGATTCATCAGAATCTGAGAGGACTTCTTTGAGCAAAGTCGAGGAAAACAAAATCGTTTTCTGGTGATTTGTAAGAGTGTTCAGTGTGGTCTGACATTCATCGAGCTGATCATCAACGATTGACGTGACTGGTAGGTTTCTTTCTAACAGCGGAGGCAACAACCACTGACTCTGTGAAAGGGAAAATGGTCACGAATGTTAGTTGTACAACTACTATCTTTCGTGTCGACTGGGTCGCCGGTCGGACGCCCTTCCATTGTGACCGTCTCAAGTCTCAAAGTCTCTCTCCCTTTGTATTTCCAGACATTTTCCTTGTCAAACGACCAATCTCCTTCACGCCTAGTGGCATGACAGTAAATATTGTTATACAATATATCGAACACGAGGAATAGTGTCATCCGATTTCCAAACACCGAGGTACTTGTTCGACAGAGCTTCTCAAACCACTAATAACACTTGGAGAAATTTAAAGCAAAAGCCCACCAAATTTTATGATAATAAAGATCACATTTCCAAACCTTCTTCACGGTAGGGATTTCGTTTGTTTTCCCTTTATGAATTACCTTTTTTTTTTTTAGACATAGAGAGCATGGGACACAATAAAAAAGGCGCGGAATGCTGCTCTTTAAAGACTCACCGTGGAACATTCATCTCTAAGAAAATTTAGTTCCTGTTCATTTGGTGCTAAGGAGTCAAAAACTCGCTGTGATAAGGGCTCGTGTACTGATTCATCTGCGTCATTCGCGAGGTTCGCATCCTTCAGTAGACAAACAGCTTTAACCACCATGTTCTCCACTCTAAAGGGAATAAAATTAACAATGCCGTTCAGACACAAAATTGCAATCAGGCCAGTGTGAATGATTTTGAGACACTTAACCTACAATTAAGTTGCGTAAAAACTGCGAGGATCTTTCTTCTATTTGATTAACCTACAATTGTAGTACTAATTTATAAATAACTAACTGGCTTTATAAGGACCCAGTTTTGTACAATAGAGAGATTTAGCATCGCGTTTACGGCAAGCGGCAAACGCCAGGATGAAATTTTCTCTTTGATGAAAAACAAGGAAGCTTTTTTGGTTTAAGCTTATCTCCACCCAGTCGGCGACAGCTATCGAGCAAACACAAAAAAGAGAGAAGTGAGCACGAGAAACACAAGTTTATGCACTTTAGAACAAACAGCGGCTTGACGTTTCCCGTTTGGCGTTAGCCGTAAACGCGACGCTAAATCTCTCTAATAAGATATTTAAGCGCTGAAGGAATCGGCTACCATTTTCTTCATGTTGAAGAATTCAGGTAGGGTTTGTGTCACTACGAAATCCGCTGCATGAGCGCTGTCTCTCGTTGGACGTTGCCCTTAGTGGTGCACTCAGTCATGTGGACAATTTAGCAGGCCACAGTTCTGTTTGTGTTTCTAGAGATTCCTATAATCCTAAACATTTTCTAAAACTAACACTTTTAAATTTTTTCTAGATTCAGATAGGAAGCAACACAAATGTAGATTGCAGTTTATTTTTCACATAGTTAGCAACACAATTTTAATACTTTTATCCTGTAAATACATTTTATTTACCAGTAATAACCAAACATTAGGGAGTGCGTTTCGATTATCTCGATCCCAGGCTCTCTCTCCTTTGCCAAGTTGGTGATGATGTCATCCGCCCCTGCAAAATCTGCCGGGGATGCCAGATACGCGTCCCAACATCCATTTATTCGTTGATTGATTGTCCCATACAATCTCGACTCTACGTTCTTTCTACGTCGAACGCAATTATTATTTTTTATGGTTGACCACCGGTTGATACCAGTGCTTTTTCTTTACATTTGCTGATCGATATTTATCAGGTTAAATAAAGCTTTCCTTTAACGTTTAAGCTGTTTACTGGTCATAGGAAATGCGAATAAAGATGTGAGTAAGAGGAGATAACGGCTGGCTGAGCTCTGTCATTTTTCAGCTCGGTCAAGTACAAGTAAACTATACGCATTTACAAAACTATAGTTTCCAAGAAGTTATTCTCAGTTGAAAATGATGTATTATTCAGTGAGTGACACCGGCATACTCGGAAAAAGGAAATCCAAGTTCACCCAATAGGAGTCGAACCTATGACCTTCAGTTATTCACGAAAATTATGACTAGAATTGTCTGAGACTGTAAGATCGTTCTTAACATCTCTAGTTACGTAAGACATTCTTCTAGAATGATTATGCTCAAATGGAAACAATACAAGTCAATTGAGGAATACCTCTCAAGTGTATCAACCTTTCTCAACTTGTCATGACAAACTGCAGCTGCTTTTATCAAAAGGGTCTGACACGGTTTTAAATCCACATCACAAGGCAAAAGTCTGAACACCTTCAATCCTGCTTGCCACGTTTTTGTCAAAGACTGCGATACATTTCCTGCAAAAACAAAACACTCAACCGTGATCGGTGATCTTATATAACTGGAGTTTCAGCCAACATTATGAGCTGCTGGAAAAAGAAACGACTTACCAGAAATATGAAGCGCGTCAGACAACTGTAATTGAAAGACAGCAAGAAGAAGATCCTGTGTACAGGGTACAAGATCGCCAGGCTGAAAAGTAGAAACAGATTACAGATAAGTACGTGTACCACAACCATAGGACTATCACGAAACAATTCTTATTCCGTGGCGGGACAACACATGTCGGTTGGATACTCTAACCACTGAGCCACAGGGACACCCACTGTATATCGGGGCATTTACTAGGGGGTTCTTCCATTTGTCAGAATTGGCTTGCCAGACTGGTCGCTCCGTAAATGGAGTGTGCAAATTTGAAGGACTGATTCTTCGAATTCTTCAAAATGGCACATTCTGAGAACAGTGTGTGTTATTGTGAAGGAATTCCAAAAAATTGCATATAAACTGTCGTTCAAATAGACCCTTCCCCAAAATGGTGGCAACAGATTTGAATGAGTTAAAATTAAACTGAATGAAAAACTGATAGCAGCACTGGAAAGAGCACCTTTACTTTAGTAATCTTGCAAAGTTTCAGTATATTGGGTGTTATGTCAGCTTGGGAAATGTAAGATGAAATTGACAAATTTACAGACGTTTGTATGACTGGGGGTATACGTCAAACCCCAGTCATGCAAACGTCTGTAAATTTTTCATTTTTCAACTTACATTTTCTCAGCTGATATTACACCTGATATGCTGAAACTCTACAGGGTTATTAAAGTAAAAGTGCTCTTTCTAGTGCTGGTAAACGTTTTTAATTCTAACTCATTTGAATTTTCGGCTGCCATTTTGGAGAAGGGTCTATTGGTGCATTCCGTTTGGAAAATGATCGATCAGGCAGGCCAGTTCTGAAAAATGGAAAACGCCTTAGGTTCATGTTTGACACACCTGCATACTTCCAAAGGTAACTAAGGTTGGGGGTCTTGGGAGTGTCTGGTCAATTTAATTTTGATGAGAACGTGAGAAGAAATCACAATGGTTGATGCATTCATTATCTGAGAATGGTTCTGTGCTTACTGGTTCCTACGGACCAATGCTTTTTATTAAGTCGTCTGGCGACAGAAAGCTTCTGGCAAGGCGAAAACTAACAACCCAACCCACATAAGGCAATGGATCTGGGACTTGGACCAGAGACACACTGGTGGGAGCTCTGCCTCTCATTTTGAAACCCTCATCCTAAAGCAGCTTGAGGTGTTCAGGTCTCTGCTGGGATAGAATGTTGTTCCAACTTATACTAGCTAAGGACAACCTAGGACTTACATTTGTTTCACAATTAGAAAGGAACGTCTCCAATATGTCCAACAGCAGCAACAATTCTTGTTCACTTCCTGGATCTGACTGTCTAAGAATCCTCAGGAAATGCTGAAAAATCTTCTCAACTAAGTCGGTCTCCAACATCAGAACTGCAAATACAACACTGAAAGGTCAAACATTATCGAAAATGCACCAGCCAATAAATGTCTTGTAGTTTGAATGACACTTTCTGTCCTCTTCAAAGGCAGCCCCAGGGTAAGAATACTTGATTGTGGGCTGTGATTGGCTGTCTACGGTAGGCTATCAGCTAAAACCGTACAAGAATAGAAGTCGCCCAAGTATGTAGTGATAACAATTGATTCATAAACAAGAGATGGTTTTCTTCATTGCTAAGTAAAGTTTCTCACAATCCGCTGCTTATTCAGTAAGCAATCATTTTACTCAGCTGTGTTGTAAATGAGTTGGGCTACTGTAATCGCCAACAGAACATTACAGGAAAGAGGAAAGACAGTAGCAAACTTTATAGCAATGACAATGAATAGTCTCCACCTCACATGCTACAAAATATAGAAAAATATCAGTGTAACTACAGGCGAAGTTCTCGTAAGCGACCACCACGAGAATTGGAAAAAGCGGTCGTAACTAGAGCTGGTCGCTTACGAGAATGCAATCTCGTAAGAGACCAAAAGCTGAAACAATAGAAGCTGGTCACTAACCAGAGCTTTTAGCATAAAGCTTTCTACCTCGGTCTCAGGCCGACGCTCTTGATCCAGAAGTAAATCATCTATTAATACGTATCAGAATCTTTGAGTGGTCGCTTACGAGAGCTTAAAAATAAAGGAAAAGACCAGTTGGGAATTCCCAAAATTGGTCGCAGTCGCTTATGGGAGCGGTCGTTTACGACAGCTTTTGATTACAGAGTTTTAGTGAGAATTCAAACGGGAAACGAGAATTCAATAGTGGTCGTAGCTAGAGCTGGTCGCTTACGAAAGTGGTTGCAAGGAGAGCTTCGACTGTAGTACATTTATCAACTGAACTGACCACTTCTTGTTGTTACAAGACACAATTTAAGCAGTTTCCAAACAACTCTACGGTCTTCTAAAGGAAGGGCTGCTGTGATGTTTGAGGCATCATGTCCAACATGAAGAACTAAACGTCTTGACAAGTCAAGCAGTTTTTCATTTCCTTCTGCACACTGAAGCCACCTGATGACACCAGAGACGTCAGCGAGAAGACCCTAAAGTAAGCAGAAACAATTGCACCACATTTGAGAAATACTGACATAACCCTGGTGTCTATCGTAAGTTCGTTCATTCACAATCATAAAAAGGGGTGGGACCAACAAATGTACTGATAGCAGCCATCGACGCCTATCTAAGCTGACGTCTGGTCCTATTTCCCAGTAATGGAGATGTATGTTGCCCATTCATCCAGACCATCATCATCATCATCATCATCATCATCATCATCATCATCACCAACAACCCTCAGAATTGTCAGAATAATTATAATGGGAACTATTATCACTAAATCTATTTTTAATCAAACGGCTCACAGCCTACACTCCATTTATTGCATAACTGTAAGTGCCTTGAATCCCTCCCACTAGAATCCTTGGGTGAATTGCAAAGAAGTCAATTAATAAGGGGAAGTTAATATTAGGAACAAATGCCCTCCACTATGATCAAACATCAAGTCCGGCATTAGCAGCTGCACACAGCATTAAGTTCTATGCAATACTTTACGTCAAGGCTGTTATATGTGGCTATATAATTTTCTCGCGCCCTACAGCTGAGTGCTCCACAAGAGCATGCAAGAAATACCAATAGTACACAGGGGCCAATTGTATAACACCTCCAAAATTGCGGTTGTTCTGTTCAACCAGTCACTGGGTTTTCCTTATAAACTGGTAAATTTGGTCATTATGGTATCTAATGGTCTTACCTGATGCACAAGTTTGTACACGAAACTGACTCCTGAGTTTTGCTGTTTGGAAAAATACCCATATACATGATGTGTTAGTCACTGAACTATCACTAAACATGTACTAGTTTATTGCATGGTGCCTCTATCAAAATAATTGTTTCCTTTCACTCACTTATCTATTTTAATACAGACAAACCTCCTTGAGCAACCACCTGTTGTAAGGGATTTCTTCTCTTAAACAACCATTTCTTTTGCTCAGCTATCTAGTTATATTATATTCGGAATTTCCACAAGGGACAACTTCTCCAAAAGGCAGAAAAAAGTCTAAGTCAAAACTGAAGGGTAAAATCTTAGTTTATTCATTAGTAACTAAACTGGAATCAAAGGTCATACTAACCCTGGATTAGCTTAATCATGCTTTAAACAAACTGGCCCAGAACAATTTCAAGTTATTCTAGACTAGACAATTAAACTCACCTGAAGAGCTCTTGAAACCAGACCTTCCTGTTTCTCAACTGGTAGTGTTGTTATGATTCCACAGAAAATAGCGATAACATATTCAGCAGATTTGCTCTCTGTAAAGACACTACTCACATCATCCTTGCTCTGATCACAAGAGGAAAACTGTTCAGACGATAACTTCATCCAAGGGAACAAGGTATGAGAAAGAAACTGTCCACTAAGTGTATAGTAACTATTGTCATCCATTGAAAGTGAAATTGAAGACTCTTCTCTGGTTTGAATTAAGGTCTTGAGAAGTTTTGTTGATGTAAAATGAGGAATGAGCAATGAGAGGAGGCTTAGATGCATCAGCGAATTCTCTTGTGTTATCTCATCTATACACAAAGTACAAACATTGCAAACCAAGTCCAACAGACAACCGTTATAAAGTTTTTCCACATCGTCAGGCCTTGGTGATAAACTACTCAAAGAATGGCATTTTTCACTTGGTAAAACACTTTCAAATGAACTCCTGCTAAACTGTTCAGACAAAGATTCCATAAATGCAACCTTCTGTTGCCTTTTGTTCTTTGTAGTTGGGCTTTTAAGAGTAATCAAACAATGTGAAACAGCAGAAATATGTTCCATGTCAACCTATGGGGAAAAATACAAACATTGTAATTAATATTATAATATTCACTACAACACCACAAGGGCCTATCTTTCAGATGGATATATATGACCACTTCATACATTCAGGTTCTTTCAATCATTTACTTTAATTATATAATACGTTTCTCTGTATTCTTAATGAGGCCCGGGCCATTGGAGAAGTAAGAGAAAGATCAAACTTGCATTGTTCTTCAGAACGTGACTGGTGCATTACAAAAACCAAAGGGAATCACACAGAAAGATCCCTCAAGGGTGCCCTTTTTAACTCGTGAATGCGCGCATGCGCAATGAACGAGTTATAGCGATAGCTGGCTTTTTTTTTTGACTTGGTCGATCAGTCGGTCGGTTTTGTCGTTAACTTTCGGGCGTGCGCAGTGAGTGAGTTTCAAATTCAATTAGTGGGAAAAACACGCGAACATTTATTGTTCACGGCGCATCAGGAAATTCTTATTCAATATGTAGAGAATAATTTGACGATCATTTAGTGCAAGAATGGAGATTTTTCGTTCAATCTGAGCAAAGTTACAAGTTTTTTCAGTTTTTCAGAAAGTCCGGGGTCGTAAACTCAATTAGTGAAAAAAAAAAACGTGAAATTTTTTTTTCACGACGCGTCAGAATTCTCTCATTCATTCTGTAGTGAATAATTTGACAATCATTTCAGTGTAAGAATGGAGATTTTTCGTTGAATCTGAGCAAAGTTATAGGTTTTTTTCGTTTTTTTCTACAAAGTGCGGTTTCTTTTAAGAATTAAAAATAATTTAATTTAGAAATAATTTAATTAAAAATAATTTAATTTGTCAGTTTTCACGCGAAAGCGGAACGTGCCATGTCACGCATCATTGACGTCGTAAACAAAATTATGCAAATTTCTGGTGAAATGAACACTTTAAGATCTTGTCAGCTTTCATAGAGGTTTCACAGGGGAAAAATGTTTCATTTTCGAAATTTACAACTGGTAATTTATGGGAAAGCAAAAGGACGCGGTCGATAAATAATCCTTATTTAGCAAGAGCTTGTCATAGTTCATTATTTTTACTTGAGGATTGCGTGGACTGAACTTTGAATAAAAAAAACACGTGATTTTTTTTAATCGGCGCATCAGAATAATCGGCTTATTCAATCTGTACAGAATAATTTGACAATCATTTTAATAGTACAAGAATGGTCATTTTTCGTTACATAATCGGGCAAAGATATAATTTCTTTTAGCTTTTGAGGAAGTTTCCGTAGCCGTCTAAATTTCAATTACTATGTGTCATCTGCATTCACGAGTTGGCTCACAGGAGCCTTTGATTGAAGTGAGGGTGTAAGCGAAGTTTGAACTACATGTTAATATCAAGACAGAGTGCTGTCTTTAAAAGGCGAAAAGGAGTCCTTTCCAATGATGTTATTTAGCTTCTAAAAATCCACACAAAAACGCAGTCATCTGTCTTACCTAGACGAATCTAAGAGAGCCTTGTGCCGAAATATGGTCCAACCACCCCTTTACTACATATATCTCTCCTCCCACTTTTTTACATTTGGGTATAAAAACGCTCAATTCCACTTTATTTGTTAATACAATTTCTTGCTTTTTTAGATAACCGGTTGACTGTACTTGCAACTGCCTGCATTTTTGGACATGGATGAAAGTAAGGGACCAACTTTTTGTTTCGTTTCACACACTGATTATAGACAAATGAAAGCAGAGAGAATACTGCAATTATTTCCTACCTTCTGACCAGCTGATTTGAGATTTTTCAAGCAGAGACAACTCAGACCTTCCCAGAACCAGTTTAGCATTTCCCTAAATTGCTGTGGCGTTTTATGCTCTTCTTGTTCACAATCCTCCACTGGCTTGCAATCAGTTTCGGACTTGACTGACAAGTACGTCAGTAGATCAGCAACAACAACATAAAGACTGGACTGCACAGTTTTGCTCGCATGCTTTTCTAAGGAGGTTTTCATCAGTGCGAGCAGCTAAGAGAACACAAAAATAGTTACTCTTAATCTTATGGCCACATACATAATCCTGCACACGTACATTGTAGCAGTAGCCTTGATTAAAATGTAGCCCTTACTTCTCCCCTATCCTATAATATATTTATTTCACTTAATTGATATCTTGTATTAAATGCATGAGTGGGGCAGTACAAAAAAATCTTATTCTTATTCTTCTCAAGCTGGGCATGAGAAAAGGCTTCTTACCGTACATTGAAATTTCCTTTCTGGGCATTGCTTTCAAGCTGAATCTTAACCTAGTCGATCCTATCATTACAGGTATGGCTACAGTATGGACATTTATCACATTAGATAGTTCATCTGTTCCCAAGGACTCCCCATTAAAGAGGAAGGTAAAAGAGGCATATTATGGATGTCCTTTGGAAGTAATTCCAACTTGATGGCTGTATTTTTCAGGGATTGAAAAAAGGCATACTCAGAAAAAGAAAATGCAAGTTCTTCCAACTTCTCATTTACAATGGAAAGAAATGGGTGACAATCATTGAGAGGAAGTTAAAATATTTATGTTTTCTGCTAATCAGGATTGAATGAGTTAAAACAAAAATGAATCCTAGTTATAGTCTGTCACAGTTCCTTTACCTGTTCCTTGATCAAGTATTCTTGAACCATGGCATGTGGCTCTTTATCATCAAACTCGTGTAGAAGACAAAACCTCATACACTCCATAAATGCAGAAACCACTGCAGAACATTCACTTGGGCTGCTCTGTACACGCTCCTTAGACAAGCCCTCCTGCAGACTAGTAAAGAGTTCTTGGTAGAATCCTAGTCCACTACCAACTACCTGTAAATAATGAGCTGTTTATTTAATTGGGTGTTCTACTGTATAACTCTAACTACAATAAATTGCGCTGAAATACAAGTTTTCTTAACAGATAATGTATTTGGGCATCCACTAACATGTAAACTTTAGATCTGAAGCTCAAAACTTACACAATGGTGCATTTTATATTGTTTTAGGAAAAACCTTTCAAGAAACAACATTAAAGTAAAGTAAAGTAAAGTAATACTATTTAATGTCAATAAAACAGGGAGTGCTTGCACAATCTCCAGAGCCAGAGGCTCATGAGAAAGTGCTTGACAATAATCCAGATCAAATTGGAATTTGCAAATGTTGGTTTTTGAGGAGAGGGAAAAACTGAAGTACCCAAAGAAAGAACCTCTCGGAGCAAGGACGAGAACCAACAAAAAAACTCATCCCACATATGACGCCAAGTCCAGGAATCAAACCCGGGCCACATCGGTGGGAGGCGAGTGCTCTCATTACTGTGCCATCACTGCTGCCCTCGTAAACGTTTTTTTTTTAATAATTTAATTATCTTGGGTGAATTTTCTTCCCCTTATTTGATTCTGTTTTCATGGGGACAGTGGATTGAAAATTAAATCATAATTATGACTAACAATAACAAAGTCAGTGAAATACAATATGTTTAAACTTTAGAGTTTGTATTGAAACATGTGTAATACATATGCACTTTATTTCACAAACCTCTGAAGGAACTTTGCTCAAGAAAGGAAGCAGGTTTGGAAAGATAACTGTAGCATTGCCACTGCCTCCATCTTTTAAGACAGACCACAATTTTGGTAAAACAGCTTTGCGGACATTGACTTGCTTCCAACAGTCCTGATAAGAAAGAAAATTCAGACTAAAAGAACATGATAAAAAACAGAGCATACTTGCCATTCCAGTGACAGATTGCTTTGATATTTTAGACATTAATAATGTGATGGAACAACCTTAGCTCCCAGCTTTTAAATGCATTTATTTCAATTAGTTTAGTCAAAAATCTGTACGTGACTTTGCAAATGCCAGGTAATGTGGTCGCCTGGGAGAGGTCTCAGATATGATGATGGAAAAAAGAAATTATTATTAAGCTTCTAGGGAGGCGTTCACTTCTTAGTCAAAAAAGCAATGTGACATAAGGAGTTTGGACTGTGTCAGAAAATCCCTGTTTATCAGACAACATTAAAATGACACACTGAACCTCTCAACTGAAAAAAGGATAAAAAAGCTCACTTTACAATGGTTTGCTAATTTAAGCCAGAGGTCAACATGCTTGACAGATTGACACTGAGATTGAAAAGAGATTGCAAGCAGCAGTAGCTTGTAAGCATGAGAAGCAACATTTTTTGTATTTTATTCATTTTTTCACTTCTTGAAGTTACAACATGAAGCATTATGGATATCCCACTTTTCCAGTCAACATGTTACAAAGGGCGCAATTTTTTAATGATATAATAAAGCCGTCTAGTCTACTATTTTCACAAAAGAACACTCCAGGTATAAAGTCCAGGCGAAAAAGCAACAGGTCGCTACCAGTAATTAGAATTAGCCCATTTAGATAAAAAAAAACTCTCCTTACTGTGATATTCCTCAGCACAGATAAAACAGCATTCCACACGTGTTGACACACAGCAGGATCTGAATCATCCAGTGCTGACAGCACAGTCGGGGACACTTGGCAGCTCAAGGAACTCATCATAGAGGGAAGAGTTTCACAGGCAATGCTAACCATGGAAAACACTGCTCCTCGTACCTAAAGCACACATGTAGTGTGACAGAAATAAATGACAAAACAACAGAGAGGTCAAGGTAAGGTGGCACTTGGACCACAGAGGTTTGCATGTCTGCTATCCTGGTTTATCAGCATCAGGTGGGTATGGCTGTAGGAACACTACTACTATTTTTTTCTTCTTGGGCGCATATTCTTCCTTTCCTTAACCTACGAATGTAACATCTGATAGGTACTTTTATCTGATGAATTAAAGACTTATTTATTTATTTATTTATTTACTTATTCATTTATTTACAGCTGTAAGATGTTATTTGTTTGTTTAACATTGAATAGCACTCTTGAAATACACATGTCCCTAGCTAAAACACGGTATACTTACATTTGGAGATTTGTGTCTGGCATATTTCCAAAACTTCTTTTCCCTTAATAAGTGCAGGTAAAGCTCTTCCATCTCTTCTCTGGCCTTGTCTGATGTTACAGATATGAGCTTTCCAAGAGCCAGGATTGACGACGAAAGGACCCTGTTGTACTTGGCCTCCCTTTCCTCTTCTGGAACAAATCTAGGTAAAGAAAGGTTGTCACACATAACAAAGCCAATGGAGGCCATGCTGTGGTCAGTCAGTTTCAAATAAACAGCATCTGCCATGGCAGTACAGTTTGAGTCTGGTGCAGCAGACAAAAAGGCTAGGCTATTGATATATGTACATGAACTAGGTTGTAAATCCAATCCAGATAATACAGACTTAATCTTACACATTAGTACGGTTGGTAGGGCTGTCTTGCAAGTGAAAACCAGAAAGAAGGAAAGAAGGGGTGGATACAGAGGAGAAATGTTTTTTGATGGGATTTAAATGTTTTGCCCTTCATGTCTAAGTTATGCTCTTTAAATGGAATTCTGGGGAGGAGGATGGGGTTGGCCAGCCTTGTGATTAAATTACATTGACCTGTGTCCTTACACACCCTTCCCTACCACTCTAGTTAGGAAACTAACCCAACACAGGTCATCTTCAACACAATTTGCCTTTATATTTTTTTCAAAAATTCATTAATAATTCATAAGCCCATTGACCTATCAAATGTTCAATAAAACACATGTGCAGGGGTTTTAAAACCCGATAAAACCTCCTCCTTATTAGTATGCGGTGCTTAATGTTTTTCTCATATGCTAATTTCCAACGTTCAAAAGCATCATTGTTGTGAACTCACTTAACACATGCTTTTCCAGGAATGTTTTTGAAGCCATTCAAAAAACTTGCAGCATGTGTTTTATTGGGTCTTATAAAACCACTGGGCAAATCCCAATAAAACACTGAGCACTGCTCGTGTTTTAAACATTACTTAATATGGTTAGTAGAGCTGTCTTGCAAGTAAAAACCAGAAAGAAGGAAAGCAGGGGTGGAGGAAGAGGGAAAATGTTTTTTGATGGGATTTAAATGTTTTGCCCTTCATGCCTAAGTTATGCTCTTTAAATGGAATTCTGGGGAGGGGGGATGGGGTTGGCAAGCCTCGTGATTTTACCTGTATCCACTTTATATTCACACACGCTCTTCCCTACAACTTTAGTTAGGAAACTAACCCAAAAGGGGCTATCTACAACATAATTTGCCTTTATTTATATTTGCTTATCTGGGTTTAATTTGAAATATATTCTCTTAACCACAGACCTGTTGAAGTTTTTTTAAACAAATTATGTTCACTTTATTAAATTAATCATCCACAACCTTTACGTGTATGAATTAACTGGTGAATGAAATCATTTACAAAGTGGTTCACTTACTTTGGATCAGAGAGGGTTGAAGGTGTTTGTGTCAATATGTTGTCCTGTAAGAACTGTGGATGTCAGAGAAATGAAAAATGATCTCAGAATGCTTTCTAAAAGTTCGCATGCATGCACATTTATATTGTTAGCTTGTTTACTGGCACTCCACTGAAGTAAAGAAATACATTTTTGTCCCAAAATGTGCCATTAATAAAAAGCCCTAGCTGAGAGGCCAAAAGCCAACCAGCTTTGCAAATTGGCTATTTCAAGAAAGTGAATAATGAATTGAACACACTGGATTGCAGGGTTGCAATTAATCAAATTTGGTAGATAGTAGGACTTGAACTACATTGTAAGGACCTACAGATTCTATAGTCAATTTGCCCACTTGAATGAGGCTAACACTGTGGAAAATTATACCCCATAAAATACCGGGTATAAAAGGGTAACACTTTCACAGAAAAGGAACTAATCCTCATGATCAGCCACAATATGCAATATAGAGTCAAACAATTTCTATTTCCACTTGGTCTCAATCGGCTGTACTTGAAAACGGACGTGTCAATATCATGATTTTGAAGAAATATGACAGTATCAATTATATCAAAAATTTTTGTTGTCAATATTGGCCTCAGGTCTCTTTACAGGCTGTGCCAATTAAAATTTTGATTTTGCTTCATCCAAAATCCACTTCACTTTCAACTAAACTGACATGCATCTGTAATTATGAAACATTTGACAACAAACCTCAAACAACTCCTTTCTACAAAACATGATGACTTCAACTTGCTTTTCTTCTGAGAATGCCGCCTGAAATGACTTTATTCCTGATGATGCCACCACAGCATAAGTATCAAATTGAGAACACAGCCATGGGCCAATGATATAACGAAGATGGGGGGCAAGATTACGACCAACTCTCAGAACTAGCTGTTCCATGGCCTGCTGAGTAGCTTCTCGCACTCTGTGATCAACATCCTGTAGAAAAATCAACAAATTTCACATCAATGTACTCTGACTAAAAGCTATGTTTATGTGATCTCCAGTAATCTATCACTGTACGATATACTTGTGCCATCAATACAGCACAGAAGAATAAAAATAGGGGAGCAGGGGTGGCGAGTGGTGAAAGCGCTCGCCTCCCATCAATGTGCCCCGGGAATGATTCCCAGGCTCCCCATAATATCTGGGTTGAGTTTGTTGTTTGTTCTCGTCCTTGCTCCAAGAGGTTTTATGCTGGGTTCTCTGGTTTTCCCCTCTCCTCAAAAACTGACATTTCCAAATTCCAATTCAATCTGGAATCTGAGGGCCACAGGTTTGTCAGTTGTAAACAGACTGTTAAATGTCACCCTCATTAAACAAAGTTGATTTTGATTTATTATAGAGGTGTGCTTGTGACCATTACAATATTCAACAATAGAACAGAATAGAACCATTCTCTTTTCACACCAAGGCAGTTATTCCTAACAATGTGTAGTTCCAGAACACATCCATACCCCCAACCCCCCCCCCCCCCCACTACCAATTCTTGGAAATTCCAAGGCTAGGGGGGTGGAGAAGGATGGTATGAAGCTGAATTGAAATTTGCAGAGGGGTGGTGGGTCCAAACCAAAAAAAGCTATGGGAGCATGGAGATTTTCTGGAACAACACACGGATTAATATGAATGCAAATATACTGTCTTGTGATTGTTTGTAATCATTAGTGATCATGAATATGGAATTCATGTTACTTAGCGACTTACAAAACATGTGTACAGTGTAACAAGACCAACAAGGCTGACCAAACTCATAAGATGACATGTCCAAAATACATGTACAGGTATTTGACATGTGTACATTTAAGGTGATAAACGTTTTTTGCTACATTAATTTTCAAGTCTGTAATTAAAGTGTTACTTTACAAAACTGTATTTCATAATAATATTCTAAACATCACACATCTAACTTAAATTGATCCTCTAGCCAAAGTGAAATCACGTTACCAGAGACAACTTGTTGAAAAGCCTTGGCCAGAAGGGGAGTGCACTTTCCACGGCACTAGCACTTGAATTCTTGCACAAGTCAGTGAACTCTTGAATTGCCTGAGATGAATTCATGTCAAAGAGTCAACACAGTGAGAAGTAATTCTTTAAAAATGTAGCTAAAACAATTTGAAACCTCAAAGCCCCAATAGTGTTCACCATCTTCACTGCATTCTGCATGCAATAGGTCAGCTTTAGCAACAATGATGACAAAAGCAAAGAGAACATCAAAAGAGTCAAGAATGAGGGAGAAAAATCTTTCAGAAGAATCTTTATTGATTAGTAATTTGATTATGTAGCTTAATATTGGGCTTTGAACAACTGGGACCTAGTAATTTTTGCAGATCATTTTACTGAATGGCTTTCCAAGCAAACCTTTGCAGTTTCAGGCTACCAGGCCACCCATGTCTCCCTCTTGATTTTGTAAGTTTAGGTCAACATTAGACTAGCTCATGTGAGTATTTTCAACAGAATTTGTTTCAGCATGACATTGCTTGCTTGGAATGGCTCCTACTTGCAGGATTTCCATGCCTTGGATATCTTCCAGCCATGTCTGAATGGCATCAGGCCAATCTTTAAGGTTCATCTACAGTGTATTAGTGATGAATTAAATTCTTAGAAATTTGAAAATCACTTAATGCAGGGACTGCACCTGGCAAGCGTAATTAGAAACCCATTCTTAAGCCAGTTTTCAGATCTCAGTGCTGAATTTTTCTTTAAGCAGGCTCAGCTTGACTAACCTTCAGTTTTGTAACAGCATCTCTCTTCATAAGCTTCCTCATCACCATCCTAAACTCTGAATCAACAGAAGCATCGACATCCTCACCCGTGCCAGCAGCCATTGGGACGTAACCAAGGTTACTCGCTCCAGGACTTCCCATCAATCCTCCAAAACCAACAAAGCCCACAGTACCATCCTTAGAGATCAAAGCTGCTGCACGACCACTGCTGGATGGCTGGCAACATTACAAAAAGAATTCCCATTCTCTTGATACACTGATTACAGTTTAGTCTAAGATGATATGATGTACACTGTGCATGAATATATAAGTTGTCACTCTCCCCCTCCTTCCCCCGCCCCTCCTGAAGCAACGCCATTTAACCCCCTTTTTCAACAATATGTCTACAACCGTTACTCAGCAGGGTTATTTTGCAGAATGCCAAATGCCAAAGGTAGCATTTTATGCCATCTACAACAGTTTAGCGTTAAGCACTTCTCTATACTATTTCAAAGGCATAGTTACTATGATTTAGGGTTAAGCACTGATTATACAGACGGTTAGCTTTTAGTTGTTGTTATAGCAGACGTTTGACATAATAGGACTTCTATGGATTTGGTGTTCGGCATTCTGCAGAATACATGTCCCCCTGCCGACTGTTACTCCTAAGAAAATCTATTAAAAATAATTATCATGGTGATGATCACAATGATTAAACCCATTACAAAACATGAAGATGTATACAGCTCTCGACTTAACAAGTACTGATACAGGATTTTTCTACCAGCAAGAGATATAAAGCCTCATACATTGGCATATATCTATCATGGTAAGGAAATTTACTGATGAATATATAGAATAAAATCATATTATTTATTACTTAATCATGAGACCATCCCTGTTTTCTTTCTGTCCGTCTTTCTTTCCGTCGTCACACTTGAAAACCTCATGGTCATTTGCATCAGTCAAAAAAAATTTAACAAGAAAGTATGGACACACAACACCACCTGGAAACAACAGATCCAACTTTCTGGATACAACACCAAGATTAAAAGATGGCTGTATATGTTGTAGGTTAAGATGAATCCCAGGTTAAAATGATTTTAACCTAGGTTGATTTGTATTTTCCTTTGTTTAAGATGTAAATTACCCAATCTTAACAAAGGAAAATACAAATCAACCTAGGTCGAAATCATTTTAACCTGGATTTATTTTAACCTACAACATATATACATGTATGCCGTGGTTCAAAATTGTTTTTTTGGTTAAAAAAAATTTCAAACCATTTTAATTTTTATTTTCTTTTGTCTCAGATTATGGTAATGAACACTGCACAAAGGAAAATAAAAATTAAAGTGGTTTGAAAAATTTTACACCAAAACAAAATTAAACCACAACATAAGTTTTTACATGGATTGAACAGTTAAATGGCATAAAAGGGAATCTCCTAATTTATTACACTTGTGTTGTCAAATCAAATGTTTGGTAATCGAACTTGATTGAACACCAACTAAGTCTCTTTTAAATACAGCTCGTCAAATTGAAAGAACACTGTTTTTAGAGAGGAAATCCGAATCAACTACAGTACAGGTTCTTAGTTCTTCGTTTGTTTCTCTCCTTGATAGTTTACAACTATCACAGGAGCTAACTAAAAGAAATATTGAAGCAATTCATGGGAACATTTAAAATTTCGCAAGATCACAGTCCAGAAATTTATCACAAGATCATACTTCTATCCAGGAAATAAGCTGTACAGGAAGTCATAAGCCTAAGTTTTAAATAAGTTTAATCATCTACCCAAAGCACGTGCAGATGTTCGATCCCTTTTTACACTGTATCATACCTTGACGTTTCCTTTAGTTCTCTGTTTATGTTTTCCACTCATTGTGAGATCTAAACTGATTCAACCATTTAAAACGAACAAGCAAACTCAGAATTTTTCACGAAAACGTAACTTCACGGAACAAGGCGGCCATCTTGGATTTTATATTGGTCCCAGGCTCTGAGCAGTTATTCATGTCTACCCATAATCCAACAGGTCAGCGGAAATGCGCATGCCTGCAATGCATGTGTTGTTTCGGTCGAATGCCAGGAGGGCATGCAGGCTTGTTGTATAACAGCGTTTTATTCTACTTAAATGGTGCTTTTCTTAACACTTTTGAAGCCTTTCGAAGTTACCGTTGACTAATCAAGTGATCAGCGTGTGAGATTCGGTCCTGCGCTGTCAAACTTTGTCGCGAAATCGCCTCCAAGCTCCATAACACTCTTACAATATTGCGCTCTCCGCGACAGTTCGGGATCGTTGACTTGCTCACATACGGTAGTTTGAGGATGTCAGATATTATGCGTTCACTGATGGGCTGCTAGAATGAAAGGATGACGAGTGACGGACAACACTGAAATCTATAAGTCCCTCTTAAATAGAGTGTGATTCCAGGTTTGTGCAAGAAAAGTTTTGTTATGGCAAAGAAGTGATTGAAGATGTCGACACAAATAGCCTCGTCTTCTCCCGGTGGGATTGGTTCCTCTGTTCCAGGTATTTTGAAATTTAAATTAGTAAAACTTAAGACAAGGTCATTTGCCAGCTGTAGTGTAATAAAATTGAGTTTTTTGTTTATTCTTTCTTGTTATCTTCAAAACAGTTTCGTGGGTAATAACATCAGAGGACCGTACCAAACATGAGGCAACTTTCCAAAGTTTGAATCCTGCAAGCGGCTTCTTGACGGGTTAGCTTGAATTAGACAATTTTAATGGCATAAATCATGATCTCCATATTTACACGTATCACAGGTTCATCAAGAAGAAGAATTATTTTACACAAAGATAAAATTTGTCGAGTCTTTCGGTTTTGCGAGTTAACATGTGGCCAATGATTTGAGCTTAATGGTTCGTTCGATCTACCTCGATCTCATTATATTGAATCCATCGATTGAATGGATCAAAACAAAACAAAAATATTCAGTTAACTGAACAGGAAATTTATATATATTCTCTTCTCTTAGTTAAATAACCCTGAACGTTTTTAATGGAATCTACAATAAATTACTCTGAGGTACATGTACAGTATTTGCATCTTTGATTTCAATCAAAATTAAAGTTTAAACTTATAACAAAGATTGACTCAGAATGGATACAAAATAACTGAAAATAATCATTCCCGAGACAGTATGTTTGCAGGTTTATTAATTACACTATAAGCTTTGTTAATATCATATTTTTGCATTTATATGCTGCCTTGGGTTGTGCCAACAGTTTTTGACAGTCTGTATGAATGGCTATTAATATTAATCAAAACCGGTATAGGAATAAAATTCAGGATACAACAGAAGCCAAGGGAAATAACATTAGGAGAAGTGTGATATTGAAGAAAATACATACATTATTGCTATTAATTAATCATTGATGCAAATTATTTTCAAGGTGAGCAAGCTAAGAAGTATTTCCTCAAGTCCAATCTTCCACCGATGGTTTTAGGTCAAATATGGTGAGATTTATTTTGTTTCGTAAAGTGGGTCTTTCCACCTCTGGTCTATTTAGACTGCAATATAGAAACTTGAGCATAAAGGAGGACTCATTCATCTCACGTGCATCTTTTTGTCATTTCTGGGTGAAAATTACATCAGAAAATCTTATCCTGGAATGGCGTAAAAAAAAGAACAATAATATTGTTCTTTTTATTGTATGTGAACCAAGTAAGTGGCCTGCATCTAACTCGCCACAAGTCTCCCAATAGCTCAGTGGTTAGAACATCTGATTGGTGGACAGAAAGTTGGCCTTTGAATTAAGTCCTTAGAACACATATATAATGTATAAGCCCAGCGAGTATAGAGTCCTTAAGTGTGACATCACAAATAATATTATTTGAATTGTTGAAATTATGGGATTTGTTAGTATGTTCGGAAAGAGCATGATGAATTCGAAAATGCCTACTTGCCAAAAATCAGCATCTTGTTACATTTTTGGGGTGAGATATTAGCTGAATTATGCCCTGATGACTCCATACAAATTCTTCTAATTAATTTTCTTATTAATTTTTGTCTCAGTCCTTAAGATTTGGAACTGAGACAAAATTAGACATAATTTCATAAATTTAGTTTTTGTGACTTCCTTTTAGGGATCTATAATAACAGTGTATTTAAAATTAAGTGATATTCCCAATGGATTTCTTATCCTCCCAAACATCTGCTGGTTTTTAATAACTAACTGTGCACGTTTTAGTGGAAGTTTTGAAAATTTATTCGTTTCTAAATTTCAAGTTACTCTGTACCAGATTAATAAGGGACAATGAAGTTTATTGACGGGTTTGCTTATTTATTGATTTATTTACATGTACAGTGCAGGCCAGAATTAAGCGAACCAAAACATACGCGTAAAACGCGTCTGCTGCGGACGCGTATACACGTCTAAAAATCTGCAGATGCGCGTCTAGTCAGACGCATTAGTATGTATGAGCTAACTCATTGTTTTCGTATTGTTGATCTGTCATTGTTTTTTTTTAATTGCCTGGGAAAAGCCTTTCAGAAGGGTTTGACAAAACTATGACTACACTTGCCGACTTTCTTAATTGAAGAACCGGCTCAGCGCAAGAACTCCATGTTGTTGAGCGCATAGAAGGAACTTAAAAAAGAACTTGCCGCGAGGCTTACTGTATTTTGCGAAACGAAACGAAATAATGAATAAATCTGTAGAATTGAAGATATCAAGACTACAACAGTCAGACCTCTGTGTGTGACAAGCTAAAAGAGGAATAAAACGCCGGAAGTGCAGAGTTTCTAAATTCAAAGATCTGTACTTTGCGAAACGAGCTCTGCGTAGACCGTGAAATTAAAGGATGTAACTTGTTTATTTCTAAACGCTATTCTTATTTATTCCTTGCCGCAATGATGATTCGGTAGGTAGTTCGAGAATTATACAGTATTTGTGGGTAAATCATATAGAATAAACAAATAAATTACGACCCGGAATAAAATCAGTAAATCCACCAAATGATTTTAAACAGACTTCGCTTCTCTAGCGCGCTTCGGTTCAGATTTGCTGACTTACCATGAACTTTCCCTCATTCTACATCAAGCATTGACTATCTCCGGCTGCAAAATGTAATCGTTCAGTTCACTTTAAAGATCCAAGGCAATTCCATTGGTTAAAGGCTTAGGGTTAAATAGGAAACTTCAGTTTTGCAAAATTTTATTCGGGTCCAGTGTGAGCGATAAGATCGATTCCCCGAAACAAACATAAACACTGAGAGTCTCCTGAGTACCGCAACGCTTGACGCATTCCTATATTTGCGTTCACTTGGATAAAGCCATAAAAGCAACTTTTACAAGATTGAAAGCTTCTTGTAATGTTATAAAACACTGACAGAAGCCGTTGTTTCGACGATTATGTGTAGAAAGAAATTGCCACGCTGAAAACATCGGGAAGATTTCAGTCACGTGCTAGGCAACCAAATTCCTGCACGTGTATCAAGTATCATTCGGCAACAACACGATGTACGGAGGTTCTTGGAAGGAAAGCTGGATGCTTTTTTATTCAATCAACACGGGAGCCAGGATGCCTTCCCAATTATAGCCAACTTGTGCCATTTTCATCCCTTCGAAAAAACCTCGAAACGCTCTCTTTTGAGTCACAATGTGCGTGTGTAATTTTTAAAATAACTTTAACTCGAAACACTCAACTATTATATTACATTCACGAGTTCGCGCCCGTTCGCGCACAGAGAGCTTTGATTTCGAACAAGACGTATTCAACTAATTAGCTTAGATTTATCTTTTCTATAACATACGCTGAATATTCAATATCGCAGCAATATCGGCTAGGAGTTGTTTTTAAAGTCGCCAGTTTCTACGAAGCGGATAAGATTCGAAATATGATAGCTGTCGCTGGCTGATTACATAAAATGCTAATTTTGTGTTTCTCGCTAAGCTGTTGAATTCTTTTGTTTTATTTGACAATACCACACAAAGAGAACTTACGTCGATGAATAACAATGGCAAAAACGCGCACATTTAGACGCGTCTAAAAATACGTGCATACGCGTTTTTGCTGCGTATAAAACGCGTCTGCGTAGTTCGCTTAATTCTGGCCTGCACTGTAGTCCTACCATGTTTGTGGTGATCCACCATACATGTCCATGTCCATTATATCAATGTCATCACACAGCCTTCTCTAGTAACTATGAGGCCCACAGTGTATGCCAATACACTGGATGCTAAGTAGTGCTGCTACTGTACTCAGAACCACTTCCTGGACAGTTTCTTTCGACACTGAGTTGCTTATTCACTTTCATTGCCTCCTTCAGGAATCTTTCAGACCTGGATCGTGATGGCAAGATGACCATGCAGG
This sequence comes from Pavona decussata, assembly GCF_977016875.1. Lineage (NCBI taxonomy): Eukaryota > Metazoa > Cnidaria > Anthozoa > Scleractinia > Agariciidae > Pavona > Pavona decussata. The sequence continues at coordinate 2,260,290 of NW_028145460.1, forward strand.
AGTTCACTATTGCTGTACATCTAATCCAGAGTAAACTGAAAGGAATTGAACTGCCAACATCACTTCCCAACAGTCTCAAAATGACCTCCATGCCAAGCACCTTTCTTGTGGGTCAGAAAACAAAACCTGCCACTGATTGGGGTCAGTCGTCAGCAACGCCATCTGTGTCAAATGGCTTCTCCAAAGTGGGCATGATGACAATGCCCCATAAGTCTGCAACATCTGGTATTTCATGGTCTGGCATAAACCAATCTCCACCACAAACAAGAGCAATGGCTACCTCTTCATCTTCAGTCTTTGGGTCATCGTTTGGACCTTCTTCAACAGGAAGTGTGCCATCAGCATCTTTATCATCGTCATTCAGTCTTGGAATGAACAGCGGTTTAAACACTCCATCTCCAAACACATCGATGCTCAACGGACCAGGAAGTCAAACCAGCTTTGGCCCTGGTTTGGGCAATGTTCAGCGGGCTAATTCAATGACAGGGAGTTTTGGAACCAGTGCTGGACCTTATGGAACTATCACTCCTGCACATAGACTGAAATATAATCAAATGTTTAAAGCAAATGACTATAAAAAGGCAGGATTTATATCAGGTAACAATTTGTTAATGTGCATAGAAAGATGTTATTGTTATGACTTTTGTGGTACGGTGCAGTTAGAAATTTCTAAACTTTTAGAGATTTGAGTCCTGGTCAGGGTGGAGAAAAACTTTTTTCCCTTATTCCTAAGCACTCCAAAGACTCCAGCGGAATGCATGGGAAGATCAACAACAGTGCATAGTATATTTTTACATTTATGGCTGTATTTCTGAAGTGAAAATCCCATAAAAAGTTTAATAAATCAATATCAGGTCCCTGTTATTGGATAGTGAGCTTGGGCTGCCTCCAACATTCCTGCGGAAAAAAAAACCTTTTGTGGCGAGAGAATCTCAGGTTAGGGACTAAAACTATTCAATTAGCTCAATGTGCAGGGGGGGAGGGTTAAAAAGTGTCTGAGAGGGTACGGTTAGGCAAAAATTTAGCTTCTTAACAAGCCTTTATGGCTTTCTTGTTTGTTATACTTGTAGGCTCTTGAAAGTATGACTAATTTCATGAAGTAATTGTTTAGTAATTATGGCTTACTGAAATAAATTATTTTTGTTTTATTTTCTTAGGCGATCAAGCTAGAAGTATGTTAATTCAGTCAGGTCTTTCACAAGGAATTTTAGCTCAAATATGGTACGTTGTGGTCATATTACAAAGCTGTCTCAGGATATTTGTTTTTAAGATAAAAGTACTGGACTTTGCAGAGTGAAGTATCTGCCTCTTACTTTTAATTGTGCACACTTGTTGACAGTGCTGTCTGATACATACACGATTCCTCTGAATCTGTTTTTGGCTTAGGATAAGCTAGAAGTCCAAAAAATTATATTAATCACAAAGAGTACATACATGTAAATTCCTCTGTGATGAAAATTCCTGAACAGTGGAATAACAAACTTTACATAGATGCAACGTTTGTAATTCGGGGTATCATAACTACATTTAAAAGGACGCATCTTGAAGGGAGTTGAAGAGATTGACCCTGTGTAAATTTAATGAAAAATGTGATAATGTAAAAGTCTAAAGCAAAAATCAGAGACAGTTGAGAAAAATATTTACAATCAGAAGTGAAAGCTGAAAGATAAGAATATGTAAAAGTTTGTGAATTAAAATTACAAAGGAAGGTTGTTTAAGTCAAAGACAAGTTTATAAGTTAACTTTTGCTTTCATTTTTTCAGGAATCTTTCAGATTTAGACAAAGATGGACAGCTCAACATTGAGGAATTCGCTTTAGCTATGCACTTCATAGAGTTAGCAAAACTTGGCCAGACACTTCCTCCTGCTGTTCCACCAGAGCTCCTCCCTCCGTCTTACCAGTCTCGGCAAGCTACTGCAAACAACTTCCCTCCAGCTCAAGATGGACGGGAAAGGGCTGACAGTGGACGGGAAAGAAGCGGCAGTGAAAGAGAGAGAAGTGGTAGCATAGATGGGAAGTCAAGATCTGGCAGTATTACAATTTGTAAGTCTCCCTTACTTATTTGTCCTCAAATGCAACTATGAATAACCAAAAAACATATTTGTTTCAATGGAATCATTAATTAAAATACACTGTAATGGTTGAGTTTTGTTAATAATAACCCTACAAGTTCACAGAAACTACCATTAATAATGTTTGGCTGCGGATGGGTAGAATGGAAGTGGATTGCAACTCGAAGAAACTAGCCATTTTTTTCAAGTTCTTCCTGGGTATTTTAGAGAAGTTGCTAAAAGTGATAATAGTTTGTTCTTCCTGGGACAAAAGCCTTTGTTAATATTTCCTTACCGGTGTTGTAGGAGCGATTTTACAAAACAGGTTCTTTGTCAAATGTTTGAGCAGTTTTGACAAAAGTACAGAAAAATCACCATGACAATGTGTGCCCCTTTAAGTAGTGTCATGATTCCAAACTAGAGACAGTCTGTCACTACAGTCTGTCTGTTAGTTGTTTTCTCATCTAATGTGTCTTTGTACAGTAAGAGCTGACTTGCCCCACAAGAGGGCATTGTGTTCAGTGATAATTCTAGGAGTTTAGACTTGAAAACTTCAAGATACAAACTTTCTGGTAGAGGTTTGCTAGCCAAATTCTGATTCTTGTATTTGTGACTAAAAGAGCAATATTTGAAACAACTCTGTCATTCTTTGACATTCTTCCTTTCCTTGTTGCTGCATTTTTGTGTACAGTTACCTTTGAAGACAAAAGGAAAGATAACTTTGAAAAAGGACGCTTGGAGCTAGAACGAAGACGCATGGAATTGCAAGAGAAGATGAAAAAAGAAAAAGACGAGAGGGAGAGGAAGGAAAATCTAGAGGAAGAACGAAGGCAAAGAGCAAAACTTGAGGCGGAGCAGAAAAGACAAGCAGAGTTAGAGAAGCAGCGGCAACAACAGCTAGAGATGGAGAGAGAACAGGAAGCATTAAGGAAGAAAATGATACAGCAGAGACTGGTAAGAACCTGCAGTATTTACTTTTTCTGGATTCTAATTTGATCCAGATCAAGGAGTCAGTCAGGAGTACATCCACATGAACAATGTAGGGGTCTCCTTGGAGCAAAGGCTTGTCTCCAAGAATGTGTTGTTTTTTTTTTCTTCCAGCTTAAGATCCAATCTGGAGACCTCTATGGAAACCACCTGTCAGTGATTAGCTTTCCTTTCTGAACATCATGACTGGCTGATTATTTGGCTCACTGACTAATTTAAATATTGTATTACACCTTTTGCTGTTCATTTGCAGAATATATTGATTCATTTGTGTCAAAAGTTGTTTCATTAACATGAATATGCTTTTATTAACACCAAAGTTACAAACTTCATTTGCACGAAAGAAACCTTCAAGAATGACATTTGCATAGGTGTTAATTAACATTCAACAGCATCAACAGACAAGCAATAGCTCCTTTTGACATTCATTTTCAGGAAATGCTATTTATTTAAAGTGCCCCTGGGACGAAAATTTCATTTTCCATCTTTTTGCATTTTCGTGTAGAATATGACCTTCTTACTCATGTTACCAAATTTCAATCCTTTACGGCGATTGGAAGTATTTTTTTTTTAAGCTTTTTATTCGAGATTTCACGGCCGCCATTACTTGCATTACATTAATTCCACTTGGCTAATTTTCATATGGATTCTACTTCATAAACTGTATTCTGCTGTTGCGAACTAAATAACAGCAGAATACAGTTTATGAAGTAGAAGGTCATATTCTACACGAAAATGCAAAAAGATAGAAAATGAAATTTTCGTCCCAGGGGCACTTTAAGCAAAACTAAAATTCATTAACGCAAATAGACAACCAATAAATATTTATTGCATTATTCAACAGTCATTTTTCTAGAAAATAAAATTAAGTCATGAACTCAATTTGCATAAGAACTAACAATCTATTGCATCTTTACACGACCATTTCAACAAAGGTAACATTCTTAAGTCGTGTAAGACAAAGATTAGTGTCATCATAACATTCAATTGTGTTGGAAAAGAAATTCAAATTCACTGTATGAATTATCCTTAAATTTCCTTGCTATCTAGACATCGTGGTACATTGTAAATACACTTGCATAAAACGATACCACTGTCAAATGTCTTTCTTGAAGGTTCTTTGGTGCAAATGAAGTTTATTTTTGTGTTAATGAAAGTATATTCACGTTAATGAAACAACTATTGACACAAATGAATGGATATTTTCTGTAAATGAACATCAAAAGGTGTATTGACTGAGTAATGGATTGATCAGTGAGGCCATACCACAGCAATCTGACAGTCGATGATCAAACAATCAATTTGTTCATTTATTTTACGTGTGTGAACATTCACAAGGTAGTTATTCTTTAGTGTCGTTTTCATCATGTGTCCAGTGTTAATGTTAAACCAGAGCTTTAGTCAAGATTTGAAAATGCTAGGAAAGTTGGGCATCTTCCAAAAGGAATTGTATATGTATCTTTCCCAGCATGTCTGAGCCTTATGATTAAACTGTCCATGCACCACTCAGAGTTTGAAGTGTTGATGTTGGAATTTATGAAGGCTGGAAATTCCGAAGAATACTTTTAACGAGGTCAAAGTACATGTGTGGTCGTCTCAGAATGTACCAGTAGTGGCGATCTTGTCACCTGCAGACAATAATTTGCTACTTATAGTGTACAGTGTAGTTCATTTTCCCAAAGGCCTCTTTTTGAACATGGCTCTTTTTAGCTACATGTACTGCTACATAACATTTTGAGAGGGCTATATGTGTACAAGTCGTGCTTTATTGTCAACCTTGAAAGTTAGAAATGGTAGACTGAATTATTTGTGAGTGCAATCTGCTGTATAATATTATGTGCATGGGTCTTTCGAAAAGAGAAACTCTCTTTGTCCTACATGTACACATGCATTTTGACTCTGTTACACTGTAGCTTTCAAAGTGTAACTTTCATGTAAAATTAAGAGTGGAAGTGCTTCTCAACAAGAGAAACAGAGCCTTTGTCCAACTTTCATTTTTTTGCGTTAATTTGAATTTGTTTTTGAACTTTGTAGGCTGCCCAAATTGAAGCTGAGAGGCAACGACAGCTAGAATGGGAAAAACGAAAGAAAGAGGAATTATTAAACCACAAAAATATGGAACAGGATATTGTTAATAACCTTAAATCAAGGGTACAGAAACTTGAAGAAGAATTACTTAAAGTGGTGAGTGCCCGTAATAGTTACCTTTCTTTCTGTTCTATGGAGATACTTTTTTTAAATTTTGTTCAAAGCAAAAAGTTTGTTTTGGTTTGTTTGTCGCTCATTGTTGTTTTTGTCTGTTTTACAGTAGGGGATAGTTTTTTTATGTAGATTTATTATACAGTAAAAACATTATTAAATGAAAATGCTCCTATCTACATTGTAACTCTGTAGTAGTGAAAATCAACACAGTAGCTTCCAAGGAGAAATTACGGGTAAAATGATAAAAAAACCTTCTTTTGATCTTGAAAAAAATAATCTACAATAATATCATCGATTATACTTAGTACTCTGCTTGAAAGACCAAGTAAGAAGTTATAATGTCTTCAAACATTCTTTGTTAAATTAAACTGCACCCATATCTAAAATCTGACAAACAGTACTGGATAGGACACCTGACATAAAACATACTGTAAGTTGCGTTAATTGTGGTTCACAATTTTTTTGGTTTAAAAATTTTCAATTGAAACCAGTTTGACTTTTATTTCCCTTTGTCCTGGATTATGGTAATGAATACTGCACAAAGGAAAACAACAATTTTTATACCAAAGCAAAATTTAAACAACATAGGCACTTGCTGGAACTCCAAAGAGATGAGAAATATACAGTGTACTGCACTTCTTACTGTTCTATTGTCAATAACCTAAGTTTGTCTTTTTCTTAGAATCAAGCTAGAAATGAAGTTCAAGAGACATTAGATAAAGAAAGACAGACCTTTATGCAGTGTCAGGGATCACTATCCCTTATAAATCAGAGCAAAGAAATGCGATTTGCAGAAATCAGTAGAGTACAGTGTGACATCAAGGTAAGTTCAGCAAGTAGAGGGATACTCCCAAAACGTAAGGGGCAGAGGTGCTTGTAAATTACAAATCTTGGTGTTACTTATGGCGTTCTGAGTGGATTTGGTTTTCTGACTACTACTGCAAACTGTGAAAGATTGCATGAGTACTGAGATGTCACAATCATCATCATCATCATCATCATCATCATTTTATTAAAAAGTTCTCATACTGTACAAGCAAAGACTACCCATATATAGTGAAAGTTAATCAAGGCTGGTAGAAAAAAAAAACAAAAAGAAAGGTTACACTGTTTCATACATTACAGGTGAATTGAAAAATAAAAGCAACTGATTTGATAGCAAATTAGACATCAGCCAATAAACAACTAAATAACTGAATAATAAATGTATAGAAAGGTACTCACAAACAGGGGGAATTAAAAGTATCAAAATTTATAGTCAGAGTTCAATCATAACAGGTTTTCAGTTTTGAGATAAATGAATGGGCGTCAACATAATCATCCTCAACCCTAGTAACTGTGAGCAAGAAATTATGAATTCATCGTTTGGATGGTCTTTTCGATAGGGTATGCTAGTCAGTATGTAAAGGGTTCCACAATTTTGCTCTGAAGCTAGTAAAAGACTTTAGATGTAAATTCAGGGTCCGACAAATGCTGAGTATGGATGGCCGGGACAAGCTGAAAATTTTAACGGGCAAGTGTTCCGGTTCTCGAAGAATCCCGCCGGGCTGTGGTGGTTTACTGACAAGTTATTTTGTGTAAAATGCTAAAATCTATGTAATGTTTACCTTTTGCAATAAAACTTGAGGCATTTTAGGGTACAATACATACCTTTTTGTCAACATGTCATTAAGTTTCGTTCTGTTGTTTTTATCAGTTTCGATCGCCATTTTTACATGCTTCGTAACTTTTAGACCCAGTTTTTCCCGGTAGAGGCCAAAAGGCTAGGCCACTATTCCCCTAACAACGTGGTCTTCTGCCATTATCGTGCGATTATAGATAAGTTTGTCACGAATTGACCAAAGCCCGTTACCAGAAACACAAGTGCCGAAAAAAAATGCAAAACGGAAGAGAAAATACATGTACAATGCAGGGTCCAAAATTGCGCTTTCCTGGTCGCCAATGCGACTAAAAATTTTGCACTGGCGACCAGAATTTCACAACTAGTCGCCAGCGGGCGATTAACTATTTCATGCCACGATCATTATACAAACAATAACTTTGATTTTCAGCAAATCGATAAAAATAAAATTCAAAGCCGCCCGCCAATTGGTCACTTACTTTTTACCTTTCCACTGCTTTTGAAGTATAAAACCGATTTTCCTGTTAATATAAATCTATCACAACGCTTCACAGCTCGAGCAGTGGGAAGCTTCGCCGCCATGTTTTTTTGAACGAGAAATGCTGCACGGTTGTGGCCTGGTGCGAACAACATGGCGATCCGTCGATCGTCTTGACAGAACGCGAAAGGAAAGATCGTTTACAGTTTTGAACATAGAGCAAAGAACCAACTGGCAGTTTTTCAATCGGGTACATTTCTTCTCCAAAAGGTAGAGACGAGAGAAGGTATAAAGTTGACTTAAAACATTTAGCATTCTTCTGAAACTGCGTATATAGCCGGCATTCGATTCATTCGTCGTGGTTTTTCAGTGGTAGGTGTATAAATTGCCATTGCGGCCTCAAATGCAGGCGCGAATTTTCCATCTGGCAACCAAAAATTTTGGTTTGTGTTTCGCTGCGAAGGAAAAATTTTATTGACACTTTTTTTTCTGCTTTTTAGCGACCACATTTTTCCATATGACGACTGAAAAAAAAATTTCAGTCGCCACTTGGCGCCTGCCTAAAAAAGTTAATTTCGGACCCTGCAATGAGAAGGAGTATGATTCCAAAAGACGCAAAAGGGTATTCCAAATGAGGTGGCTTCAGGGATTTCCTTGGCTAATGGTGGATGCCAAACGCGGCGTAATTTATCATCTGTATATTCTACAAATGAGACAGATAGCGACCTTCATCGTAAAAAAAAATGTTTTATCTAAGCCATAGAGTTCAAATGACGTTCCAAATAAAAAAAAGGTGTTGCGGTTACCTGCAATTTTGCTTTTGGTACAAATGCATTAGAATATTGTACTTTCTTCACTCTTTTACTTTGCAAATTACAGGAATTGATTTTGCTAGACTTTCTTCCATCCTGCTATATATTGGACAACCAGGTCCTCCCGCCGGGCAAGTGGTTTTTGTCTCCCACTTGCCTAGGGAAAAGTTTTATCAAAAATATTTGTCGGACCCTGAAATTGATACGCGATTTGTTTACATGAAAACTCCGTACTGCCAAAAATCTACATGTAAAGTATCAAAATGGTGTCAAACAAAGTCCATTTCAAAGTTATAACTTACTGCAGATGAAACTTGCATGTACATGTACAAGCTCTTTATTAAGATTAAAGCACCAGTTCCTAGAGTTCAAATGTCTCTAACGAACAAGGAAATATATCTACTGTATGCATTTACTCATGTTACAGTGTTTTCTTCTTACTTTTGTCAGGAATCTCAACAGAGAATAGTTGTAATGAAAAAAGAGAGTGAACGACTCTCTCAAGAAGTAAACCAAAGTGATACTAACAAATTAGGTAAGTTTGTATAAATTTTTGATAAAATTTTTCCCTGCTTGATTTTCCCTTGGTCCCCTTGAAATACAAACATGTTTATTACATCTTCAAATGATGGCATTGTTTACATGTAGGTTAGTGTCACTTTAAATACCTAAAAAAACATACATGTATTTGTATTGTCAGAAACATTAAAATAATGGTACAATTTTGCTTAAAATAGCCTTACTACTTCACAGAAACTAGCATCAGTCATTTTTGTCCGCAGATGGCTTGGCTAGGATAGAAATGGATTACAATATTTTCCAGTTCCTTGTGTGTATTTTGGAGAAATTGGTAAAAAAGAAAAAAAACGGATGTTAGTTTATTCTTCCTTGAAGAAATCATACATGTATTTTCTCTCCGGTACTGTACATGTAAAAACGATTGCACATCAAAGAAGTGGTCCTTTGTTTTGGCCAACATGCAGCAAAATCTCCGTGCTAGTGCCCCTTTAATCGCTGCTGTTGTAAAATTTTTTAGGTGACAGCCATGGAAACATGTTAGCCAGTGTTCAGGACTCGAGAGGAAACCTGAGAAGATTGCAAACACTGCAGAATAACATGGAGAGAGTTCTTTCTGAGAAGTTGAAGGAGTTAGACACAATGAATACCCAAGTTAAAGTTAGTAAACTGAATTAATTGTGATTTGTATGGCCTTTCAAGGAGGTGTTATAGCCTAAACCTTCAGCACCGCATCGTACAAGTTTGCATACACTCAATTTCAAAAACTTCATCTCATGCAAAGTGTGAATTGTAAACAATGCAGCCTGATGGAATTGTGGGGGGAACTACTGTAATTTTTTAATAATAATTTTTTTTTAACAAGAAGAATGCAAATAAGCTCATAGGTCATATGCTAAATCCAGAAAGCTCTTGGGTCTTATCATTCATGGTTCGTATCATTTATCTGACAACGTTTTTTCAGTCAAGTGCATATCTGTCATTACATGTATGTAGTATCTATTGTATCAGTCTAAAATTACATGGACATGTACTAGGCGTAATGTCCAAATCTCAAATCATTTAGAGGTTGTATGACGTACATGTTGTAGGTTAAAATGAATCCCAGGTTAAAATGATTTCAACCTAGGCTGATTTGTATTTTCCTTTGTTTCAGATGTAAATTACCCAACCTTAACAAAGGAAATGCAAATCAACCTAGGTTGAAATCATTTTAACCTGGATTCATTTTAACCTACAACATACATACTGTACATTGTACATGTACACAGCATAACTGTAGATTCTATTAAGATTTTATAAATTACGTTGTACATGTACATGTAAAAGAAAGGATGTTTGAATATTTCATCAGATTTTAGCATTGGCTACGTACAGCTGTACATTGTTTAGTAAAGCATCAATGGCCACAAAAATTTCATGCAGAATAATTATTGTTTTGAAATACAGCTGTAGCACTTTCCTTGTGTTTTAAAAATCATCATCATCTCAAGTAAACCCAGCCAGCCAACTTGGGCATTAATTAGTTCCACTAGAAAATACATAAGAATTTCTTTATAACTAGTTTCATTCCTTTGCTACAGTAACCATTTTTAAGAGTGAATAATTTTGATCTTGATTCTATCAGGACCTGAATACAAGTATTGCAGAGCTGTCCGGTCAAAATGCCAGGTTGCAGCACATTTCAGAAGCAAAGCAGAGAGAATACACTGCTTGGAAGCAAAGAAAAGACGAGGACGAGAGACAACGGAAAGAAATGGAGGCCAAGAGAAAAAGAGAAGAGGAAGAAGTAAAGAAACAGAGGGAAAGGGAATTAGAAGGTGGGCTTAGAAATAGGTGTCCTTTATTATTTTTGAAATGTGCAGTTCCAGAAAATATCCATACTCCCCCCACGGAAGGTTTTTTGTTTTGCACCCCCCATCCCCCCAGGAAATTCCAGTTTAGCTTCATACTTTGCTTCTAAAATTTTGACTTTTAAGACCCCCCCTCCCCCTAGGAATTTCCGATGACCTTCCATGGGGTGGGTATGGATTTTTTCTGGAACTGCACAATGGGCCTTACTTTTTTTGAAAAAAAAAAAGGTCATTATAGGAAGTGGCATGGCCCAGTGGTAAGGGCGCCTGACCTCAAATGCGGAGGTCCCGGGTTCAAGTCTTGCCTCGGCCTTGCTTGTAGATAGCCAGCTGGTTTGCTTCCTGCCAGTTGGGATTTTTAACATGTTATGTTCGATTTTATTATTATTTGTTTCCCGTTATTTCTTAGTGGAATGCCTGTAAACTAGCTTTGGGTAGCCACTGTAAGTGCATTTCTACTATAAACAAAGCATTTATTTATTTTATCATTTTCAATCATTTCTGGAAATAGCCCTTCATTTCTGAAAATAGCCCACTTTTCTAGAAAATAAAACACATTGTATGGCAGTTACTGGTATTTGATACACTGTAAATTGTATTTTTTTTTTTTCTTTGTTCCGAAACATTTCTTGGCTCATGAAAATTGCATTGTCACAGGGATTATGCTGGTTTTGGTCAAACTGCACAATGAGTATTTGACTGTGAAAGTAATGTTGCTAATACTTCATGAAATTTCTCTTTAGGGTCCCTGGGAGGAAAATATTATCAGGTGATTTCTAGAGGGGCCTCAGGACAAACCATAATCTGCTTACAACTATGTTTTCAATACAAATGGGCTAATTTTTTTTTTTTTTTTTTTCAAATGTCAATTTATCCCCCATCTTAAGCCAAAAATAAACAATCTTGTTTCAGTGACACAAGTAGAGACAAACTAGACAGGTGTTTTTGAAAGAAATGTGTTTTTGGCTATTCAAGAGGACAATAAACTCCAGCCAGATACAAACCCTCGATGATAGAATTTCTTACTTACAATGTAATTACATACATCAGAACCATTTAATATGAATTCTGTTGAATTGACTTGACATGTTCTATTCAGCCATGCGTCAAGAACAAGAAAAACAGAGAAAAGAGCAGGAGATGAGAAGACGTCTCAACGAGGCTAAACAAGCTGAGGAAGCAAGACGTCAGGAGGAGTTGAAAAAGCAGCAGCTCATCACTAAAGACCAGATACTGGTCCAGCAGCAGCAGATGCTGGTGTCAAACAGGGCACCTCCAAGCAGTTTGCCTCTTAGCACTTTGCCAACAAGTAGTTTGCCCCCAAGCATTTTGCCACCAAAGAAGGTGCCGTCAAGCAGTGTGTCTTCGAGCAGTGCGCCTATTGTACGGCACATCAGCAGTGAGCAGACCACAAACACAGCCAAGCCTTCTGGAGGAGATGTGAAACAGAAGGTATTGGCAATGCAGCAGTTGATAAAGGACCAAGGCCCAGATGTGAAACCACCTTCTGCAAGTAAGATTGTGTGAAAACTAGTCTTGTATTGTGTTATTGCAGAAACAGAAAGTATCCATACCCCCTCCCCCTCCCCATAATCAGGGAGGGGGAGCAAGAAAAAAGAGAGACTGTGGAGAGGGGAAAGGAAACACCCTGTCATAACAACCCCATTGGATTAATATCTGATTTCACTGTCAAACATTTAGACAATAAATCTCTTGAGAATTGAAGCAATTTCTCACACAACAAAATGGCATGCATCAAGGACATGTTATCGAAGGCTAAACGTAGTTGCGAGTACCAAATTTAGGTTGAAACCCGTGCAGGAAGTGACAGTGAGAGCTCTACTGAGGGGAAAGGATGCGCTGAAGGTTTTGCTAACTGGTAATGGCAAGAGTCTTGTTTATCAAAAAATTCATCTCTGTTTGCGAGTATATAAACTGGAGGGTCAGATCAAATGAGTGAGATGAAATCACTAACAATGAGCTTCTCCATTCAATGCAGATCTGTTTAAACCGGTGGCTTTACCAAAGAAGGAATACTACAAAACCCTGTATGAATTTCAACCTAGAAACCCTGATGAGCTGGAGCTTGATGAAGGAGACATCATCACGGTAAGATGATTCAATCTTCATGTGACAAAATTCAGCTTCTTTCAGCTGTTTTGCCTGAGCTTGCATTTCTGGAAAGGCATCAAGAAGAAGGCTGAGCACTTAAATAACTAAAAATAGTAATGAACTCTGTGTTGCTTCTCTTTGCTTGTGCATAATTTCAAATATACTTTTGATCACTGGCAAACTGTCAGGGAAACCTGACAAAATCTTGGGGCTGACACTGCAGTGGACTTATATTGCACCAACACTCCAATACACCCATACCCGTAGACGCTTTATTTTATGGAAATAAGAATCAGTTGCTGGCCATCAGGCCAGTTGTATTGCAATTTGTGACTTCACAGGTCTCCATCTTATAAGGATTTAGAAGTAAGGAGCTACATGCACTGTGTATAAATAATGCCAATGGTTAACAGCATCAGTAAGGAGTTTAAGAAGCTACTGTGGCAACGGTAACAAGAACATCACAAAAACAATAGGATTTAATTAGAAAAACAAAGGCCCTTGCATGTGTTTCATAAATTGTGGTACATTTCTTCCCCACACTCAGCCAGTCAATGACATGAAATGACCAAATTAAAAAAAAAAAATTCACTTTAGGTGATCATATTCTTAATTCTCATGAACTCGGGGGTTGAATAAGCATTGTTATTACAAGGAGAAATTTGATGCTGATCACTTTTAGGGCTTAAAGTTCCTAATATTCTTATTCTCTTTTTTTTAGATTGACCCAGATGCAAAGAAAGCTCCCCCAGGCTGGCTCTATGGGGAGGCAAATGGCAAGAAAGGTCTGTTCCCAGCAAACTATGTGGAAAAGGTTACTGAGGAAGACACCAATGCAGGGAAAAAAGATGGCATCAGTGTTTCACCACAAGAAAGCTCGTCTACAGTTAAATCACTTGCAGCTGCCCTTAGCATGCAATTTGCATCTGGTGGTGCATTTGGTGGTTCAGCTGTCGTCAGCGAGAATTCTTCTGTTACAAGTACGACGGTCTCCACAGCTGAGGTGAGAGTTCACTGTAATCATAGTTTCTCAGATTATGAACGTATTTTCTACTCCATGTTCAGCCTATTTACATGTAGAAAATTATGTCAGCCTGATGATTAAACTGTCCATGCACCACTCAGAGCATGAAGTGTTGATGTTGGAATTTATGAAGGCTGCACAGTTTGTCTCCCTTACTTTGTACAAGCCTACATTGAAGATGACAAATTTTTTCCAGAGTCGTCAATGTCATCATCTTAGCCATTAGAAGTGTTCCAACTCCCCTAGTTTCTGTATTCAAGGGATAATGATCATCCCCCTGCTGATTTGCGAGACTCCTGCCAGGTGTTCACAGCTATGGTAGAGGCAGTTTAGGGACATGCAGTCCTCTCAAGATACTGCAGCTGGCAATTTTGCTGCCTACAGACTAATTTGCAGCTCAGTTCCCCCAACACCCTTGTGGATGTACTGCCTACTACTCCCATGTCATTGCCTGCAACTTCAAAACATTGTTAGAGGCTGGACATAGTTAACACTATACTGGCAGGCAGTCCACTATACATGTAAATATTGCACTGTTGCCCACCACCTGTGGGGATGAGTGCTTAGAAGATGGACTTTGGGAGGCAACATTTGTTATAACTCTATCATTTCTTCATCCCAACAGTCTAATACCTAATAATAATATGACCCCATTGTTGAAATGGTTACTCCTCAGTGGTGAAATAATAAAGTTTCTTATCACAGGATGCTAAATCCATTTGTCAGAACTGGCCATCCAATCAATCATTTCGCAAACAGAATGCATCAATTTGAACAGCAGTTTATATACCAGGTTTTTATAATTGCTTCAAAATGGTGTACACTACTCTCAGAATTTGCTGTTCTAAAGAATTTGAAGAATCGGTCCTTCAAATTGATACAGTCTTCTCACGGACTGACCAGTCTCACTGGCCGGTTTGACCTAGAGAAGGGTCTAAGAGTTCAAACTCAAAGTGGATCTTGATTCAGTACCTGAATTCTAGTTGCTTTCTGTATTCCAAGGTGCCATGAGAATTTGGTAGGTTTAGAGATGCACTTTCATGTACGTGCTTCCTTTGTTCTTAGACTCCTAAACCAGCAGCCCCCCAACAGTCAACTGAAGGTTTCAGAGTGGTGGCTCTGTATCCGTACAGAGGAAAGAAGGATGACCACCTTACATTCAAAAAGGATGACGTGATCGTTGTTAAGGAGCAGCAGGACATGTGGTGGTCTGGTGAACTCAACGGCAACGTTGGTTGGTTTCCAAAGTCTTACGTCAAACTACTTGGTGGAAATGTTAAAGATGCAGAGTAAGTGGTGACTTAACTTTTGCAGTCTCAAGCTCATAGTACAAAATAATAAAGCATTGACATGTGAAACAGTAACATCCTTTTTTGGAGTGGGGAGGGGTGCAGTACTTAATGCATTGAGTCTGATGTTTTTGTTTTTTTGCGATCAAAATGGGTTAAGGGTGCCTCCCCAGTAGTGAATTAATAAAGTTTATTATCACAGATTTGATTTAATAACATTGTTTATTTCTATCATCCTCTCTTAAAATTTAGAGTGGAACTTCATTCTTTACTTGAATTTTGATGACTTCCTATGCCAGCATGGCATGCAAATTTGGCAGGTTTACAGATATTTGCATGTATCTCCTAATGGTCAACTGCAGTTTTTGTTTTCTGCAGCTCCAGCTTTTAACTTCCGTAACACAGACCTGTGGGACATTTTGGTGTTCAAGAGAAATGATGTAAAATTACGTTAAGAAATTTGTCAAAATAATTATTTTACCCCAAATTCAGTTCATGAAGCCGCATGCGACTTACATGTCATCAAAATATTTAGCTTGAAATCTAAACTACTTTGGCCTTTTTTTTTTGTCACTTGAGAGAGTTAAATGCTCATGTAACTCCTGTGGACCAGTTCTCCATTCTAGTATGGAACAGCATTCAAATGAAGGCATACATGTCCAATGCTGTCAACCTCATGCGACCTAGAAAAGCTAGCTTTTGACCCATACAGTTGGTACATGCTTGCCTTTTAAACGTGTACAGTCCAAATGGACAAAATTAGTCCATCTGTACGGGTTGAAAGCTTTTTCTGGTCATATCAAGTTGACAGTATTGGACAACCCTGAGAGAAGATTGACAGCGCTCTTAATTACTGTTTGTCTTACAAATTTATAGTACAAATGGAACAGCACCTAAAGAAACAACAACTAAAGCTGCAGCTCCAACCTCTCCAACTCCAATCTCTCCTCCTGAAACAAAACCCAGTCCAGCAGCAACAACTCTGTTTGGTGAGTTTATTATTGGATACACTTTTGTAGCTTTCATCAAAATATGGCCACATAACAAAAAATTATGGTCTTGTTTCGTTACTGAACATAATTGTGGAATTCATCAATCGCCAATCTGGTTACTTAAGGTTACTATTAGAGAGTAACTTACTTTTCTTGAAGGGACATCAGACCGATTTAGTCACCATTTTGGTAAGAGAAATTGTCTTTTTAAAGTTATGTTACTATTCATTTCTGAAAAATATGGCATATACTGTTATTTGATAGAAAGTTGTCCAGGTGTAATGTCAATGTCCAGCTCTTACTCTATTATTTGCAGTTCTATTTTCATTGACTTAAAGTGGTTACCAATAACACAGGACCTACCGCCTTCAAGAGAGTCAGATAAGGATGTCATTCAAAGAAAAGCCATTGCAATTAGTTTGAATTCTGACAGATTTCAAGGCAACATAGCCATGAAATTGAGGATTCTACAAACTGTACAATGTACCTCGCTAAGAGTAGGTAAATCTCTGTTTAAATTGATTTCTGAACCAGCTCAAGTGAAAAGAAAAGGTGTTTGAATTAAAAATGTTAAATTTCACTGTATGTGATAATTAATTTTGCTAATTCATACCCATATAGCTGGTCAAACACACAGTATCCCCTAAGCGGCCCTCTCTTTTTTTTAGTTAAACTGGCTTGGAAATCAACTTTGATAGAGTGTTGCCATTGTTCAGCAGATAAACTGTTAATTTCTTGATTCTGTTGCCTTAAAATGTTGTCAGAATTAAAAAAAAAAAATTCAACGGCTTTTCTTTGATTGACGTCTAACAAAAAGCAGCTTTATCCAGCTCTTTTGAAAACGGTAGGTCGGGCATTATTGGTAACCTCTGTAACAGGTGAAGAGACTATGATAGTATTATTTATTTGCTGATATTTGTTGTATTCAGAGTGTGTTGCATTGTACAATTATACCGGGGAGGTCGGCGACCTGAGCTTCAAAGAAGGTGATGTGATCAACGTTCACAAGGATGAAGGGGAGTGGTGGGAGGGAAGCTGTAAAGGAGAACAGGGGCTGTTCCCTGCCAACTACGTCAAGAAAAAGGAGGTTGAGGTATGTGCATTTACAGAATTGTCTTTGGTAGGCTGCAAGACAGTCATTTTCCCTTGAAAATTCTTGAAGCAAGAGGGAATTACCTAAAGTGCAAACTCAGGAAAGTGTGGATTCTCATGCCCAAACCCCACATACCCACAGGGCATGGCGGCCGGTCGTGTGTAAGACTGCTCCTTCATTTCGGCACTAAAAATGGCTACAGTTGAGCAGGTCAAGAACCTCTTCAAAGAGGAATTAGCATTCTTTTTATTTTAAATCTTTTCATTTTTGGTTCCTCACTTGTCATTAATTTCTAAACATCATTACATAATATGGAGGCCAACTAGAAAATCGGATGGTTAACTTGGCCTCCATCCTCAAGTGCTACCTCAAAATTATTCAAAATAAATGAAACAAAATTTTACTATACAAGAATGTAATTATAACAATCTTTCTAATTAATCACGAGGAAAATAAAGGTTGTTGTTGTTGTCGTTGTTGTTGTTGTGTACTCAGAAATTGAAATTATTTCAAGTACCCCCTGCACAGTTCTCCAAACCCTGACCCGTTTTCAGACCAAAATGTGTTATTTTCCAATAATTATTCCTTTTCAGTTGTTCAAAGGGCGGATGACTTTATCCAGTGGATTTAAGTCGTTATCCAGCGGATAAATTGTATTGGTTGGAGCACATTTTATCTGCTGGATAGCGATTTATCCACTGGATAGAGTTATCCACTCTGAGCAACTGGGGCTTGGCCTCTTAAAATTCATACCCATTTTCAGACCTGGGCCCAGTTGTTCAAAGTTCGATTAAGCTAATCGTGGGTTAACATGAACTCTGATTCTGGTTTAATGACTAATCAATAAAGATCCTTCCAAAAGGTTTTTATCCTTTAGGTTTGACTTAGAATTTTCTTTACTATTAGCTTAAAATTAACCCTTGAAAAAAAATTAAATAAGCGAGATGAAAACGTCGGTTAACTTTTAATTGTGGATTAGCGTTAATCGGCCCTGGTTCCTAGTCCATACCCATTTCTGTAAACTCCTTACCTTTTTTCAGACTTTTCCAGTCCAAACTGGTTAAAATCTATGCACTATATTAGACCAAAACTGCTCAAAACCCATACCTTTAGCTCGACACATACCTCCCTCCCTGGGGACATCTTTTCCCAGTCTTTCTTTCTATTTTCATGCTCACTCCTGCATTTTGTTTGCAAACTGTGTGCATTTGTAAGAGTCTATGCCCTTTGTTTAGGGTTCTTTCTAGTATTACACAATCATAAACACATGAATTATTTAGTTTAAGTTTTATGTCTGTGTTATATACACTCGATTGCAAAAACTTTGACACCTAAAAAGCATAAGCCGTGAACGATAAGACCCAATGGCTTTATGGGTATAAGTGTACTAAATTTATTTGCATAATATCCTATTCTCATGGGACGGTTGATGACCAAAATTAGTTGCACATGGTGAATGATGGAAACTGTCCAAGCTTTCCTTATAGTTTCCAAGTTAGCCAACAAGGGCCGATTTGAGTGATATACATTTCGTGATTTGCCTAAGGAAGTGCAAATCAGTCAATGAACTTAAGCAATATTTGGTAGAAAATTATTCGGAAGAATTAAGTCAGCACTGTATTTTTTATTGCAAAGAATGAGAATGGTAAATTATTGATTATATAAATGAGGTTATTGTTTAAACACTACCACAAATCCGTGGGGTCTCATCGTTCACGGTTTATGCTTTTAAGGTGTCAACGTTTTTGCAATCGAGTGTATGCACTTAACTGGTGTAAACACTTGGCACTTGTCAAGGAAACAAATAAATGTTATTCAACGGATTCAAGAAGTCAAATTGTCGTGTCTGTGGGCTGTGATTTTTAGAATGTGACCCCCATTACCTCCGCACACTGTCTTCTGTCAGTGTTAATCATTGTTTATGTTTATTTTCAGGTACCAAAAGCTGCTCCTCGTACTAAACCAGGTAAGCAACCAGCAATTTTTGGCTTTAGCTTGTGTTAAACAAACTCTGCCAGCTCTTATATGGTCTACACAAACGTGTGATAAAGTATTTTTACCGCTATATTCAGGTGTTTACTAGAAAAGAACTGGTCATTAAAATAAGGTATTTTCTCATGTCAGAAATCGCCACTGTGACGACAGCGTACAATGCAGTGACAGCTGAGCAGTTGTCGTTGTCACCTGGTCAGTTGATCCTGGTAAAGAAAAAGCATCCTGATGGCTGGTGGGAAGGAGAGTTACAGGTAATTAACAATTACTGGACGAGGTTGAGCAAAACATCGTGATTTTTCAGTGGCGAGCAGATCAGGCTGAGGCAAATAATTGATATGCGAGACACTGGCAAATCACGATATTTTGCAATAACCGAGTTCAATAATTGTTTTATCATTCGATCACCGAGTTTGTTTCTCATAATTGATCAAGTAAAGATGTCAAATCACTCTCTGACAGCTCAGGGAAACGATCTGCCATTTTCACGCAAGAGTGTGGTTTCAATTACGCATGAGCAGAATATTTGCAGCAAAACACAGTTCGACAGTATTGCGCATGAGTAGACCATTATTTGTAGGCACCTATTTGCAGGTCACGTGGTTTGCTCTCGGCCAGTGAAAAGGAAGAAAAAAGTACATCAAATGACAAACACATTTATTTTATTTTATTTTATTTGCTTTTTTTTTATTAACACATGAGAAATATTTTTTATTTTTTGTTTTGTTTTTGTCTTTTACTAAGGCTCGTGGTAAGAAGCGCCAGAGTGGCATATTTCCGGGAAATCACGTTAAAATCCTGGACAGAAAAGCTTCTGGTGGGAGTACAACAAGCCAGACTCCTTCTCCTGTAACCGAAGATGTAAGTAGTTTACTTAACTTTGTGTTCTTTCTTAAAAGAAAACATCATCACCGCTGGTTGTTACTAATGCTTTACTTTCTCTTATTTTCATAGGTTTACAGTGTCCCGCCTTCTACAACAAGAGGTGTGTAATGATTTGTTGTTTCGTTGGTGAATAGTTGAACCTCTACTTGTGAATATTTTTGAAGTTTAAAACCCGTTGGTCTCTAGCTTGCAACCGTCTAATGGATGTCTTGTCATAAGTTCTTTTTTCTCTCTCACTCGACTAACTTCCATCTCGTATACATAAAACCAGTTACTCTTGTTTTTACACAGCCAAACTGGAGCAGGTGTTGGCTATGTTCCCATACACTGCACAGAACGCTGACGAACTCACCTTCTACAAGGGCAGTGTCATCAATGTACTTAGCAAGGAAGGAGAGTGGTGGAAAGGCGAGATGAATGGACAGACCGGCATGTTCCCGTCTAATTATGTTCAGCCTCTGAGTGATGTGAAAGTTGGCACGACGCAATGTAAGTACGCAAGCAATGTTCATGAAAGACGCTCACTAAACGCTTGTGTTAGAGCGGTGTTCAATTGAGTGTCGAAGTAATTTTGCGTTTTCTTTTGTTTTACTTTACTACGCTCTGTGATTGGTTAGGAAAACTCACGCCACTTTCTCGGCCAATGAGAAACAAAACCAAAACTAATCGTGCCTCGCTCGCACGCGATTTCCCGCGCTTGACGCCGCTTACACGTATTTGCTTGGGATTTTGATTGGTTCATTGCGCTGTTTGCGTCTGTTGTGATTGGCCAGAGTAATTAATTTTGTTCTGGTTTTACGACACTCAGCTGAAACACGTTCTGCTGCTACAATGCTTCCCTCGTAGACGCTCTTTTGGCTTGTCACGCAATCTTTACTCGTTGGGGAGGAAAGATTGCGTGACGAGCCAAAAGGTCGTCTGCGAGGGAGGCTACTCTGCTGCAAGTGAAATCTTTAATTTTAGCAGGCTGTTGCATAAAACTTGAGTACCACCTTGTCTTGGTTCTACTCTCTCTTCACACAAGAGACCTTATTCCTTGATTTCTTACGGCAGTTCTTCAGGATTATAATTCTTTCCGTAACACTGTATTTCCTCAACCGTTAACCTACGCGCTTGTCTTCCTTAACCGTCGGAACGAGCCACCCAGTGCGATCCTAATCTTTCAACCTTAATGGCGTGCATTTAAGTGCCCGCTTAGAAGCGTTTTCCGTTAAGAGAAACTATTAAAGAATGAAGTGTGGCTGGGATCACGATTGAGTGTGTGTGTCTCGGACGGATGTTCGCTTATGGGAGGCGACCGTTAGCGGAGTTCCGTGGATTAACGACAGTTGTGGCAGAATGCGCATCTTTTTGCCCGACGCTTGCTGTATTTTAGCCTCGCTGACATTTTCCTCTTAGTGTGGTGATAACAGAAAAAGATGGTAAATTTTTTGCTCGGTGATGAAACCAGAAAAATGTAATGTTCATAGATTCTAGTACGAGTACGAAGTCCTAGGGGTTTTTCCGATAAACAAAGAGTGAACCAATGTCATTTTGGCGGGAAAATGAGATAGCCGTCGTCATTTTGCTACGAGTTTTTGTGAGAACGTCGTAGCAGCGAAAACAAATCTTTGAAACGTAGTGAGCTCGTCTCTTTGGAATCACCAAAGGGCTTAGCTATCATCATTCAAAACAATCTCGTACCCAGAGTCCTCGGGCACTTTGGCCAGCGATTGGTCGCCAGGACTGTCTCTGGGGAAATCGAAAAAATCTAAATTTTTTCATTGGTTGTCCCGTAAACGGCTCGCATTGTTTTACCTCAGAAATCCTGCGGTAATAAAATTCCAGTTCCCCAGAGTCTCTCCTGGTGACCAACCGCTGGCCAAAGAGCCTGAGGACTCTGGGTACAAGATTGCATTCAAAACAACTTCGTCAAGTTCGTCGCTCCTCACAAAGAGTAAAATGAAGCTTCCTGGGATATATCTCTTCTTGGTACTTCGCTTAAAACTTGAAGTCAAATCTTCTATATTGCAGTCATACTCGTACTAGAATGTAAGGGTCTGTAAAGCCTTGAGGGTGGGACAAGAAGAAATCTGACTCCCCGACGGGAATCGAACCCATGACTTTCCGCAAACTGGATGGAGGTTCTAAACACTGAGCTTCTGCGCACATGAGCCTAGTAAATGACCAGGCGCAGACTCTCCACCAGTCCCCCAGAAGTTCAGTTGTCCATCATTCGGAAAAACCACAGGTGCGGGTTCGTTTTCCGTCGTCAACTCGGATGTTCTGTTTGTCGGACGCTCGGGACACGATGAATATAACATCGTTTTTCCCATCTTCTTGATGTTGTGTATTTCTTTGCAGGACGAGGGCCGGAGTTAACAGAAATGCTTTGGGATTTATCTTCCTTTTAAATAATTGATCTCACTATTAATTAATTAATTGAAATATTGTTTGTCTATTGGAATATGTAACATCTAAGCTTTTGCAAGCTAAATTTTCTCTTGTCAGTCTATGTGGCCTGGTGTATTTACGTTCAAATTGTTACGGTTGTAAAATGAAAATGAATAAGAACAGTTTTATTTAAGGTTTTATTCTGAACATGTTTCAACCAACAAGAGTCTTCAAACTTTTTAGTTGGTCGCATTTTAAGATATTTTTGTTTCCTTAAAACTGACGTCACATTATCGTTTCCCGTGAAGGCGTTTGCTTTCTGTGAAACTGTTTAAGTTGTTTTGCCTTTCAACAAGTTACAATGAAAAAGTTTCGATAATATGACTTGTGAATTAATGGTTTTAAAAATTGTTAAATACAAGTGATAGACGAAGACGTGGTAGTTTACTCAATGTTGCCGCGCAACAAGCATAGAATAGGTTTTTAATGTTCGACTTGTTTTAATTAGCTTATATTGTTAGATGTAAAAAATCAGGTTTCACAAAGTATATTATTTTTGAAACAAAGAAATTCGAGAAACAGAGTTAGTACATAATTTGATCTTTAAATTAAATAGGGGACATTTATTTTAAACAAGCAATTCAGAGTTCTTGTATGGAACTTAATCAATCTATTTCAACGCTTACAAGATAATTCAAATGTAATAGCGGCCCAATATAATGGCTATAGAATAATTGAATAAACTGTTCAGTTTGAAGCTTCTACTGTGTGCCTGCTTTTTTTTTTTGTTTTTGTGATGATTTACTAGTTCCCAAAGCATTTTTGTCATCTTGCCGTCTCTCGTCTGTTGCCAAGGATTCAAAGGCGCAATTCGTTGGAGCTTACATTAAGTTAATTCTTGGATCATAATCGCATAGCTGAGCAAAAGTGTTGGGATACTTGACCGTTTTTTTTTTTTTTTTTTTTTTTTTCGAAAGAGTTACAGTTGTCTTCACCTTTCCCACCCCTCCCCCAATATAACGTTTTTGGTCACAATGTTTCAGCACTTTGAGCAGGAAAGGCGCACAGACCCCGGGGTTCAGACAATTGGAAGAATTCGCCTCTGTTCCCATTCATTTTATGAATTAGTCTTATTTTTACTATCCGTCAGAACATTTATTCAAGATTATAGACTTTTATGTAGCCCTTCAATTTGTCTTCATTGCCATTCTTCCCGTGGTGACAACCTTTTCGTGACAACTCCAGTGACAGTGTGAAGGAATTACAGGTGTGACTTGATTGTAGGTCCTGGATCTTTTCAATTTGATTCCCTCGACCTTGTCGGAGAAGCGGTGGCGTTCAGCTTTCTTTAGTGACCTGGTTGTAGTTGTGTTAAAAAGAATACCCTTTACTCCAAAACCAAATTAATCAGATTCGCCAAGACACATCAAACATAAAATCGATCAGAATTTGTGAACGAAACTCCCAACCGGTGCCATGCTCGAAAACACTTGCGTAAAGCAAACCGTGACTCTCATTGATGTACTCCAGATAGATTAGGAAAAAATGGCGTGCTTTTTGTTCAGTTAGAACACGTGCTTTTTGTTCAGTTAGAACACTATTGGGTTTCATTCACCGTATCACGAGCAAGAGACAGTTACCGAACTCAAAATTTACCATGTTTATCCTTTTATCACCACACAGGTCACTTTAGACATTACTGGCATTATTGATCGTAGCAGTATAGAGCATCCGTGTCATATATGAACCCAGTAAATGTCCCGTCACTCCGCGAGTCTCCCATGCAGTACCCCAATTAGAGAGATTCAGAGTCGCGTTTACGGGAAACAGCAAACGTGAGATTCGCGTTTTTGACATAACCCGCGAATTATCATCATTTCATTCACCTGTTCAATTCACAAGTTCGCTCACAGAGCACTTTGATTGTTCTTTCCCATTCACTTCCCTGTCGCCGCTAACCATGTAAGGACCAGGCTTCTTACTCCACTTGTCTTCAATATTCGACCCTAATACTGTTCGCCATTGCTCGCATATAAACCGCCATTAATAACCGATCCAAGACAATAACAAACGCAAAGCATGCCGCTCGACAGAGAGTCTTTAACAAAACATCCAAAGAGATCATACTGTATTAGCTTTTAATTTCTCAAATATGCCTTTAAAAGGGCAGAAAACTATCTCAGAACACAGAAGACAACATTTGAAGTGTTTTTCTTACATGTTCTCGTTGGGTTCCGCTGGATAATTGTTGTGGTTATTTTTTGGTAAAATATGTTAATCCACTTGGTATGTTTACAATATCAGATACCCAAGGTTATTTTCAGCTTTTGAAGGCCGGTTCGCATGATGCAATAACAACTGGTTGTTTCATTCAAAAGAAATATGGGCGGTACTTAGTACAAAATCTTGTTAACCGCTTGGTGAAAACTCAGAGTATTTTCTGTCAGTGGAGAATGCAAAATAAAAATGGAGAAGTTACTAATTTTAATTACATTTCATCGCCGTAAAATAGTGAAATTTCAGATTCATAGAAAGTAAAATGCAAATTTCATAATATTAACTTCCCTATGAATACGTTGGTTTTCAACACGTGTAACGTATGACTCAGTCCTATTTTTAACCAATTGAAGGCTTTGATGCGTGAATAAAATTTATATTCTTTCTTATGATCCTTCATTGCGAACCGTCGTTGTCTTGGAGCAATTTCAAAAGATCTCCGTAGTCGGGAATATACGATCGATAAACGTTAGATCATTTCGGCTTATTCAGCGTGATGGGTTTTACGCGTGGGGAATCACCTCCTCAATCTCGCATGGCAAAAGCAGGTCGCAAAATCTTGCAAAACCTGAAAAACCAGTTTCGCCCGAAGAAGAAAAACAAGATCGAGGTTCATATGCAAAGAGGAAATTATCAAAAGGCCACAGATTATGGTATGTACAAGGCTGGCGTCTATGCGGTTTTCTCAGTTGAACTTGTGATGTTCGTTAATCGTTTTCACGGAATTTTCTTGTTTTAAATATTTCAAATTTAACTTCAGTCGATTCAGTGGCAAATTTTTCGCGGAGTACAGATGTCATTTTAAAAGTATTCTTGGATATTTGTACGATTCTCCGATCTCCGAGGCCCTAATGACATTTTTTTTTTAAGTAGTCTGCATTTCTTTGAATTTTATCCTCTGCTCAGTATACTTCTCATAAAGTTGACAATGTTATGCAAATCTTTTCGATATCGTGATTCTGTGAATTGGTATGATGTTGAATTATTGTTAACAAATTGTTTGTTTTCGCTATGTTGGTGCGGAGTGACGGGGGTGGAAGATGGGCGCGGCGGAAATACCCCGCTACAACAGACGCCATTTCTGTTTTTTGTGAAAAGGCGTCTTCTCTCGCAGGCTAGCCCACAATTACTGATAAATAAAATGCGAATGTTGGATTTTAATGATATTTGGCCCCAAGTGGGTTTTTACGTCAGTCCGTGGTACAATGTACCGCTGAGCAGTAGTTTCCTGTAAAAGATAATTGTAACTTTGAAGCTGTGGATGTTTAATAACCCTTTCTGTCTCAAGATTCAATACTGGCTGATTATAAGAATCGTCTTTCTTTTTTTTATCTGTAGGGACGGGATCTTTCGATGCCAAACTTTTGGCGTCAATGTCAGAAACAGAACGACAGAGACAGGTAAAGTTCCTTTGTCATAACTTGTTACTAAAGAAAAGACTCAAATTCTGCTGTTAGATTTTTATCTCGTCTTATCATTCAATCACTCTAACTTACCGATTGCCTTCTTTTATTTTATTTTTTATTTTTTTTTTATTTTTTTTTTTTTTGCTGGCGCGTTTGTTCATTACCTATCTGTTTTATTTATTTTCCTTCCTTTTTATTATTCTCTGTGCTCCGCAGAACGTTATATACGAGCTGATCAACTCGGAACAAACCTACATGGATGATCTCAGTGCGACGTTAGAGGTCAGTGTGTGATTCAAAATCCAAATTGTGTAAATTAAAAATTGCCTACCAACGTTCTTACATTTGGCTGCTTGTGGATTTGCCAATTAACAAACCAGATTTTTTCTGAGGGGTTAATTTCCTCAGTTCACGCTCGTGACCTATCTTTATACCACAGCAAACACAGGTTTTATTGTAACCGGGTAAAGGTGCGTTGCAGGTATCTTAGCTTTCCCCGCAGTCGTTTTCTTCGTAAGGAGGTTAATACGACTACCCAAAAAATGACTGCGTGGTAGGCTACACGTATCTCGAGGTGGAGTTATCCTTTTTCAACGTGACCTCAACGTAATATGTACGGCTTAAGGACGGTGCCTACTAATACAGAAGTATTTTTGTGCGGCTTATGACTATGCGGGAAAAGCAGAACTTAGCAAGGGCTAATGGAATCCAAAAAGAAAACTGGGGGTAACCACGCCTTTTTTAGAGATCGTTTTAAGCAACAATGTTTCTAAAACGCGCCAAAATATAAAGCAATAGATAGCAGTTTTTCCTAAATTGAAGCTTTATTGTCTTTGAAAAATACATGGTTACCCCCAATTTTCATTTGGGATACCAAGAGCACTTGCTAAGTTCTGCTTTCTCCGTATTAATAGTTTAAAACCGCGCAAAAATATTCCTGTATTAGTGACACTACCCATAGGAAATCTCGAGATGCGCAGAACGTATGCGCAGTAACAATAGTAGGCACCGTACTTAAAAGGGTCCAAACTGAGTTTGTTTGTTGTTGTTGTTGTTGTTGTTGTTGTTGTTTTTAACTTTTTCCCTGCTGTCTGATCTTCAGAAATAGCGTTGTTAGAGTAATTTCGGTCGTAGAACTAAATTGTTTAAATCTTGTATTCCTGAAGGGTGTGAAAGACCTTGCTCTGTTTCTTTCGTGTGCTAGATTTTCTACAATCCCTTGGCTGAATCTGGAATGCTGACTGAACAGGAATTGAGCACTGTGTTTATCAACTGGAAGGAGCTCATCTGGTGCAACATGAGACTACTCAAGTACGTCATTTGACAAATCTTGTTATTTGCATTGTAGACGTACTCCCTCCCCCCTTGGGGGGTATGCTCCCCTATATAAGCTATATAGGTATGTGTGGCACTAAAAGGTATAATTTTTGAACTGTTTTGGTCAGGAATAGGGTATAGATTTTATTCATTTTGGTCTGACAGTCTGAAAATGGTGAGGAATGTTTGGAGGCCAGGTCTGAAAACGGGTATTGAAAAGTTACATAGTGATCTGGGGTGCATACCATTTACATGGAAAACCCGGAAATTCCAGTTGGAAAATCAAATGGTACGCATCATTCCATTTGGAGTACTTCTGAAATTATGGACTTCTGGTCAAAGTGGTGCATTTTTATTGCTCCTTTTGGGATTTACAGGTGATGTTCATACATTTTGCATGTTATCCATCTTCTGTTTAACCAAGCTAAATCATATCGTATTTATGCCGAAAATTTCCATCCGGGTGGTTTGCGGAAATGGTAAGCACCCCTGAAATAGGGTCAGGGTTTGAAGAACCGAGCCGCACATCCACACCAAGATTTCGAGGAATGCCCCCTGGGCCACTTTTGCCATTTGCTCATTTCGCCATCTCGCTAGGGAGAAACGAATTGCACAAGGTTCGAAGCGTCAAAAGCGTGGGTTATCATGACAGACCTCTTCTCCCCAGTCTCAGGGCGCAGACAATGCTGGCTATGCTTACTCTGGGTCAGGAATAACAGCATAGGCAGACTATCAGTTGCCAAAAAAGGTACTTTCTGAGCAAACTGTGTTTGGTCCATTGTGCATTCAGCGGCAGGCTATTCTATTCATTTTGAAGACAGAAGACGCCTCAAGGAACATGAAATCCCTCTAAAAATACGTGTATTCCCATTACGGAATAGTCCCCAAGAGAACGCGTTCTGTTTTCCTGTTTTCCTCGCTCGTTCCAGAGTTCCTCTTCAAAGACCGCGAGTTGGTACGACTGCACGGATTGTTTTGCAGGCTACCATGTCGCCATTTCCACTTGTCATATTGTCATTTTGCGTTTTACATATAAACGCAACCATATTATAGTCCTCCCAGCCTGTGAACAGGCTCCCAAGTGGGGTTTAGGGCGAAGAGAAAAATCAAACTCGGTCTGGGGCTAGACCGCGCTCGGTTCGCCCCGCTTCGCTCTCCATTCTCTTCGCCCTATGCCCCACTTTGGGAGCCTGTTCACAGGCTGAGACCTCCAGTCGTGACTTCCTAGAATCCGAGTAGAACCACGAGGGAACCACGCGCGAGTGAACGCGTAGTTCGCTCGTTTTACCATCCCTAAGAAAAATTAGGGACTACTCGGATTCTAGGAAATCAATCACAACTGGAGGACTGCTCGTTTTGTCTACGATTTCCAAAGCAAAGGAGATGAAAAGACAGACAAGATACTTATCAACTTTTGTGGATTGATTTTCAGAGCCTTTCTGATTCGTAAGAAGATGAGCAGTAGTGTGGCCATTACGTCGATTGGCGACATCCTCTGTGAAATGGTACGTTATTTTGTAATTGAATATAGAAAGGCGAGGGAAACCACGCAAGGGAGACGCGACGCGCTCGCGTAGTGTGCTCGCTTTATTACCCTTAAGAAAAGCAAGAGACTGCTTGTAGTCTAGTAATTGAAATAAGGAAAGGAGGCTGCAATATAGCTGTGATGGAGATGATAGATGATGACCTTATTTACGCCCCGTCAGTGTTTTTGTTATGAGATGCTAGTGGGTTAAAAAGCAGGAGGAATTTGTCTCTTGTCTTACGGCGTTGTTGATTTGTTTTGTTTGTATTTTAGTTGCCCCGACTGACACCGTACGTTAGATTCTGCAGTTGTCAGCTGAAAGCTTGCCAGTTGCTACAAAATAAGGCAGAAACGAACCCGGAGTTCAAACAGCTTGAGAAGGTAACAGAAAGCTTTTACTGACATGTAAAAAATCACCAAATTAGCTCATGTTTATTTCTATTTAGTTCACTATAGTTGCTCTTATTCAAACAATTCGGCATAAAAAACATAGAGTGACACATTACTAGAGGCCTAACCAGCCTCGCACAACCAAGGGTAAATAAAGTGAGTTATTAATTACTTGAGTCACATAAATCCCTCAGGTAGCTGAGACTAATCGAGGTGGGTCGTGATATGAGAAGAAATTATTTACAGATACAGACATTACGCAAAACATTAACAGACGTTCGCGTAGAAATTTGATCACCGGAATATAATGAAAGGAGTAAATAAATAGATAAATGTTGAAAATAAATAATAAAAATTATTCAATTGACCAATAAATTTTCAAATTGCTTTTAAAATTTTAGAATTAGTTTGAGTTATTGAAAGGATGACGCGAAATACTTGTGAACTGAAACCACATGCGAGGGGACGTAGCCTGCGAAAGCTTGCTCGCAGCCTAGGAGGGACGAAAAATATGTTGTTACCCAAGTTACTTACAGTCTGATGAAAACGGAGATCTTAAAACACTTTAAAGTCCACACTTGACAAATAAAACGACACGAAAAAGCTAGCTTGTATGAAAATAGGTTGCTAAGATTTCAATAAACCAAAACCGGCCAGTTATTTTTTAATCGTTGATGTGGTTTGGTCTTAAATGAACGATAATTAATCAGCTAATAATGATGTTTGTTTCTTTGTTGTTTTTTTTTGTTTGTTTTTTTTTTCAACAGAACTGTATCGCTGATCGTCGGGCGAAAGGTCTTCCTTTGAGCAGCTATCTCCTGAAACCCCTGCAGAGAATCTGTAAATATCCTCTTCTGATAAGGGAGGTAAGCTTTCTGAGCTAATCTTTTTTTAAGTGTAATCAAACCAGAATCCAATCACATGCCTCAAATTCTCCAGCCTGCGCGCAGACCAACCTCGTTCCCAGCGTCTTTCACCTCCCCACCCCAGAGGGGTGGGCTCCCTCTGGGGTGGGGAGATCAAAGCGCAGACGTCTTCTATTTCCGCTCAAAGGAAATCGGAGCCGTTTGCGCACAGCCTACTCTTTCTCATGTTTGTCAAAAGTTTTGATTCGCAAACAAGACTGGCATTCCGTTTGAACGGCTTCCTTTCAAAATGAATGATGCATTGTGTTCAAAAGCAAACTCTGAGTATTTGAAATAACAGCTTCAATTCTTGTCGTCCCTGGATGAAAAGCGAGTAATACCTTCGAATTTTTTTTCCGTTCCCTAAAAATGCATACTGGGTTCGTGCGCGTTTCAGGGTATTGAAACTTTCTCGCCTTGGTGAATGAAGTGAGATATTTGGTTAAATTTGAAACATTTCGCCGAAATATTTTCCCCCGATGGTATCTTGGCCTTCACTTATAGATACTTCAGTAGTTAACGAATTTAAATTGACGCGACATTGCTTTGAGATTGTTCCGTATTTTCTTTCTTGTCAGATTTTAAAATACACTCCCGAGAACCACTTCGACAAAGCTAATTTAGAAACTGCGCTCGAGAAAGCTGAAGACCTCTGCCAACAGGTGAGAAAAAATTTGCTTTAATACTTTAATCGGGGAATACGATTCCATTCCTAAAAATTTTCGCCAGCTCCAATTTTCAGCTAAAGAATTCGAGCATATCAAACTGGGTCAGCTTTCACAAATTTCTCTTTTCAAAGGCCATAAAATGATGTGGGAATGCAAAGAAACACCATTTTATAATTTTGCTGTAATGTCTTTTTTGGGTGCCCCTGTTTATGACCAAGCTCGATACTTAACATCGTTTTTGACTCGTGAATGCGCGCATGCGCAGTGAACGAGTTATCGTAATGTGGGGGAAAATGTCACTCGGTCGCTCAAATATGACGTACTCTCACGGCTCGCTTTAGGTTCTCTCCTCCTTCAATTATTTCTTTGAAGGTTATTGAGCAGACATAACTCAACATCCTGTTAACTCCTAACTAACAGATAAGGGGTTTAAACTTCTTAAGAAACTTTGGTGTTGAATTTCTTTACGCTGATCAAATTACCTTATCAACTCTGTTGATAAAACCAAACTTTTGTTAAGTGCTAACTACATTGTAAGTCAAGTTTGCCTTATTTTCAAGCAGGTGTGAAAACCCCTTACATTTTAATATTCTTTTGTCTACGTTCAAATTAGCCTGACTAGCCTTGTTTAAGGTGAAATGTTCTTTTGAATTTTGAACTGAAGAACGAGGTTAGTAAGGCTAATTTGAATGCAAACAAAAGAATTTTAAAATGTCAGCCTTTTTGCATAGGGTCTATGACTGACCTCCTTTTCCTTTAAATCTTTTCGTAGCTTACAATCAGTAAAGTGTCCAATCGAATCTAAGAAAGAGACTGTTACTCTTTTCCATTTTTCACCTAATTTTTGTGCGTATTTCCGCAGGTTAATGAAGGCGTTCGTAACCAGGAAAACACCGATCATCTTGAATGGCTTCAAACCCATGTCAACCTGGAAAGTATTGGAGAGGTGTGTGAACAGCTGTTACCATCATTTTCTTTGTAAAATAATCTGAGAAATGCAGGAACGACTAGTAATATTCCACCGTTTCATACTGCGAAAACTGGAGGCAAACTAACGTTTTATTGTGTAGTTTAATTTAAACTGTAAAACAATCGTTATTCGTTCGTTATTCTCTGGAATTCACGCGCGGATACGCGAATCGCAGAAATCGCGAACTCGCGAGGCGAGAAGCGTCGAAAGCGTGTATTCTCGCGCGTGAGCCTCGTACGCCCGTAAGCGGACAAAGGCAACGAAAAACAATACGGACTGTTTTGAAGTGTATGTGTACTTAAACCGTTTGGTCTGCTCTAATCTGTAATTCTAACGTTTTTATTTTATAGCGTTTGGTTTTCAATTCCACGACCAACTGTCTTGGACCGCGTAAACTCCTACACTCTGGGACGCTTTGGAAGGTAATGAATCAAATTTTGCCATATTTGCCAACACGGTTGGCACGGTTACGCCAACCGCACCTCTCAAATCATTATCTGTACAAACAGTCTTCAGTTTCTCTTCGTTATCATTCACGATTTCAGGTCAAGAGCGGAAAGGAACTGAAGGCTTTCCTGTTCAATGACTTCCTCATGTTAACGCGGCCGCAAAGCTCCATTACCGGCAGTCTGTCCAAGAAGATTGGGTTCGAGTCGAATGAACAGGACGTCATGTACTCCATTTACAGGAAGGTATGTTTCTAGTATCCAGGTCTCTCACGAACTTTTAACGAGGTTGCTGATCGATCGTCTTGAAGGAACTACCCTTTTAGTAGTAATATAGCATTTTATCCCAATGATACACTGAACGGCCTCTTAGAACATGGCTCACGAATCAGCAATAGCACTTTCTGAAGTAGCACCTACTAAATGCTTATCCTCAAATAGTGCTGGCTTGGTGCGTTAGCACCTGATTTAAAGCAGTGACAACCACATTTTTTTTCGGAATTCACTATGTTTAAAGTCTTTACAAAGCTTTTACTAATTTAACTGTTTCCGCTTTATTTCAGCCCATTATCCTGAATGAGGTCATACTCAAACGGAATCCGGAAGCAAACAGTAGGTTTAATGAGTAATTTGACTTTTATGTTTGGTGTACACGTACTTGGCCGAAACTTCAGACATTTCATTGTAAATGTCACCAATACGCAAACAAAGAGATTTGAGAAAAGCGCCTAGATTGGTTAACTAACTTCGTTAATGGTAATGTATTTATATACTGCACATATCACATATTCTTATGGCTGTTTACAATTCCTCTGTGGGGTGAGATCGGACGTCAGCATGTAAAGGCGCCTCTGGCAGCCGCTATCAGTCCATATTTTGATCTCACCCACCCACCCAACCCACGCATGAATGTGAAAGACAGATGAAATCAGAGATTGTTAATTTTCTATTGTGGAAACTATATTCACCAACAACATTTTTTTTTTCTTTCAGCTGAGGAATATGTGTTCCATTTGTCGCACATTGATCAGTTGTATTCCTTCCGAGCAGAATCAAAATCTGAAAGGTACCTTTTAATTGTCGCTAGCTGTCTATTGTGATTTACGCTACTGCTGTTTAATCTTGACCACAAAAGTGAGAGGAAGAAAATGCATAACCTTGTATGTAGAGGCACTGCTAAAAACTACAGAGTGCTTAGAGTAGAAAATAAATTGTTTCCTGATCCCGTCATTTGAAGTTTAGAAATTATTTTAGCTTTCAGGACCAACAATTTGTCAAGTAGTGAGATGGTAATTTTTTGTCACCTGACTTGAGGTGGTGTGAGTCACGTGACCTAATGTCCAAAACGACCGTTAGTAAAGTGGGGCCCTATCACTGCCTCTCGATGGCCTCTCTGACGGTTACGAGCTATCAGTGGTCTATTTGGACACACGTGTCCAAAACTGTAGAGACTGTTTTACCTTAATTCTCATTCATGATAGTTGATACGTTGACAAGAAGACAAATTGTTCACTATTCTGTCTCAAATTCCGAAACTAATTGATTGTACCTTTTTTCAATAGAAATCGATGGATGGAGTTGATCGAAAAAGCATCACAGACGTACATTGAAACCGAGAGGGAACTGAGACAGAAAGCTTACAGAGGTTAGCTTGATGCTGTTATCTGTCTCACTGTTTGATTTTATACATAAAACCCAGAAAGTTAACCCTTGGACTGTGTAGAGTTTTTGTCGTGGCAAATTCACAATGGCAAAACTTCTTTTTTAAATCCTGGCAATCAGTGAAGATACACTGTGAGGCGAAGTTTCTTATTTATTGTTTTACAGCTTGCTATCGAAAGACAAGTTTGTGGAACACAAAAGTGTGGTGTTCTATTCTGTGTAGATTGGAGTTCTTCTACAGTTTGACCATTCTGATAACTTTTGAGAAGTTTTGTTTCGAATTTTGATACATTGACAGGAAAATTTGTTCGAATTTCGTCCGAAATTTTAAAAAAAATGAGTCCAGAACTTATTCGACTGAAATTAAACACATCTTAGCATTTTTAGTTCAAAGGGTTTGTTTGTTTGTTTGTTTTTTTCTATTTGAGTGCTAGAATGAGGTTAATCCTTAATGAGGATGCCAACATCACAAACGTGGTTTACAGAAGGGTCCTCTAGAAAATTACCAAGAACAAATAAAAACGTAATCATAGAAACAGGAAATGAAAAAAATATATATACAAACGTTAAAAGTAGAAGTAAAAGGATCATAAAATTGCTTTCGACAGCCCACGTTTAAAAGCAGTCAGTGACGGACTCTCATCAAAATTTTTAGGAGGACACATATTGCATGAGCAAAAGCGGGTTGAATGGGAAGTGAATGATAATTGGTTTCCCCTTTTTTTTTTTTTTTTTTTGGTTATACTGACGTCACTTATCTTTATCATTAGCGCGATCGTTCCGGACTTTTGGAATAGGAAAGCTCAAAGTCACTTTAGTAGAGGGTGTTGACTTGATAGCGTCTGATCCAAACGGTGAGTCCTTGTTTCGTGTCAGTTTAGAGTGATTATGTAATAATTGTTGTCAAGTTTCAAATAAGTTGGACTGCATTGGAATCGGAACCAATCAGAACTCGGGGTAAAGACATGGAACCCAATCTCCTTCCCAGATTTCCCTCGGTCAGTTCACGGAAAAGAAATCTGGGGACCAGATTACGTGTAATTGATAGAAAGCGCGGGAAAAGCCTCGTGTTCTTTTTTTTTTTCTTTTTTTCTTGCCTGACTGAAAGATGACATCATCATCAATGTGACTGGTCAGAGCATCCTGCGCGCGTTCCTGCGCGGGTTCCCGCGTGGGTTTCATGAAACACTAAACCCAGCTAAAGAAGGCGCACAACAAAATTTTAAACAAATGACTGATAATGGAAGTCAATTTTAAAACCGCTCTTTAACAAATGCGAAACACAAGCGCGCACGCCAAGTAAATTATTGCTTTCAAAGTCAGATTAAAAACCGTTTTAGCTAATAAAAAGCCAGACAAGTAAATAGTCGCCAACCAAAAGTCTATTAATTTTAAACATCATTTGAAAACCGTTGTAGTTTTTCCTTCCCCTTAAGAAAAGGTTTTTCCCTAACGGAAGGAGAACTGCAATTAGATCTCTGCCAAGGTAACGAGTGTCCATTTAGTACTGAAGAAAAACAGGGGCTCATCTTTTTAAACTTGTTGCAGCAAGCATGAAAATTCAAATGATTTTGGATTAACGAAGTCTGAAAATTTATTGACCAAGAGGAGTTGTACCTAAGAATCGTTACTTTCAGCCAAGCTGTATTTGGTTTTTCTTTTCTTAAAGCAAACTTAGATCACAATTCGAACGTTTCATGAATGGAAGCGATGTCTGAATCTGATTTCTGAAAGTCGAACAAAGATTTGTTCCCAATGTAGCACATATTCACTTGAGTGGAAACAAAATACGGACGACACCTTCTTCTGTTAGTCAAGCTGAGACGAAACTCCAAACAGTCTGGATTATCACTAAATCTGAAAATGGAGTGACTTCAAGGAAGGCAACGTTAATCAAAACCACAGCGTGAAATCACCAAATGAGTCTGGATTTTATTGCGAACGCAAACTGCGCCAGTTATTTTCTACTATTCATAACACTCGTAATGAGATGCGAGGTTTGAATAGCCCAAAGTAACACCCCATTGATAACTGGGTGTGCAGTAACATGTGTGGTATGATTTAGCATGCTAATAAATACCGAAGTGGAGCAGAACACTCCTTCTTGCTCAGTTTTTTCAGCGAAGCAGGAATGGCCCTCCCACCCACCCACTCAATTGGCGTGGGTCGTGTAATACTCCTTCCCCCCTAAGCCAAGCTGTTCCAGCTTGGCTTAGACCACTGATCAATATTTTTCCCATATCTTATTATCAACTGAGCATGATTGAGAGTGTTATGTAATAGTATACTATTCTGTTCTCAGTACCGATAGGGAGGTTTGTTTTAGCCTAATCGGTCTGTCTACAGTAGGCTTGTGCGATGTTTTTGATCGATTAGAGAGACAACCGACCAGCTCCTCAAGGCTTCAGAGCACTTACTTTTAACTCGTTCAACGAGATCAAGTTGATCACGCGATTTAATCGAGGTAAAAAGACGACCAAGATGGAAGTGAATATTCCACTGAATTGCTCAAGTTGCGTACATAAATGTGATGGTCTGCCTTTATTAATTCTGCCGTCCGTACTTCAAATCTATGAATTTTTTTTTTCTCACTTCCATCTCTCCACTTCGACGGGTATATTAAAGGGGAAGTATCATGGGGGTTTTGATATCTTTTGTTGAAATGATGAAATAAGACCTTCAATCAGCTGCCAAGTAATTGTAGAATGACGAGAGGAAAGAAATCAACTCAATTCTTGAAAGGAACAACCCGTGATCTGTTCTAGTGCATTTTAGAAACAAAAATGCGAGAACTTGAAAAACATTAGCCTAACATTTTTCAAGTTTCAATCCATACCGGCCAGCTTCCAATTGGCTTTGACGCGCACTGCCTCCAGACACAAAAAAACGCCCTTTCGCGAGTTTGATTTATCCAAGCCCATATCGCAGTGGTCATCGATTCAAATCCCGTTCAAGCTTGAATTTTTTTAATTTCTGTTGTTTTATTTCCTTAAGCCTCGTAGCCATTCAAGCTAGAATTTTAATACATCGAATTTGGTTTATTCAAATGTTCATTTCATTCTCTGAAATACTGGTTCGGACTGGTCATGCCCGACGCATAACAGTTCGGTGTACGATTTTACTCACAGACTCAAAAGTTAGAGCCACCTTGTACAGCAAACGGTACTACATGCTAATAATTCTCAATCTGTTTTGTCTGAAATGACAAATGGGTAATTTTTTTGAAACTAGGTTGACAGGATTAATTCAAATATGAACTACAACTCCACGAAGTGTACTCCTTTGTTCGAAATTGTACAGTGTTTTGGCAACCTGTTATTTCTAATGTCGGACCACATTTAAAAATAGAAATTAAAAAAGAATTGTTGCCTTTTTTCTGGTTAACGAAAAACGCCTTTTATTTTCAGTAATAGGAACAGCTTCATCGACAATGAGACGTAAACCTTAGTTTTCAAAACCAAAATTTATTATTATTTGAATCTTAACGATGTAAGTTAAATACCTCGAGAAAAGAGCAGTTTATCTCGTCTCAGAATCGTTAATTAAGTTGACATGATTGTTAAAAAACGTGCGAGAAAAAGTTATTACATGGCGAAAAAAAAATATTATCAACTAACGATTGCAAACACAACATCCAGATCACTAAGAACATAGAAGATTTAGGTACAATCTCGGTGTCATCATGCAAGGAAAAGCCAAGAATGATTTTCAACTATTTCGCGTCTTGTGTATTAGAAGTACGTATATACAGTGTGTTAATCTCTTTTAGATAAACTTCTTCCATGACAACAAAGTGATGTTTACAAACCTGCAAGTATTAACATGAAACTTAATCAAGGTCGGATCGTTTGTTATTTAGATTTGCTTTTATCTTATTTCATGTTTGGTTTCAACATAACATGAAAAATTAGACAGAAGACAAATCAAATTGGCGCCGCAATGCTAACAGCTTTTCCTTTATTTATTTTCTCACGCGACAAACGTACAATCGTTTTTCAAAAACAAAACATGACTTTTTAAAATTGCTTTAATGCGGAAACTCTTGATTAATGTATAGGTTTATGGATTTTCTGGGCTTTCGGCCTTTTTCATGTTTCACTTGTTTTTTGCTAATAAAAACCTGAAAAACCTCTGAAAGTGTAAACACGGTTTTTCATTTTATGCTTTATTTTCACTAATAAAGCCACGTGTTCTTTTGTTTGAGTTTGAGTCCTCGTAAGCAAGAGACTGGACTCCGTACTCGCACTGAAAAGTTTATAGTATTTCGGTATTCCTTCCCATGGCGAACGTTTATGTTTCACAAATACCGTCTGCGGAGTTGCGCAGTATCCTTAACCTAACTAACAGAGTTTTATCTCCTGTAAAACTTCCTTAAACGCGGCTCTGTAATTTGTGCTTCCAACTGCGTAGGTAATCGGATTTAAGCTCGAACTGCAGTACACCAAGAAATACGAGATCTTGTAAAACGCGCTTTCCTGACGTATGTTGGTGGCGGTTGCTATCGCATAAGGGAAGAAGCAAAGCACAAACACAACGGTTACTATCAGCAACATCTTGACGATTTTTCGCTTGACAATTTCATCTGCCTGTCCTCCTGCATTTGCGTTTGAACTACATATAGTGTGGGTAAAGTAAAGTCCCTTGATGATGCTGAAGTAGCAAATGAACATGGTGATGAAGGCTGCTGTTACTATAACAGCAAGGAGAATCCAGTACGCGTTGCCGTTTCCCGAAGACGTCGGCCACATTGTTAGGCATCGCTTTCCTTTCTCGTCGTACGTCATGAACACAAAAAGCGGGATGACATACGCAATGGCGAAAACCCAGATTGCGGCGATCGCATAGATGACATTGTCTTTGTTCAGTCGAGAAGGCCTCTTCATGGCGTGCACTAGAGCTTTATATCGTTCTACTGAGATTAACGTCAGCGTTAGCCCGGATACGATCATGCCTATTCCGGCAATGCTGTGTGTGGTGATGAACTTGCAGAGGAAAGTGCCCGTCTTGCCGCCAGGCTGTGTAGTGTATGAAAGCAGCGTTCCTGGCATGCACCAAACAAGTGTCAGCAGGTCTGCAATGGCGAGATTAACGAGAAGGAAGTTCATTGTGGAGTGCATGGATCGCTTTGTACGAACCACGTGTATGACCAAAGAGTTACCGCAGATGCCAAGAAGAACCACGATGGTATAGGCAGTGATGAGTATAGCATCAGCAGTGTCAACTTGCATTGTGAAACGCTTTGATGATTTCAAATGCCTTAAATCTAGCTTAATTTCGCAATGGTGTAAAATCAGCTTAACCCTTGTGGTGTCTCTCGGAGCAAATTTCTTCGTGTGATCTTGCCGAGTTCTTCTTTAAACCTAGTGTATGGCAACTTTATCCAAGTGTTAATCAGTTTGAAGTACCTTTACGATCGCTTGATTTGAATCGCAACTGTGCTAAGTTAAGTTTAGTCGTGATATCTTTCGACTGAAATTTGCCCGCCTCAGCCCGTCTTCCCTCAACTGAGTTTGTTTCTGGATAAGTTCGCAACGTGTTCTTCGAATTTTTGTGTAATGTAGGTCCGGTTTTGCCTCACGGATGCATGGAAATAGATGTTCACTTTCACGTGGGCTTTCTTCAACGAGAAGTCACGTGATTAACAATTTCCAGTCTTTCACGCCCACAATTTTACGTTATCACGATGTGGCTTCGTTTCACAACTATATGAATTCGAAATTAAAGTTTTGATTCTTGCCCGTTGCTGTATCGGAGTGTCAATATTCTGAATAAGTGCCACAGCCGAGCTTTGTAACTTTTACCAGCAGCTCTTGAATAAACAGTGCTTGGATTCAATGCTTGGATTCCTTGATTAATAAGTCCCGGCCGTGCTTTTTAACTTTTGCCACCAGCGTTGGTCTGGCTTCCCTTCAGTAGTACGAGAGATCTTGAACTACAATTTTATGTCTTTGACGTGCGATGCCCTCTGCTATCAGTCTTGCTGATTGTGCCCGAACGGTCTTTGATTGCAACTATTTCTTAAAGCTTCTGTCTAATCCGTTCGTTTATAAAGTATTTTATGCCCATGCACGGTGTGGTTTGGTTTGCCAATGTTATTTAATCCTTTGTACAACTTTCTTCTGTTTATTCAGTTCCTGATTGAATACACCAGCAGAGTTTCGTGATCTTTTCCAACAGCTTCGGGGTATTTGTGGTCCGGTTTTGTTTCAGGAGTATTTCGATTTTTTCTTTGTCTTTGTTAAGAGCCCCTATCAGTTACTCCTTGGTAATCGTACCAGTTAAACTTGCTAAGTGGAACTTGGAACTTGGAACTTGTGCCAGCCAAATTTGCGTAATTTAACCTGGAAATCGCGCTAAAAATACTGAGACGTTCAATTTGCGCTCACTCCAAAGATATTTTTATTGGACACTTGATCTCTCTCCTTCTTCCTATGCCTTCAATTCATCAAACGGTTGGTCGTTGTCTGTGAGAGACTTAATACTTCCCCATATTGCAGATGACCATATGCCCTAAGAGAACATTAACATCAATGTTTAGAAAATTTGAAACCACTAAACGCATCGAGCATTAATAATTTGAATGAAAATGCCGTTTTGCAACCGGATACGCTTATTAAAAAGCGCCTTTGGCCAAATGATCAATTTTGTCTCAAAACAGACCATTAAATCCCAAAACTTTTGTTTGGGTTTCATCAGCTGCTTTCAAGGTCAGTTGTAAACTTGTATGCACAGCTTTATAAACCTTGCGAAAGGAGAACTTCTTGAATAAATTTCTTAATTCTAGGTTAGATTCGTCAGTTTGTAGTTTGTGGTCCTGATTATCTAGCCACCAACTGTCGGCACGATGACGCTTCCTGACTTCAAGTATCAAAGCAAACGGACGAACAATTAGGACTCACAAAAGCGAAGGTGTGGTTAAAAGGTCCTGTATATTTTATACTCTTGCGAAAGCCACTCACACCGACTATGTATTTGTTTTCAAGCGCTGAGAAAATAAAAGCCCTTTGAGTCTTCAATTCTATTGTTTCAGTGAGCAAAGTTTTGTTTTTACTTGTGAATTTGTGCTTGATCTCCATTAAATCTGTAATTGCCTTTGGGAAACCGCTTCCAAATACCAAATTGCGATTTTTGATCGCGAAATCCTTGTTTGGGTTACGAATGGCTTAGTAACGTCATGTTATTTTAATATATTTGTTTGGCCTTGAAGGAAGTTTGTAGTTCGATTTCTCTGAGCGACCATTTTGGTAAGCGAAGAAAAATCTCGAAGAATCCAAGACATGCTATTGACTATTAACAATAGCATATCTGACAAAGCTCCACCTGCAATTAGAGATCTTATCACCGTACGCTCGACCAAGTATGATCTTCGACATGATTATGTCCTTTCTCTGCCAAAAGTTAACACGACTAAATATGGTCTCAAATCATGGAGATATTTTGCCGCTAAGACATGGAACGAGCTAACAAATGATATTAGAATTAAAACCGGCACTAATGAAATGAAGAACAAAATCCGATCGCTTAAGTTTTGACTGTCATCGGAATAATTTTTTTTTTTTCATCCGATTCTTAGTTCTTAGCTTTTACAGTTTTTATACCATGAATTGTTGTTCATTTTTTAGTTTCTAATTTTCAGTATATACTTGGCCGTGGATTACGCTAAGCGCAAATCCCACGTTAGATAAAGTATCGTTATCGTTAAGCAATGATAGAACCTGATGTCTTGTGTACAACCGCCTCTTCACAAATTAAAATCTTGTTTGAATCATTTCCTAGTCGAACACTTCCTCTAAGTGACCGCCATGCCGAACTTGAATCAAATCCCGTTTGAAAAGAATCTAGTCCAACACACCCTAGAATCTTTTGTAAGCGACCGCGGCCCTTCAGCGACCATCTTTGGCAAAGGACGGTTTAAATCAGATCTCAGTTACATTTCTTAGAATCGGTCTAGTAAGCGACTAATGCCTATGATTTCAATCCCGCCGAAATTAGAATTTGGTCAAACACTTTATTTCGAATCTCTCATGGTCGACCATCTCTGAGTACAAGTCTTTGCCGGAGACAGTTTAATTTTGAAAGCTTTTTCTAGTTTAGCTGGCACTTACCCCTTTCCTTCCCAAACAATGTTGAATTTCCCCTGCAGTAGCTGAGTTTTGACTTGCCACGACACTGGATCGGGAGAAAATGTTTTGAATATGGAAGCAGTGTTATTGCCAGCGCGTACTGACCGACTGTCTCAACTGCATTTGACTCGACTGTCGTTTCCGTCTGCTTTTAGTCACAATAGTTACAATGTAGCTTTATCTTCAGAAATTGTGTTGAATGCAATGTAGTGGATTTAGGTGGCATTTTTAACGAGTCCAAACGCATGCCTTGGGGTATGATAATCATGAGGTGTGCAAAATGAACAATGTCCCAGACAGAGAATTATACCGTATAGCTTTTTTTGTCTTAATGCGTGGACGCAAGAGTAGGCTGAGAAGATGACGGTAGGAATATATTTAGCACCGAAAGTCTGTACCATGCTTACCTTGCAATGTTAGATTCCCAACTCGAATCGAATGCCTTGAATCGATTGCCATCCTCAACAAGTGAAGTAAAGACGCAGCTTGTTAAAATTGGAGCGGCGTAAACATTTTCGCCAAAAAGGATTTGAAGTCAAGTAACCATTAAATCGTGTTTTTTTTGACAGGTGTGTCAAATGGCAGCGTGGATGACACATTTAAAATTGCCTCGTGGTTTTCTTGTGCAATTTATAACACAGATGTCGTGTAAAACCTTGAACATTTTGACTCTGTGTCAACTTCCCGTGTTGATTTAATATATTTGCTACACTTTTCGTAGTTAAATTACCAAGAATTTCTCACTTTTAAC
The DNA here is from genome assembly GCF_977016875.1 of Pavona decussata. Lineage (NCBI taxonomy): Eukaryota > Metazoa > Cnidaria > Anthozoa > Scleractinia > Agariciidae > Pavona > Pavona decussata. The sequence goes on from NW_028145460.1 coordinate 2,303,011, forward strand.
ATCTTTTGTATATGAAAGAGTGTTCAGCGAAAGTCCTAGACGAGTTTCATGTAAATGGCCCTCGTCTGGTGAACATTAGGGACAACGGCAACGCCAACGAAAACTTCCCTTAAAAATTTAATTTCATTTCATTTTTGCTACTTCGCGATTATTTCAACTCGTTGAGCTTCTACAGCAACGGTGAACTACCCGGAACCAAATTGGTAGGAGTGGCTTTCAAGTGAAGGAAGAAAATGGAGAATTCACCTTCATGTGCTCACGTTCTCTGCAAAACCTTGAATTTGGTCATTTCACGTTGTTGTTTTACAGAGGACGGCAAAGAAATGTGTTAATTTTTTTGAAGAAAACATAAACGCGAATCTCGCACTTGTCGTTTGCCGTACCGCGGTTCTAAATCTCTCTAATATCCAATGAGTATCAAACTTGCAAGCTGACGATTTTTAATCTTCAATCAGAGGACCAGGGTTATTCTTGTTTTTGTAAAGGTTTCCGTCGCTTGAGCGGAATTTTTACTGCCAAAAGCCATTATTATTAGGGTTAAAAGTTAGCAATTCTTTGTCTCCCGGATACACAAATGAGTGCTAGCTTTAAATTTACATATAAGGTTTGCATTTTTGAGGAAGTCTATATTTGTTTGGAGGAAATAAAAATTGCCTTCAGGGGATGAGATACATAAAAAGTAATCCAGGCCTTATATTGAGTGGTTAATTCGAATTTACAAATAAGACACGTTTGAACAAACCTCTTATTGTTATTGAATATAATGGGTAATTTTTGAGGAAGTCTTAACGATTGAGAGAACTTATACTGCCTTGGGGAAAGTCCATCATAATAAGTAACCCAGATGTTATCGCAATGAATGCGCTCATGATGCTGATATTAGCCTCCCGCGCAGTCGTTTTTAGGAGACTCGTATTTGTGGGGAGGAGGTAAAACAAGTCCCCTAAAAACGAGTGCGTGGGAGGCTATCCTGATATCTGACAGGAAATATTACCAAAATGTTTTAACAAGTAAACGAGGCGTTGTCTCGAGGGCCCAGTTGTTCCGGATTAACGTGAACTTTGGTGCGAGTTTAATTAATAATCAATAAAGATTCTCCCAAAAGATTTTTGTCGTTCAGTTTTGCTTTTGACTTTTCTTAACCGTTAGCTTGAAATTAGCCTTTGAACCCATTTTAAAGGAGCGAGATGAAAACCTCGATTGACTTTTAATCGTGGATTACGGTTAGTCGGCTTTCGAACAACTGGGCCCTGGGTGTTTAAAAAAGTCATAAGATTCAGACTCAACTCGTACAAAGAAATATGCTTGAAATTTGCGTATATTATCGTCCCTCCATTTGCTTCGCCGTGTATCAGGAACATATTCGGTTATATTCGATGAATGTCTCAGTGTTCGGAAGGCTTCGATCGCCTCAGAGATTCGGGTTGATTAGCGAAGAAAAACTAGCATTTTCCTTTGTGTTTAGTCACCATTAACTTAAGTAACATGGGAAAATTAATTCTTTTGTTTCTGAGGGGGCGAAAAATGTCGTTAAGAAAAAGCCAACAGCAGCTTGTAAATTCTGGAAAGAGGGATCTGTTCCTTCAAATTTTCTGCTGCTTAAAACTTAAGCTAGAGAATCTAGAGAGGTCAAACTTGTTAATGTACACAAATATCCCTTTTAAGGCCCGAAAACGATCTTTAAAAAAAAAACGACATGTAAAGTATTTTTCTCTCAAGTGTTCTCGTAGGATGTTCGTGTGATATCTATGGTGGAGAGCTGGTGTTATTAACTGTAACCGTACAATGAATTAGGACCGAAAATCCTATTCTTGCTCATAGCTCGGAAGATACGTAATCTGTTGGCCTCAAATTTGCAAAAGTTTATTTCACCTTTTTACCGGTATTCTTACCTTCAACCGCCTGGTGAGAATAGACAGCTGTCTGTAATTTCTGCGGCTTAAATATTAGTCTAAAGAGTCCTAAGATATCTAACTTGTTTTAATGTACACAAACCGAACACAGATAATGCAAACGATCTTGGAAAACGGAAAACGGCATTTTCAAATCATCTTTGGGTACCCTGAGAGGTGGTGTTATTGGCATACAATATATTAGGCCCCTAAATGCTTATCTCGCTTATAGTTCTAAAGACACATAAGCTGTTGCAGGGGCACCAAACGACAATTTTCTCTCAGATCCTTTGAAACGTTATTTTAGGCGATCTGGAGTGGCTTTAAAGCTCTATAGCTTCATTTTAGGCAGCGCTATAATATTTTTATCTGTTCGTTTATTCTAGGGGAACTTGAGTCTTTTCGAAATTACTAGGGCATTTTTGTCCATTTCCCGAAAACCTTAGGTCTTATTTCCTTTCCGAAAATCGTAGCTGACCTTTTTTCGGTACCCGAAACAACATTTTTATCAATCCGAAAACACTAGGCCTTAAATTTCCCATACCACGAAAGTTCGAGGTGAAAATTCCCTTTAGAAAATTGTAGGAGACTAAGGGCCTTCCGAACAGATAATTTACCGAAACGATCCGTAGGGTGCCCCTGCTGTTGGCCTTGAATTGGCAAAAACTTATCTTAGATTTTTATCGGTATATTTACTTTTAAGAATAGAAGCCGTCTGTGTTTCTTCGGCTTAAAAATTAATCCAGTGAATCCGAAGTGATCAAACTTTTCAATGTACACAAATCTCCCTTTTAAATTAAGGCTCGAGCATTATTCTCGTTGGATCCCTCTCTGATATCAGTGGTAGAGAGTTAGTGCTTTTGCCACACAATGAAGTTGGCCCCTAAATCCTTGTCTGCCTCACAGTTGTCAAGATTTATAAGCTGTTGGCCTTGAATTGACAAAATTTACTCTTGTATTCTTACCTTCAACCGCCTCTTAAGAATATACACGCTGAAAAAAAAAGCTGTCAGCATTTTCAAGTGTACTTTCGACGGCAAACCGACTAATTCGAACCTCGATAAATATGAATTAGACAATGAATTAGCATGAAAATGATAACGTATGCTGTTTTAATATATTGCGACGCTTGCCATATTTGTTTTAGCTTGGCTGAGCTATATAGACAATTGTGATCCTGTTACGGTCTTAGTAATCAACACCTTATTTCTCAATACAGTGTTGATATGCGGTGAAGCAAACAGGTTTTGAGAATAAACAGAATCGTCAACTAAGGCGTAGTGTCGTGATCAAAAATCAGATTCTCAGAACAAGTTACTGAAGAAACGTTTTACAGTCATTGAGGAGAATTTACCCCTTATCCTTTGGACTGAAAAGCATTAATTAATATAACGAGGAGAAAGCACAATTATTTACTTTTAAATCAACCGTTTTCGGGCAGTGAGATGACATGTAATTTTCACTTGTCTTCATGTCGGCTAATAGCAAATTGGCTTGAATAACTAGACACTTCTAGACACTGAACGTTGCTTTTTGAAAAGCGTTGATGATCTGGAAATTGTTGCTTTCCGTGACGATTTGTTCAGGGAACGCTTTTCAATTAACGTTATCAGGTTCCAGGCAAAGACTCATGCTGAAACCAGTCAAAATATACCCTGTATACTTATTGTGCCCTCAGGCACAGGTGCAAAACAGCTTTAAATTGGCTCGCATTTATATGTTGACATCGGTGTTTTGACTGAAATATTGCTTTTTGGCTACGTAATAAATTCGTATTGATTGGAAAAAGGCCGAATTGCAAATAGAAGTAAGAAAATTGAACTTGGCACCTTTTTCCCATTCACAACAGGACAAGTTGTCCCCGTGTTTTAAAATAATGAAAGAAAACATGAATGAATGTCCCCTGGAAGTGGTGGGGCGCGGGGAGGCGGGGGTCTCCCTTCAAAATCCATCAAATACTTTCGCTTGTGTGTGATTGGTCAAAACGCGTCAAATGATGCAATATGCCCTATTAAAAACTGAGAAATATATAAACAATAGCCTCCATTTGGCGCGAAAATATGTTCAGATATTTGTCCGCGGACATTATCTGTTCCGAGAAGCGAACAGTTTTCTGAGAGCGAAGCTCGAGGAAAGCTGTGAGATTCGAGGTGCAGATAATGTCCAAGGACAAATATCTGAGCATATTTTTAAAGCCAGATGGAGGCTATTGTGGTTATTATCCTTCAAATATTTTTCGCAACATGTAGCAACGAGCTTGAGTATTTGAACATTTTGTTTAAGAACCGTTTACCGTCAAAAACGTTTAGAGCGTATGTTGTTTTCTGATGCTGCTTTATCGACCAGCAGGTTTATCCCTCCTTCTGTCACAAAAGCAACCGTTCCCCCATCTTGACATTAATTTTAACTGTAAACAAGACGCGCCTTGAAGTTTTGGAAATTGGGGAATATCACTTGGAGAATATCATCGGATATTCCCCCAGTTTTAGCTGGGGTATATTCAGTCACGTGAGGCGTTTAGACCAATCGCGCGCGAGCGAAAATATTTGATGGATTATAACAAATGATATTATTCAACACATTGTAACACTGCCCAAATATGGTCATGGTGCACTCGATATTCGTCGTCCGTACACAATAGATATCTTGCGATGTACGTAATTTGCGATATTCCGTGCGATTTCGCACGATGTTGTTAAATGTTTCCCCCAGTAGTCAATCCCTGAGTCGTTTTAATGCTACAGAAGGTAATATTTTTCAAAATTGAAAGCTGGAAGAGCGTTTTGGTGTTGGAAAAGAAGATGGCACCAACAAACTTGTCGAAAGTGTGGCCAGGAAACACTGAAAAATGGACATTTCACGCCGAGGCAAAGCGCCACCCGCGCTTTCAGTGAAAATATTTGAAGGATATTAAACACCTTAACCTTTACTTGGCTTTAAAAATATGCATAAACAGTCGAATATTTGCCTTTTGACATTGTCCGCTCCTGGAAACTCACAGTTTTCCTGAGCTCGCAGAAAACTGCTCTGTTCACGGAACAGCTAATGTCAGCGGACGAAACTCCGTACCCATTTTCGCGCTAATTGAACGGTGCTGTTTAGTTATGTGGATATATGTGGACCAAAAGAGTGGATTTTATAGGCGTTTTGGTTTAAATAGTGTATTTCTGAGGACTGTTCTGAAATATAATGGTATATGTTTTTGCCATTCTGGTTAAAAACCTGGCCCCAGTTGTTCAAAGGCCGGATAACTTTATCTGCTGGATGAGGCACTCTTCAGCGTCCAAAATATACTTCACGTTAAATGTTGTCCAAGGTTTTCGTACACTCCCCAACTAAGCTCTGGTTAGAGTGTGCATATTCGCTTGTGCACGAGGAAATACTGAAATCTTTGCACAGATTGAAACTGTCGGATAGTGACTTATCCACTGGATAAAGTTATCCATCCTTTGAACAACTGCGTGCCTGGAAGATTACCGAGATTTCTCACCTGAGTTTGTTTGTTTTTTTTGTTCTCGTTCTCAGGGCTCAGTGATCCTTACTGTGAAGTGAGCATGGGCAGCCAGGAAGAGAAAACCAAAGTGATACCGCAAACACTAAATCCGAAATGGAATTCTACGGTAAGACTTACACGCAATACAGATCAAACTAGGCTAACCGCTGTTCGGGAATTAAGTCGGTGCTCACCACACTCTACCCCACCCCCCTCCTCTGAGGGGGAGGAAAACCGTACCCGAATGGGCGGAGGAAATCGAGCCTACAACCAAACCTAAAATGAACCAAACGTTTGGGTGTTCATTCTTGTTTATATTTAATGGTGCATAGTAGACAGCCAGCTCAGTGGAGCTAATCCCTTGTATGTCCAATAATTAAACACTACTACGTGTAATACGACAAATGTGTCGCGGCAGTTTCGAATGTACCCCTTCCCTTACTTCGTTTCATTCTCACTGAAATGCAGTTAGAGCAGGTGACGGGAGAATGGAAGGTCATTGGTTTCGAGTTGTTTTTTTATGTTTTTAATCCAGTTTTAGTGGGACTTATAACTGATTTATTCAACAACGAAGGTTGACCCTTAGGCCCGACTACAAGTTGATGTCCGGGATTTTTTCTTAGTGAGGGAAAGAAACGAGGGTTTTTAGGGCTTCCGTTGATAACAATAATTTTGTTTTTATAATTACTGAAGGAATTACCCTGTTTTAAATAAAAGTATCTTCTTCTTCTCTTCGTGGAGCAAGAGCGAGGGGGGAGGGGAGAGGAGGGGCGAGGGAGAGCTCCTCTCAGACCCGAAGATGAGACGCAAAGGACTTTAAGAAAGTCTAGACGATCGGTTTCCCTCGTAACTAATGAAGACTGGTTTGATTTCTTTGCAGTTCACTTTCACAGTAAAAAGCTTGGAACAAGATGTGCTTTGCATTACTGTGTTTGACCGAGATCTGTTTTCTCCAAACGGTAAATTTATGTTTATTTGGATTCATATCTTCGCTTGCAACTGCTCGCGATTTGGTAGTACCCAACTACGTCGCCTGCTTATGTCCCCAATACTGGTCAGCACCTAATTTCTCTTTAAAATATCACTGCTTGATCAAACATACATGTAAGTGATGAGAATAAAGAAAATTTTCTTCTCTCATTACTAATTTATCAAGAGAAAACAAAGAAAATCACTTCTGTGATATGTGTTCCTAATTACCATAACATTTTGCCAACTTTGGCCTTGAATTTCACCAAGAATTATTGATCAGTTGAGAAGCCATATCAAACACTCGAAAGTGTGTTTCATCAGATATCCAGTCGACGGTTCTCACTGGCTTTGATTTCCTTTCTGCTCGCTTACTATATTCGTTCAGCTACACACTTCAAAGTGTTGACTTCAGATGCGCCAATCCTAAATGTTGTCTTGTTTCTCTCCCCTCAGACTTCTTGGGTCGCACCGAAGTAAGCTTGGCGAAACTGGTGGCCAAAGGGAAAAGTCCTTGGCATGAAAGATTGCTGCTACATGAAGTCGAAACGGGAGAAGTTGTAGTTAGAATAGAATTACAATTAACTTGAAATAATAATCTGCATGTAAACGTAATATGCAGCTGATATGAGCGCCAAGCCAGTGGCTGTGCGAGCCGATGCAAGCGCGTGGCGACACGCTGTACCACGCGGGGTCACACCCAATTGTACATAGTCTCCTCTCGACTGTTAGTATTTATACAATATTGTACAATGTTATTTGTATTTTGTGTACTGACAGAAGTTTTAAGGAGCGCGAGTTAGAGAGCAGGGCAAGGTAACTGAAACGTTAAATAGTGCATCTTTCATGCGCTTGAAAAACAACAACATCAAATGTCAGAGGAGGAAGGGCTTATGAATTGATTTTTCCAAAACTGTGAGGAATTTCGCAGGTCACTTAACAGTGAATTAACCGATAGCCCGCTATGAATGCTCTCAATTTCCACACTTACTAACAGTCTCTATATGACTGTTTTGAATTTCAATTTCTTTCAGCCCCAACATTGAGGGCAACCAGTCATGTCCGGATAGCAGAAGAATTGATCACTTATGGAAAATTCTGTCGATCAACCTTTTTTACATTGCAAAACAAAATGAATTTACACTTGCACGAAACTTGAAAAGCAAACAACACCGCTGGAACCAAAGTACTGTAGTCAGTAGCTTTGTTTGAATCGGCTTAGCTTGGAATCCAAAAGGTAGAACCACCTTATACAACATAATATGCAGTACCACGGGAAAGTGCTACTCAGTAGCTTTTATTCAAATAGTAACACTTAAGGATTTAATCCACAGACCTAAAAGCTTTAATCACTTTGTACAGCATGAACAGTACCACAGGAAAATGCTGCTTAGTAGCTTTCAGTTGAATGGTAACGCTTTAGGATTTCATCCACAGATTCAAAAGTTAGAACTGCTTTGTACCACAGCACCACAGGAAAGTACTGCTTAGTAGCTTTCAATTGAATGGTAAGGCTTTAGGATTTCATCCACAGATTCAAAAGGTAGAACCGCTTTGTCACACCACCACAGGAAAGCACTGCTTAGTAGCTTTCAATTGAATGGTAACGCTTTAGGATTTATTTCCCCGATTCAAAAGTTAGAACCACTTTGTACAGCATAAAAAACGCATCATAGGAAGTACTGTTTGGTAGCTTTCAATTGAATTGTCATGCCTTGGGATTTCATGCACAGACTCGAAAGCTTAAATTTTCACCACAAATTCAGAAAGCTCAAACCTCTTTGTACAGCTTAACGAACAGTGCATTGTAAAGTAGTGTTCAGCAACTTTCTTTCAAATGGTTACACTTGAGGATTCCATCCACTGATTCAAAAGTTAGAGCCATGATCCAGTGCTTAATACTAGAACAGAAAAGGTTAAACGTCAGATTGTTCCCACGTGATATAAAGTGCTTTGGATTGATAGTTGTAAACCGCAAATCTGTGCAAATGGGTCTGGGAATAGCTGCATAACATTGAGCTGCTGGGAGAGAAAAGTTTTTTTAATTTGTTTGGTTTTTATTGTGCTCAGCTCGGACGCTGTGTTGTCCATATACTAAACGGCACGTTGCCATGGATGCAACCCAGTGTTGCCTACAACTCCTCATGGAGCTTACAGGAGCCTTAAATCGAGGGGGTCCCGGAGGGGGATATCCTAGGGATCGTGTTAAAGTGTCCACAAAGGACAGATGTCCATTGTGGTGAAAAAATGTAGTGTCTGAGTGGGGCTTGGACTCCACTTATGAGTGTTGTCCGCCTGCCAGTGGAATTCGTGACCGAAGGTTCCATTGTATCAATTGTTATATAAAATTTTGATAAAATCGAGATACTTTACTACTCTAAATGAATGCTAGCCTTACAACTGTAAGTGTATACTCTGCCTATGAAAGAGTACTCTGCCAGTCCTCTCAAACTCTACCGGATGTTTAGATAGCGATGGTAGAACTCTTGTCAAATTTCATTTTTCGCTGACCCTGGTTTTAGCTTTTCCTCATTCACGGTTTGAAAAACCGGCGCAAGTAAGGAAAATTTTTGATGCCTTTAAGTTTTATTCAATTGTTAGGTACATTTATTAAGAAAAGGAAAAAAATATGAGATAAATCAAATACGCGAAAATGAAATAAGTTGGTTGTGTTTTTACATAAAGCAATATTGTAATCACCAAGCCATGATGTAACATTAAAATTAAAATCCCGTTACCGAATCCAGAGTTATCTTTTTCTCTTGCCATTTTTTTTTTAATGAATATATTAATTGACATAGAGCACATATAATACAACAGTGCTTGCAGACTTACAATACCACAATACCTACAATATAACGCCACTAATTCCTAATAGCGGAAAACTTATTGACTTACAGCTTTAATATGCAACAATATTTTCCAATACAACACTTCTAACTTACATACTGATTGAAAAATGGGGATCTATAAAAATTCAATTACAATCTCTATGCTTACTGTAATTTTAATATGATGTAATATAATGTATAGTATCCGGTAGTCAGCATTTATACCTTGAACTTTTTCCTCTTCCTTTTCTTTTTTTATCTTTAATTTTATTTTATTTAATTATTATTATATTTTTTTCTTGCAAACACTTTATAGACGCGATTTACACTTAAAACAGAAACGGCACCAAAGAAAAAAAGGTTACAGTTTTTTATAATACGTAATCATCATTTACAGCTCTGTACAAAAATAAAAACATTACCTTCAACTGCTGCAAAGAACGCACTACTCTGAAGAGATGTTTAAATCTTGTTTATCACTCTACGACGTACATAACGTCTTTGAGCAGTGTTACGTTTTTACCGCTGGGATTAAATGACGTGACGAAAACATAATTTTGGCTGTTTTTATACTGGAGGACGCATTATCCGTGTGGACAAACTTGGGCGAACATTTGTTGTTCGTCTGCATTATCCGTCTAGACGAACTACCTTCCGTTGTGCGTCGTTCAAGACGAACAAAAGGAAGATTGTTGTCTTGACGGATAATGCGTCTTTACATTTACATATATTAGGTCGGTAAAATCCAACCGTAAAAATATAAATAAATAAATAAATAAATAAGACCTGGACCCGTCTTTCCACTACAGACGCGTAACCAGACGAACAACAAATGTTCGCCCAAGCTCGTCCAGACGAATAATGCGTCCTCTAGTATCAAACGGTCAAAATTATGCTACGAGCACCAAATTTGGCACCAACATGCATCCTCTCGAGGTACATGCATTGACTTTTTGAGGTAAAGTAAACCGGGGGGAAGGGGGGGGGGACCGGCCGAAAAGTAAAAAATGCTGTAGATTGTGGAGCCTCTCCGTTGAAAGCTACAGGTAAGTAACCCCCATACAGATGTAGCGGGCTTAGACCTACAATGATGTTTGGAGTGCGAAGGTTGTACCGTTAATCCGGGGGGACACTCGTATAGAAACTCGAAAATGCTACAGACTGTGGAGTCTGTTTTCCTGAGGTTAGAGACAAATGACTTCACACAGATATAGCAGGTGTAGCCCTGCATTGATATTTCAAGTTTGACAATTGTACCTTAAATCTGGGTGGGGGTGACATCGACCGAAAAGATATGAAAACGGTATGGACTGTAGAGCCTTCCAATTTAATTGAAGCTACAGGGTATAACTGCAGGTGTTTACCTACACTGATCTTTTAAGTTTCAAAGTTGTACGTGAAATCCGGGGGAAACACTCGCAGAAAAATCGAAAACGCTATTGACTGTGGAGCCTGTTTGCTTACGGCTAAAGACAAATGACTTATCACAGATGTATAGCAGGTGTAAACCTATATTGATGTTCTCAGTAGCAAAGGTTGTACCTTAATTCCGAAAGGGGACACTGGCCAAAAAATAAAAAAAAAACGCTATAGACTGTAAAACCTCTCAGTTAAAAGGTGCAAACGTATAACCTCGTACAGTTTTAACTCGTGTATTCTCACGTTGTTATGGGAGAAGTCTTTTTTGTGGACGGAAACGGAAGGAAGAAACATTCCTCACTGGAAGGAGGAATCTTTTTCACAAGGAAGAAAAAGACTCCTCTGTCTGGTTGGTTTGGTAGCCCGTGACAACAAACCAATTGTTTGTTTACATTCCTAAATGCTTTTCGTAAGCATTTCTGGATGCAAAGATAATTTCTGAAAAACAAAAATGCTGAGTCAAGAGGTCTGAAATTTTCGCGGACGCTACCAAAAGCTCGTTTCGCAAAACGCAGATCTGTAATTTGCAAAACGGAGAATTTACGAAAAGCATTTATAGCAAACAGGATATATACTGCCACGGCAAGCCAAAGGCTCGTATCGCAGAATAGGGATATCCATTTCGTTTCGTTTTGTTTGGTTTCGTTGAATACAGTTAGCCCACTAAACCTAATAGTGTATATACCAGGATGTCGCCTTAACTCAATAGATAAAGCCGCTAAATTAGCAATTGACAGATCGCGGATGAAATCGCCGGTTCAAATCCCAGGCGAGGTATTTTATTTGTTATTGATGCCCGGATTAAATAAATATTTGTAATCTGGCTGACCGAACTCGAGAAGATCTCGAGGTGTTTCTGGTCTCATTTTGTGAAATTGCTCCGAAAGTCACAGACTTACATACTCGAAGTCACAAACAGAATATTATTAATTAATCTCATCCTATGAAAATGACGTAACTCACAACAGACAATCAACAGATTCACTATTCAAAATGCAAGTTTAAGTTTAAGTTTAAGCCGTGACCGCCGTCACATTGACAAGATCCTCTTTGACTTCTAATCTTCTACGATGAAACCTTGAGACATATCGGTAAAAGAATGCGGCTTAAACAAGTGGATAGCTGGCGTTTGAGGCAATTCCACATTGATTGTCCTTGTTCCTTGACATCATGATGTAGCCCTTCATTCCCCAGCCCGTCCCCCAGGAGTTCTTAACCAGCCAGTAGTCCTTGCCTTCGTAGGTACCGTAGCCAACGGCAAGAACAGCGTGATCCGGTTTCGTACTACTACAGGCTCTGCCGTGATGAAATAAAATCATAATTAGATCATAATTTGTGCGGTTAAAAAGAACACGAGGAAATTCTCGTTTTGTTACAATGATGATGATAACGATGACAACATCGACTGATGATGGTGATGACGACGACGACGATGATGATGATGACGATGATGATGATGATGATGATGACGATGATGATGATGATGATGATGATGATGATGATGACGATGACGGACGATGACGATGATGATGATGATGATGATGATGACGATGATGATGATGATAATGACGATGATGAGAATGGCGATGATGATGATGATGATGACGATGACGATAAAGATGACGATGACGATGACGATGACGATGATGATGACGATGATGATGATGACTATGACGATGACGATGACGATGATGATGATGATGATGATGATGATGATGATGATGATGATGATGATGATGATGATGATGATATATCAAATGTGAATAAGGGAGAAACGAAGACTCGGAAAAAAATCCGAGTCCCAGATGGGATTTGAACCCACGACCCTCCGTGAGCTAGTCGGATGCTCTAACCACTGAGCTACTGGAGACTCTATGGTGATCAAGGGTCAAGGGTCAGATCACGGAGGGTCGTGGGTTCAAATCCCATCTGGGACTCGGATTTTTTTTTTTCCGAGTCTTCGTTTCTCCCTCATTCACATTCAATATCTTGTTGTTGTTGTTTGTCCGATGATGATGAGATGATGAGAATGAAAAGTAAATGGGAAGGTGGTGGCATTCTTGTTAACGGGAGTGATGTTGGTTGGTGAGAAAGGGAACGGGATTCCTTGTTAAACACTTACGGGTCATCATAGACTCCGCTTTGGTAAAACTGGAATGACGAGAGGCCTGCATTAATGGCGATAGAGATCGGACCAACGGTGGCTACGGCATACTGTAAGTCAGATTCATTTCCTCGTTGGATATCCTCGTAACCTAGCAGATGAAAAGAACACGTATCTTAAAACTAGTTACAGCTATCGTTAAGTGCCAACAAGAAAGCAAAAAATCATCATTTGAACAAGTTCATTTCCTAAATAAGTATATAAAATTGAATAGTAACGACAACAAACTCAACCGATATAACATTGAAAATATCCATATATCTAACTAGAAATTTATTCAGATAAGCCTTTATTTACGCCTTAAAAGCAAGGGCGCTCAATTTTATACCCGAGTGTAACGCAATCTAGACCAATGTAGCGAATTGCGAGTCAGTTTCAAGCACAATTTATTGACTCGAACTGAACACGTTTTCCCCAAAATTCCCTAAAATTGTTTGGAATACGGCGAATTGCTCAATTAAGGATAAAGCACCGTAAAAAATTCCCATTCAAACCCGTAATTTTTGGCAAGGTGAATTTCTAGTACATGTGTTTTCCCTCCGAGAACACACCAAAATCTAACGCGTCTATTTCATTGGCTCTAATAGTTCCGTCCTTGCAATTGGCTCAAACCAAAGTCTACATGACATACGGTTACACTTCTGAAGCTCGATCGAGAATTTTTTTCTACATGTACAAGTCTTCGCGCGGTACTTTGCCAGCCTTGCGTCTTCGATCGGCTGGCTTGTTGGCAGCAACAAATGTAAAGAGTATTTCTCTAAATCGTCATCATACAAAGCCTTCTTATGGGTGAAGGGGTGGATGGAGGACGTAAACCTGCTCTTCTTTTTGTCGAATAAAGCTTCTGAAATGTTAGGGTAAAATAAGCTTTCTCAACGGAGTAGAGTAGCACATGCTACGCTTTTCGCCATTCATAAAAGAAGAAGAAGGATTCTAGCGAATTATGACCGAAAAAAGGGTAGCAAAGTTTTGTTAACATCTGAAATCGAATTGGATAGTTGCTTGCGGCTCTCACTATTCAAAGCTCTACCGTATGGCAACCCCCCACCCCCCCCCCTCCCCCTCCAACGCCTGCATTACTACCAACGACTTACCAGTAACAGTGGCGCCTACTTTATCCTTAAGAAAACAGCAAGACTTATTGCAAGGATTCGGATAACCAGCCTCGGTGTCGATCCCTGCGTTTTTCATAATGTACCTGGGGAGCAAATAATAACAAATAGCAGCCACCTTCATTCGACGTCTTCGAAGTGGTACGAAACCTTTCAGTTACCGCTAAAAAATCTGGAAAATCGGAGGTAATTAACTGAAAAATAGGGAAACATCCTTGCGTCCGCCATTTCCTCTCACCCCCCCCCCCCCCCCCCACCCAAAACAATGGCCTTAGATGCATATGTCTCGAGATCCGCTATTGCTAGGCATTGTTATAAACATAAGAATTCGTCAAATACTTAAAACCGCAGTCTGCGACTGCTTCATGCTGCGCGTAATCTTTACATCCCGAGCAATCCACAAGATTCTGTTCACTGAGGGAGACCAGTTTTCCTGTTTTCCTGCAGTGCTGTCCTTCAACTGATCCAGTTACACTAAACGACCACGATTGACTCTGGATACCTGAGAAGCAAAACAATTTTAGTAAATCAAACAGACCAACGATCAAGTTTGACAAGAGGGTTTATACCATCAGACCTCCTCGCCAACGGGAGGAAGAATTAACGGGTGGAATCATCTTACCTATGCTGCTGGTTCAGTTCATTAACAGTAAGGGGATTAAAAGACAAAATCAGAATGAATGGACTTTTGATTTCGGAAAGAAAAATTTGCCCAACCGGCTCAGACTTTGTTTGGGTGATGAAAATATCACTTGCCGAAGCAAAGGTATATTATGGAAATTGCAACAAGGAAGCATGGCATTGTTGTTTTTGCAATTTTCCACCTACATGGAATGCAACTCTTGCGACTTCACAGACACTTTTTTCTTTACAAGACTAACAACTCGTTTTGTCGACATCTCAAACGAGCATCCATAAGTTATGGCGTTATGGACAGGGTTCAGAGCACGGATCACCAACCAATCCGACCCGGGTTCGGTTCTCGGACTCGTTATATCCCGGAGTCCGGTGACCGAACCTGGGTCGCGCTCTCGCCCGTGCACCATCCCTGATCCCAATCTCAGGGCGCAATACCCTCTAACAATAACGAGAAGAGAACATACCCTGGTTCTTAACTGGTGTAACGCATCCTTTGGTTCTCCAGTCAACATTAGTGGGTAAGGTCATTCTGCTGGAAGGAAGGAAGTTCAAGCCTTCACGCTTTGTCTCATATGAGAAATGAGAGCGAGGTCCGAGGGTGAAGAAACGGAAGTCATCGACGGTAAGGTCACCAAATTGGTTCATAGCCAGGGTGTACTTATGGCCCTCAGCGTTGTGTGTTTGAATTTTCTATGATAATAAAACATAAAATATAGCTTTTTTAAAAAAAAAAAAAAAAACGTTTGTCGAACCATTGGTTGATTAAACTGTTATACAACTGTGAATCATGAGCCTAATACATTCCACGCTGGAAGTATTTCTACTGAACAGTGTCAACAGTGTGGACGGCCAAAGTTAAATAATACTCGTGAGCAGCTGCAATTCCTGTTGGAACGCAGATTTATTCCCCACAAATTTGGGTGTTAGCCAAGGAACAATTGAGAGAATATGAACACTATCAGGGATATCCTTAATAGAGGATATTACATGGCAGCGCGGAGATACGAAATTTCTCACGATTGGCGCAGGGAACGAGTGAAATATTTTTCAACATGAAAAGAGAAATTTCGTATCTCCAAGCGACCATCTAATTTTCTTTTTATTGTATAAAATCCTCACAATTTTCTTTGTTCTTTATTTCAAAAACTAAGGTTTGAGATTGATGCAAGTTATATAAGTTTACAGTCAGTTGTTTATTTGTATCAATCGTAAACCAGGCCGAGTTATGTCAATACAAAGTAAGACTTAAGCGAAAAGGCCACAAATAAAACCTATATAAATAGAAAACGTATAAACAGGTAGGTCCCTGGTATAAACTAATGGCATATTAAATTTGACTAAGGGCCTGTTCACATGGAGGTGGGGGACCCCAGGTAGGTGAGGTACCCCGCTTCGGTGGGGTTACCAATCTCTCCATACAATCTCTCTTTATTTCTTGATTGCGTTCACATGTGAAGTGGGGTACCTCACCGAGGCGGGTTGCCCGGTCAGCCGAGGCGGGTAACCCGCTTAGCTGGGGTGAGTTTTCTCCATGTGAATGCTGGAGGTGGGGTGGGGTGATGTTCATCCGGGCAATTGTCTCTGAATTCAGTACAAGCGTGGCGAGCTTTTTCGCAGATATCACCTTCAAAACATCGACAACAATGCCATTGAAGAAAGTTCTGAAGGAGTTGAAGGTGCATTTGTCGAGTCTGATAACCAAGCTGGTCTACCGGTCTTGGATGAAGGTGAAGTCGTGCCCGTAGAACAACGAAACGAAAAGTGTCTTCCATCCGCCATCTTTATTGATATATGTACTTAGCGACCACGCGGTAGCTTTTTAAACCTCACCCCAGCGCCCCGGGGTTGCATGTGAAGGCCTGTTTTTTCTGACCCCGGGTAGATGGGGTACCTCACCTACCTGGGGTCCCCCACCTCCATGTGAACAGGCCCTAACAGTAACAAGTAAATCTGAACATACTGGCTTAATCCTGGCTTTCATCGCTGCTTTCAACTACCCTCACACAATTCGACGTCGCCGGTACGCAGTTTTCCTCTTTGCATTCGGATTTTCTTTTTCTTCTACGAATTCGATCAGTTTCTTATCTGTGATCTCGACAAATCTGCTTGTGCTTGTCTCCATTTTAGCATAAACTTAACTTCGACTCGCGAAAAGACCAACTCAAAAACTACCGAAAGACCAAACGACAGCCGAACGGCGGAAACCCTTCGGAAAGCCACAAGTGCTTGACAGCGCGCGAAAATACTGCGAGCTGATTGGTCAAAAGTGATATCACACATGTGTGGATAAAAATGATATCGCCACTGGCGGGATAGCGTTTTTATCGACTTGCTACCACTCGGTATACCACTCAATTTTATATGAATTTCCCTTACACTGGCTACAAGCGGATGACTGGTTTCTTGAGGGCAAGAGGCCTTACCATCCAACAAAGTCGCATTAGGAGAACACTTCCAGAAGGCACTTTCTT